>NW_027315746.1:16759636-17107136 GCF_026437365.1 Eucyclogobius newberryi
ACCCTTTGTAACCCTTTGTAACCCTTCGTAACCCTTTGAAATCTATACAGTTGTTTAAACATGACAAGAAGCCCTGTGAGTGTGTGAGCACCTGAACATGGAGCTGCAGAAGTCTCTGGTGTCACTGTGGCCTCGGGAGAGTCCTACAGCCACAGAACAAAAGTGCAGTGTCTGCTGTATGTGCACCATCTTCATGTCATTTAGCGCTTGTGAGAGAGACCTTTGTTCCACCGTCTCTCTGATTCTTCACTGATAAGATAAAAGCCCAGTGGGGGGCTTTAGAGTTCAGACGGAGGCGGGAGCAGAGACAGGCAGCGTGCAAAAGGCCAAGACAGCTACAAGAGAAGTTTAGAGAGGAGTGTTTCTCCAGCATGTAACGCTCACAATGCACATGTTTGTTTTGTCTTTTAAGAAATACTCTCATATATTATATGGAGAAGTATTGTTTTCACCCAAACCATCCATCCACCATCCACACCTTCTCACTGAGCTGTCCAACCCCCCAAACCCCCCAAACCTTGGGAGGGCCGCTGCGGTTCTGCAGGTTTATGGGTCGACCAGTGCATATATATATAATTTTCACTTTATTTGTTTATTTATTTAGTCAGAACATTTTAAATGAATGAACATAAATTAAATACATGCTGTAAACATGCCGGAGTGTAGGCTTGGTCTAATTTTTCTAAATGGGGGGCTCGAACATCTTGCAGAAATGACAGAAATGCAATGTTACAAGTTACAATATGTAATAAAAATGAGACCTTCACAGTTGCATAAAACCATAAAAGTGACATTCTAAAATGAGACCAACAACCACATTCTGAGGCCTGGGTACAAGGCTATCACTATGTTTACTGTGTGCATTAGAGACTTAAGGGTCCTTGCACTGAGCCCTGGTATAAGCACCCTTTACCACCCGTACCACGGCCCTGTTAACAAACTCTGGCAAAGGTCTGCACCAGAAGTTGAGCTAAACTAGTCTGGTTTAAACGCGCTGAGAACGGCAATGAAGTGGTCTATGTGAAACACAGGTGCATCCACTCTGTGCGGCTGGATTTGCACATACTCACTGATACAAACTGATCACAGATACGTAACAGTAACTACCCTTGAGACACTTTCTCTACGTTTACAGACCTGCACAAACTCTATATCACTCCTTCTTTCCCTGCAGTCACTTCTCCAGCGCTCCTTCAAGGTGTTACCCTCCTTTTTCTGTTTTAGACTCGGATAAAACACATGCCACTGGGGAGAAAAGTGACTGTACAGCCTTGTTCTGCTGCTGTCAAGCTACAAAATGTTGTTTATGTGGCAACAAAATGGATGAGTCTTTTTGCATGTTGTCAAAATGTAGACTATTTAAGGATATATAGGAACTGATTATATCCAGCCTTATAAGGGTTAAACTTAGTGCAGTTCAAAGATTGCCACATTATTTATTCATCAATGCTGCTTCTCCTCAGATGAGAAGGACTCTGAATAAGGCCTCAATCACTTGTGGGATTATTTTACATAAGGACGCTTGAGTGAGACAATGTATTTTAACAAGTCTTGCTTATGTTAAACGCTGAGAGCTTCTGCACAATGGAAGAAAAGACTCATTTATTGTGTGATATTGTTTTGAAGACAGTTTGGAAGAGACTTGGCAGACAACAACTCGACTCTATGTGTGACAAAACAACATCTGTGGCGCGAGGAATATGTGAACAATCAGCGTTTTGCACCAAACACTTTGAAGATCCAGAGTGAATGGAGGGACTTCTGGCACCTGGATCTTTCCTACTGCGTGACACTGCTCCCCGTGACGTCAGTAATAACTCAAGACGCTGCTTCAAAGTGGGTTTTGATGTGCTCTCACCTCAGGCTGTTTCTGCTCCACGGGTCATCTCGTTACACTGGAAACCTGAGATATACTGCCCTCTGGTGGTCTAACGTGGTACAAGCATTTTCACAGGCAAGTAACTCAAAAACAGTGATCAAAATATGAGAATTATTCATTATTAAACAAGAATTATTGTAAGTGTTGGTCATTGTAATTTACAAGGCTTAAGTCTGTATATATATTCATATTCATACAACTGATGTAAATAAGAGTGTTTTATTTTGTTTACTTACTTACTATTAGTATTATTTAGTCTTATGCTAGCTATTTTTACTTTACTTTATTTGATTTTATTATTATTATCTTATGTTTATTTTTATCTTTTTATTTCATTTATCTATTTTATTTTATTTCCCCCCTCCATTCCCTATTCACTAGCAAGGACCACGCCACAACAATGAAATACGAAAGAATCTTTATTGATAAGTCATGATGGGTCGATGAGAGATCGATGAGATTGATATGAGAGAGATCGATATAAGAGAGATCGATATGAGAGAGATCGATATGAGAGAGATCGATATGAGAGAGATCGATATGAGAGAGATCGATATGAGAGAGATCGATATGAGAGAGATCGATGTGAGAGAGCTCGATGAGAGAGCTCGATGAGAGAGCTCGATGGGATATGAGAGAGCTCGATGAGATGAGAGCTCGATGATCGATGAGATGAGAGAGCTCGATGAGCGATGAGATGAGAGAGAGATCGATGATCAATGAGATGAGAGAGAGATCGATGAGATGAGAGAGAGATCGATGAGATGAGAGAGAGCTCGATGAGATGAGAGAGAGCTCGATGAGATGAGAGAGAGCTCGATGAGATGAGAGAGAGCTCGATGAGATGAGAGAGAGCTCGATGAGATGAGAGAGAGATCGATGAGATGAGAGAGAGATCGATGAGATGAGAGAGAGATCGATGAGATGGCTGGGTCGAGACTCAGGATGGGGGCTCTGTCTCGGGTAATCAGCCCAGCCGATTCAGAACCCCCCCTCCATGGATGGTTATATGTTAAGGTGACGTTGATAGAGACATGGGGTGGGAGGGTGGGGTCGAGAGAGCAGAGACAACAAGAGATGCTGGGATTGGCCTTTGCATATATAGGACTTCTGGGTAATAAGAGGCGTGGTTAAAGAGTGGAGGTGTGGTTGCTGGGGAGGTAAGAGGTTGAGGCGTGGTCCTGCTCCCGAATCTAAGTTAGCGATTACATCTCCAACTACACTTCACTAGCAAGGACCACGCCACAACAATGAAATACGAAAGAATGTTTATTGATAAGTCATGATGGGTCGATGAGAGATCGATGAGGTCGATATGAGAGAGATCGATATAAGAGAGATCGATATGAGAGAGATCGATTTGAGAGAGATCGATGCGAGAGAGATCGATATGAGAGAGATCGATATGAGGGAGGTCGATGAGTGGGATCGATATGAGGGAGCTCGATGACAGAGCTCGATGACAGAGCTCGATGAGAGAGCTCGATGAGGGAGCTTGATGAGAGCTCGATGAGATGAGAGAGAGCTCGATGAGATGAGAGAGAGCTCGATGATCGATGAGATGAGAGAGAGCTCGATGATCGATGAGATGAGAGAGAGCTCGATGATCGATGAGATGAGAGAGAGATTGATGATAAGATGAGATGAGAGATCGATGAGATGAGAGAGAGATCGATGAGATGAGAGAGAGATCGATGAGATGAGAGAGAGATCGATGAGATGGCTGGGTCGAGACTCAGGATGGGGGCTCTGTCTCGGGTAATCAGCCCAGCCGATTCAGAACCCCCAAAATGATTTAAATGAAGGAAGTTGATCTGGATCTTGACGTAAGCCTGGCTGAAAATAATGTTACGAGTGGCACGGGGGAAGAGGAGCTGGATAGCCAAGCACTCTTGAAGAGTAGCTGGATGAAATCGAAAGCAGTCCGTCCGTTACTGAGACAAGGGTTAATTCTGGTACATTTGAATAGTGTTTTAGCGTTTGTGGTCGTCGACAGAAGCAGATGGAGAATAAGATGCAGGAGTGATAGGATTGGACGGACAGTCGATAGAACTGGATTTATGGTGGAGTCTCCTTGCTCCGGAGTGGAGAGCGAAATGTTTGGATGGATTTAGGAGTTGACGAGCTGCGGGTAGCAAAGAAGTCAATATGAGCGATTGTTGTGGAAAAAAAAATATAATCTGGCCCTTTACTTTTTAACTTTCAATTCTATTTCTAATCAGATTTAGTTTTAACAGCCTGACAACCCCTTTTGGCCTGGAAATTTACATGTCCGGACTCCCTGGAGTGGCTAGGAAGTCCCACGTTATGTTTCACACTAGGCAAGACATGTGAATTGAATGAATGCAAATGTTATGTACTGTCTCCTTCCTGAAACCACTGTGTCTTTGATGTCCCATTTGCTCCTTGGTTCCTTTGTACCTGAGAGACCAGTGACCGGGAACTTCTGTGTGTGTGGTCATGTGATCATCTGTGATTTAAGGAAGGGGACAGAGGGGGGACGGGAGGATTTGGGAGACAGACATTTTGGGAAGCAGGCAAGAGACAGACGCGTGGACTCGGCCTTCTATGAGAATGGCCGAGTCCACTCGAGTTTCTTTCTGATTCAGCCACAAGATTAAACAGTTTACTTTTGAAACGAGACAACTTGCTTCTTTGTCTTATCTAGAGATTTTTGCCACTACACGATGAATGAGGGAACTTAATTGAGATGAATGAGATTGAGAATGAGAGGAATGAAAGATATGAGGGTAGTAGTATAGAGGAGTAGGAATTGAAGCGATCGTAGAGTGTCGGATTTGGGACGGTGAATCGAGAGTAGGAGTTGGTCAATTACGGTGACTTGAGTATGAGCAATGCAGGAGACGGATTGATAGAGGGGAACAGACTGAGTATTATGAGTTGCGCATAGTAAGATATCCCTTATTGATCTACTAGAGAGATGTTGAATAAGCCTTCCGACTGATCAAACCCCCAAAATGTCCAGAACGATAGTGGGGTATAATTCTGGCATTATGTGAATGCCTGGTAGAGGAGACTAAGCGCCTGAGGACCGTGTAGTACGCACGGCAGCTGGAAGGGGTTGGAAGGGGCCGGTCTCCGATGCACCAACCGATGCGCGGTGGATAAGGTGCACGTTGAGAGATGTTTCTTCTGAAAAGAAGGAGGGAATGTGAGATGGATGAGCATCCCGGTGCCCGGTGACTGTTCCGGAGAGAGACTGCTTCCCGATGCCCGATGAGACCCTGGTGAGGACGCAGAAAAGCTTGAGTGGGATGTGGGATGAATGGGGAAGGGGTCGAATGGTTTGGATGAATGGGGAAGGGGAGGGGGGGAATAGAGCGGGATGAGTGATGAAGGGAGGGATGAATGGCTGCTCTGGGGCGAGCGTGGCTGCTCTGCTCTGGGGCGAGCGAGGATGCTCTGGGGCGAGCGTGGATGGGCGAGCGTGGATGCTCTGGGGCGAGCGTGGATGCTCTGGGGCGAGCGTGGATGCTCTGGGGCGAGCGTGGATGCTCTGGGGCGAGCGTGGATGCTCTGGGGCGAGCGTGGATGCTCTGGGGCGAGCGTGCTGCCGGCGGGTTCTGAGTGGGCTGTAGTTGTAACTGAGCTGTAAGTTGTGACATGTGGGTTGGCTGAGGGCTGTAGCTGAGAGTAGTAGCTCGGAGCTGTAACTAAGCTGTTGAGCTATTGAGCTGTAGCTGTAAGTTGAGCTGTTGAGCTATTGAGCTGTAGCTGTAAGTTGAGCTATTGAGCTGTAGCTGTAAGTTGAGCTATTGAGCTGTGAGCTGTAGCTGTATGTTGAGCTATTGAGCCGTAGCTGTAAGTTGAGCTATTGAGCTGTAGCTGTAAGTTGAGCTATTGAGCTGTAGCTGTAAGTTGAGCTATTGAGCTGTAGCTGTAAGTTGAGCTATTGAGCTGTAGCTGTAAGTTGAGCTATTGAGCTGTGAGCTGTAGCTGTATGTTGAGCTATTGAGCTGTAGGTGTAAGTTGAGCTATTGAGCTGTAGCTGTAAGTTGAGCTATTGAGCTGTAGCTGTGAGCTGAGCTATTGAGCTGTAGCTGTGAGCTGAGCTATTGAGCTGTGAGCTGAGCTATTGAGCTGTGAGCTGAGCTATTGAGCTGTGAGCTGAGCTAGAGCTGTGAGCTGAGCTATTGAGCTGTGAGCTGAGCTATTGAGCTGTGAGCTGAGCTATTGAGCTTTGAGCTGAGCTAGAGCTGTGAGCTGAGCTATTGAGCTGTGAGCTGAGCTATTGAGCTGTGAGTTGAGCTATTGAGCTGTGAGCTGTAGCTGTGAATTGAGCTATTGAGCTGTGAGCTGTGCGTTGAGCTGAGAGATGCGAGTTGCGTTGAGCTGCGCGTTGAGGCTGCGCGTTGAGGCTGCAAGGCGAACATGGTAAGATGAGGTAGCATGAAAAGCTAGAGCTGGGGAATTTTTTATTTTTTTTTTACTTAAGGTAATATGCGAATGAGAAGATGAGAACCTGCCGCAATGCTAGAAACAGAATCTTTGAAGATACCTGTGGCTAGCATGTGGCGGCGAAGCCAGACAGCTGAATGTGACATGAAAGTAATTTAGTGGAAGCATGAATTGTGAGCCTACAAGGTGTGAAGGTTGCATGAGAAAAGAAAAGGAAGCTTGAGAGTTCACGTGAGAAGAGTAGGACCGATGAACAGCATGAACAGAGGGCGAAAGAAAGATTAGCTTAAGCCAGAATGATAGTGGATGGTAAAGAGCCAGCGCAGAGAAGATGGTACGTTGATGGTACATGCAGTAGAATGTAGGCACAGAGGAAGGATAGAGGAAAGCATGTTGAGGGAGTCGAGTGCAGCTGCAGCAAAGGTGATGAGAATTGATGAGAAAGTTTGAGAAAAGAGGGAGCATTTGAACTCAACATTGTTAAGACAAGCTGGGACATTGCAGAGTCCCTGTGAACATTGTTTAATCTGGCCTTAAATTGAGTTGTACAACCTGGCTCCCGCCACCACGGGGAGCTGAAAGGTCGCGCTGCGGCCCGTGGAGCAATGGTGACGTCATCAACTGCGCGCCTCCAGACGGACGTGGAACCAGGAAGTGAGGCTGACGAAAACATGGATATTTATTAACGTAGCGTCTGAAAGAAATGTCCACCGGCTTCGGCCGGGTCTCTGATGTCCACCTGAGTGGAGACGTGCGCCGGCCGGCGCGGGAGCCGTGCCCCGCTCCGGAAGCTCGGATAGCGCCCGGTTAAAATGAGGGGCAGAGAGCGAGAAGGAGCGTGAGGGTCCAGGCCGTTGCTGTGGAGTGGAGGTCGGTGTTCTGTGTGGACGCCCGGAGGTGACATGGAGTGTCCCGGAGGTGGGGTCCGTTAGAGACGCAGGTGCGGAGGAGCTGATGGTGTTTGGAGCTGTGGAATCGCACTGGGTGAGTCCTCTGGAGAACTGACCGACTGAATGTTTCAGACTGAATTGTTCGGATTGGGAACGGATCAGAATCTGAGGAAATGGCTCATGGTTGGTTTGAATGAACGCACTGTACTGAGTGTCTCTCTGTCGAGAGAGCAGAGACAACAAGAGATGTTGGGATTGGCCTTTGCATATATAGGACTTCTGGGTAAAAGAGGCGTGGTTAAAGAGTGGAGGTGTGGTTGCTGGGGAGGTAAGAGGTTGAGGCGTGGTCCTGCTCCCGAATCTAAGTTAGCGATTACATCTCCAACTACTCTTAAGATATGAGAGGAATTTTGTTAATGATTTAATGATTGTTTTGTTTTGTTCATAAGATTTCTTCTATTGAGAGATTAATTTTTTGAAACTTCCTATAATCTGTCCCTTTCTTCTGTATTTGCTGTGTTGTAACAACGAAATTTCCCCATGTGTGGACAATAAAGGATTATTTTATCTTATCTTATATTATTTGAGAGTTAAAGGCCCAGTATGTAACTTTCGAGTTGGAATGTCATCCGCATAATTCCATAGAAAGAGAAAATTAAAACCATATTTTGGAACATTCTCCATGTAGATAGATTTGAGCCATATTCTGGATTATTATAGCCAAAGGAACAGCTTTTCCATGGAAACAAGCAGGAGGCTCCTCCAGGCAAAGTGAGAGTACATTCTGTGAAGATGCAACAAGGACACTGTTTTTCATATGTTCTTTTGGCAATAAAACCATTAAGAAATACAATTTATTTTCAGACTACAAATTACTGTGTTTAAGGAAAGAACAAATGTTAAAGCAAGATGTGTTTCAGTTATAGAAATGATTGATGCATTTAATTTCACATACTATAAAGATGTTTTGTGTTTTATACAGTATACAAGGGCAATAACAGCCTTCACTTCAGCCGCTGTAATCCTCATTTGTCCAGGAGTTTGCCGTTGTTGTACATAAAATTCAAGCACTGTTTTTGAAAAAGACATTTCGACTTTCATCCATAAGTAATTCTCAATCTGTGGACCTGGTTTGAGAATGTTTAAGCTACTCTGGGCTGTGTAAGCCCTGCCCACCGGGCGGAACCTTCTGATAACAGCCTGTCCTGTTTACCATTTGTTTACACTGTCTAAAATTGACTTAAAAATCATCTTCTTTGCTACACTAACCATTACATGACATGAAGATTTGTTTCAAAACGGTGTAAACATATAGATTATCAAGACAGGCTGTTATCAGGAGCTTGGGCCGGTGGGCGGGGCTTACACAGCCCAGAGAGGGAGAAACACAAACCAGGTCCAGATGACTACAACTGAATCCTTCTCTATTTCTCTTCAGCCTATCCTTTTTTTTATTGGCTTTGTTTATTACCAGTTACAAATGCTACTAATACAACAATGATCAAACTCTGGCTTCCACTGTTCAGGAAAGAAATATTCAGCTATTAGTTAATGTCATAAGTTATTGTTGTTTCTTCCCTTTCCATTATCATCAAGGGAATGTGAAATGTTTACTTCATATTCTGTCTGTATGTTCTTTAAGATATATAAGTGGAACTAGGCTAAATAAAGCAAAATGTGCAGTAATAAGTGAGCTTGTTTATTTTGGTTTTCAATTATAATGACATGGCATCAGCGTTGACCTGAAAAGCTGCATCTTGCTTCATAAATGGACTTTTGTGATCTTGTGATTTGGAAACAGATGCTACGTGTGGAGAGTCTTTGAGGCTCACTCCACCAGAGGCTGAACTGCTGTCAAGTGCTGCTAATACAAGCTCTATTTTGTCTGATTCCACTCTCTGAATCCTGCACAGCCCCAGAGAACAGGAGAAGGGTGCTCACGCTGCAAGACATGGGGAAACTTTAAAGATGTGGAGGAGGAAACCGTGTGAAGACAATGTTAAAGCCTGTAAAGAAAAAAACATAGCATTACAGAATTATAGTTTTGGTTTTAAAATGTAGATTTGTATACGCTTTTGGGTGTTTTCAAAGAATGACTTTATATTTTAGATTCAGTGTGTTCGATGTCTTTGTCACTACATCAGAAAGCTTTTATAGTATAGTATAGGTTGAAGGTATTTTAGTTTTTAAAAATGTAAAAAGGAAAAATGCCAACACATACAGAAGAGAAAGGAGCTGGAATGAGACAGATCTAAATGCTAATGTCAGAGGGTCTGTGGGAGGGATCACTGCTGAGTGCACAGAAAGAGCAGAGGAGGGTCCAACAGGATATGCTGCTGTTGTTTTGTTCTGTCTATGAAGCAATCACTATGCAAAACTCTCTGTGACCTTGGAACATTCAAATCTTATCTGGATTCTCATTTGTAATGCAGTAATAGAGCCAGTAACCATTGACTTGGGAATAGACTATTAGCTGTTCCTTTCTTTACTTTTGAAGATCACATTTGACCAAAACTAAAAGTACATTTAGTGCATTAGTACATTTAACTAATGATTTTAAAACGTGTAAGAGGTTTGAAGAAAATAATGGTTTGGGTGTTTGCTGCAGTAGCTGACTTGTATTCAGACGGAGACAGAATCATTTCTTCAGTTGACCTCACACGCTCAGAACGTGTGAGCTCTGCAGAAGGACTCAGCGGACACTCCAGATGAAGTCTGTGAGAGCTGTCAATCACTCTTCTGCTAATGACTTTCTTTTAGGTCCTGCCAGAAATTTTGAAAACGTATTTTGATGAATAAATAAGTTGAAGTTTAAAGCTACAATACTATTGAAATATAGTGTATTTGTTTATCTATTCAATGATTTAACTGATTAAATTCCAATAAATATCTATTTCTTTGCAATCCATATACAGGTGCTATTTTTCTCTCATTCCTGTTTAAAAATGAGATCTTGTGCATGAAACGATGGGCTTTCTGTTGTATACTGGCAAACAGATGAATCAGATCAAATAAATGGATACCAAATTATGACTTGAATATGACTTTGTGCCCAAAGCCAATTATCATGTATTTAATTTCTGTGTTTATAATCTAAGAATCTTACATAAACTGTTCTTCAAAGCAGTCAGTGTGCCGTTTTAGTCCTTCAAACTCTTTCAGTTACTCATTTGTGTTTTTACCACCATATGTTCTCAGCTCTTCCCTTTAGGAAAGTATGTTCATTTGTTAAACAAAGCAGACGAGCTCATTCACTTCTGTTCCCCGGATTCTAAAGTGTATTCTAAAAGTAAAATTAACTATCACAGAGATCAAACCTTAATTTGCTGAGCGAATGTGAAAACAAATCATGTTATTATATTTTTCTCTGAACTGTCTCTCGGCACATCAGCTCTGGCTCTCCAGGAACACACACAACTCCAGACATTTTCAGAATCCATTTTGATGCTTCTATCGGCGTTTCCCCCTTTCCCCCTAAAGGGTCTTGAGATTATATATCTATATATAAATATATATATATATATATATATATATATATATAAATATATATATATATATATATATATATATATATATATATATATATATATATATATATATATATATATATATATATATATATATATATATATATATATATATATATATATATATATATATATATATATATATATATATATATATATATATATATATATATATATATATCAGTGCGTGATCAGTAGATCAGTAGATGAAGGGTTGTGGTGCAGTCAGGGCTCTGTCTCTGTGCAAACAATCTGTGTCTACAGAAAGACTCTAGTCACATTTACCTTCAGTTGTCCATGAGCAAGGTTTGTCCATGTTTGTTATCTTGACAGAGACACTTTTCTTCTGCTGGGTTTGCCACCAGCTTGTCTCCATGGAGATTTTGCCAGGAATGTTCCTCTGTATGACATTAAATTTGTATATCTTTCAAAATGACAGGCGTTACACAGGAGAGTTACACAGTGCACCTTTAAAGGATAAGTTGTCAATCAGAATGTATTTATATAAATAGTACAGAACATAACATAATATATAGAGTCTATTATCCACATTGAAAATGAAAGCACCAGAAGACGCTGAAATAAGTTGGAGATAAAAGTGGAGTAATTTAAGAAACAGTATTTAACAGAGTTTGGCTGAATTATTATACCATAAATACAAACAGAAAACCTTTGTTTTAGTATTGACCACAGTGTAATGTTTAAGAGCTGATGGAGAGTCATCATCAGAGATGGTGTGACTTTGTTGATATAATATACTCTTTATTATGTGACTTCTCAAACGGACTGATAAGCACATTCTCACTAAGAGAGACTTTTGGGAACAATCTGGAGGTCATTTAAGGATTTCTGAGTATTTAATTCCCAGAAAACTTGAGATAAATTCATTGTTTTTGTATATGTTTCTATCACTCCAAGGCTTAAAGTTTTAAGACATTTCCATTCAGTTCATTTTTGTACAGCCCAAAATCACAAAAGCAGTCGCTTCACCTCATTATTTTATCAACAAAAAGTTAGAAAACTAAACAAAGAAACAGACAACGGTCAATAAAAGAAAAGCATGTACTGTCCTTAGATAGAACAGATAGTGTCTATCCGTCAATAATGTAAGTTTGTGCAGGAGGTATTGTGGAATAGAACTCTTATGAGAGCCACTTCAGACAGTTAAATAAAAGTCTATAGAAATATGAAAAGTCTATAGAAATATGAAATACTATCCTGAGACCGACTCCTGTATTGTACTTTTTGGTTTTAATGTCTTAGTCTTTTCTCTCTGAACTCTCTCCGTAGAATTCCCTTTGACCTATATAAGCTTCAGATCAACTGGGAGCAGGAGGAGGAATCAAAAGTGCAATTATTATGTCCATGGTGTATAGAGTAGTTAATACCACTGAGATCAAGTCCAGACAAAGGCCAGAGAGCATTCGAGACCAAAGGAATGGACTGAACTTTTAGAAGTCATATATTATTACTCATATACTTTAAGGCGTTGGGAATATGATATCCCTGTGGAATTTCGATTTAAGGCGGAAGACTGATGGGTAATAGTAAAAATCTTAAATTTAGAAGCAAAAATATGAAAGTTCTCATGTAGTTTAGGCTAAGAAAATGTATTGCATGTTTTTAATCATGTAATGTTTTCATAAGACATGTTATGTAATTAAAATTGCCTGAATTGCACACATTTTTGACATATAAATCTGAAAAATTAAAAGAGCCTGGGTTATGGGGATTTTAGATCTTTAAAAATAAAATCACTTTATTTTTAGATTAAAACTTTGATGACTCAGGCTTAAAATTAGGTACAAACAAATTCCTCCATAAAATCTATCAAACTACAAGAATTGTGGTGTGTGTTGGTTCAACTTAATAAATATAAATAAAATGAGCAAAAACATCCTTTGAATTTACAATGTCCCATATATAAAATGTGGATTATAGTGGATTAAACAATCTTGGGTTTAAATTTGACACATTTGTTGTTTGCACACAAAAGCTCATATTTTGAGGAAGCAAACTGACCAAAAAACAAAAAGACAAAAAGACACGTATTGCGTGTATCACATAAAAACATTTGTTATAAATTATTTTGTTATTTGGCTGCAATCCTTTCCTCGGAATCAGACAAAGTTGTTTGCCTTTGTCTGTCTCAAACTAGGAACTTTCTTCTGCGACGATGCAACATCGCAGATTGGGGCCATTGGGGCGGCAGTAGCTCAGTGGTAGAGTGCTCGTCTTCTGATCCAAAGGTCGGCTGTTCAACTCCCCGCTCGGTCGGAGTGGTCAGATCCACTGGCCCGCAGTACGATCGCAGCTGCCTCATGTGAATACTGCCATTGTGTCCTTGGGCAAGACACTTAACCCAACTCACCCCCCAGTGTCTGCGTATATCTGGGGTGTGAATGGGTGACTGGTTCCTTGATGTAAAGCACTTTGAGTACCTTGACGGTAGAAAAGCGCTATATAAATGTGACCATTTAACATAAACAATGAATAAAATATAATTTGGATAAAATAAGGTTGTGTCTGTGGCATGTGTTATATGTCAAACCAAATACCGTTATGTTTAACAATATTATTCTGTAAAGAGAATTACAATGCACTGTTTGCGTAATACATTCTAAAGTATACGACATGCAAGAATTTGAAATAAAAAACTTCAAACATTTCTGCCCCGTCTCGCTGCAAAATGCCTAAGGATGCCTCCTGTGGATGTATCCCTGCATACTCTGCTTGTTGTTATTTGGCGAAGAATATAGAAAATTATTGTTTGAGATGATGCTGAGTCCAGGGGGCATGAGGAAGAGGCACAGAGAGGAAGTTTGGAGGGGAACAGATTGATGGACATGGGATAAGAGCGGCAGAGCGCTCACTGGGACGCTGCAGGGAAGAAACACTTAAGAAAACTCTTGAGCTGACAACAACTGAATATGGAAAAATGCTAAGCTTTCTGAAAATATTGTGCATGTTGTTGTAGCAAAACCTTATGTCATTTGGCTATTTTAAATTATGAAACGTTGATTATTTACCTGAATCTTATTGTTGGCTAATAAAAGTAAAACTAATCCTTTATTTAAATGACAATAAGACGATGCAATTACTGAAATGTCACTAACACTTTAAGTAAAGAAAGGTGTGCTAATGTTAAAAATAAATATCTCATATCTCAAGCGTTTACATTTGTAGTGTTATTTATTGTAGTGATATACTGTTTTGACTTGTGACATAATGTTGGCAAATACATGGTTTGCATATTTTTCATAATCCGATCTGAGATTTGATCTGTTTGAGGTCTGTTTACGTGGTAAATACATGCATATTTTTAAATAATTTAAATATGTATGACCAGCAGGCGGCAGCAGACACAAAGCGACATTTTAGTGCTTTGAGTTTGAGTGACTGGTGGTTCCGGTGAGTGAAGCAGCTTTATTATTCACATCACGTCAAACACCAGAAAACAGCAGAAGACTCAAATGGAAATAGAATAGGCTTTTCATTATTTTATACTGTTAGGGCCAACTAAAACAATTCAGGATAAGGCTGTAAAAATCCAGATATAGTAGAAAAAACACTTTTATTAGCCTTAATAAAGCAAGAACAAACACATAATACATAATGATAATAGTTTAGCAAGAATTATTCAGGCCTATTAACTATACTTAATTATCCTAACTCCTAACACATAACCCCTTAATAAGTCACAAGTTAAGCATGAATCGTTCTGACTAAACAATTTGTTCATTATGAATTACATTGCTTTGTTAAGGCTATTTTACTAGAATTATTATTATTATTATTATTATTAACACTAATAATCATACCAATATATATATATATATATATATATATATATATATATATATATATATATATATATATATATATATATATATGGCACTGAATATTTTTGGTTTGTTTTAATATATTAAAATAATTGCATTCAATTTTAGCCTCTTTTTATAATATTCATTGTTAATTAACCTTTATTTTACCAGGTAAGAAACCATTAAGACCGAGCTCTCTTTTTCAAGGGTGACCTGAGGCAAAGTAAAAATGTTGCAAAGAATGAAGAAGTTGACAAGGTCCAGACTGCAAATGTCTGAATCATGCACTGAATACAAATGTATATCCACATGTAAAATAAAGTCATCTTTTAGAGCAGTGGTCCCCAAACTTTTTGACTCAAGGGCCACATTGGGTTCTAAAATTTGGCCGAGGGGCCGGGCCAGGAAAATATGGTGTGTTTGTGTGAACAAATGAATTACTATAAATTACACGCAAGATTTGACCTGTAAATTGTAACAAAGCAACAAATGCAAGGCTCAATGTACAAATTGTTTTCCAAATGCATTGAATAATGATTAATTTAATTACATTTCAGTTGAATAAACACAGCAGGAAAAGTGACCTTCTATTTCAGTGGGAACAGTGTTGTTGATCTCCCTGTTTTGCATCAAAGTCTGGTGTAAGTTTTGTTGTGGCAATTCTCAGGATCGATCCTTTGGTGTTGGTCAGTGAAGCTGGATCTGTGACGGGCTTTGTTCATGTTCATGACACTGAATGTCTCTCATATGCAGGTCGAGCCAAACAAGACCAGCATCTTTCTGTACGTCCTCCGGAGGTTTTGTTTCGTTCAGTGAAGCATAAAAGTCGTTAATTTTAAGAGTGTTGGACCGGTTTTTTTATTAGCATTTCTTCTACCCATAAATGATCTAGTAGTAACAGCATGGAATGATTTATATCCATAAATAACAAATCTTAATAAATGTCACCAGAATATGCAAACATTTTGACTTTAATGTTACATTTTTGCTCTTCTGTCCTTCTCACTTCTCCAGTGGTTGGACACTTTGTCCAGGTTGATGCTGCGTTTGCTTCTTGCTGTGACTTTATGCTCATCAACTGCTCCAAAATGTGCCACTTCATGACCATTTCTAGATGATATTATTCATAAACTAACAGCGCCACATCTGTCATAAACCGCAGGTGCCCACGTTGTAACATGAGATATTTACACATACAGAAACGCAGTAGTGATGCGTCTTTTAAACCGGGGGTCTCGTGGTGCACGCGGCGCACCCCGCAGTCCTGCTTTAGTCCTGCTTTAGTCCTGCTTTAGTCCTGCTTTAGTCCTGCTTTAGTCCTGCTTTAGTCCTGCTTTAGAACAAATCACAGCTGTTTCTAGTGTCCTCTCTGTCCTTGATGACTCTGTGTGGCTGATTTACCTGCGTCTTCACATCAGGATCATCTGCTCCTGAGCTCGTACTCATCGAGTGAGTGTTACTGTGACATGAGATATTTACACAGAAATATGGTCCAGATGCACATGTCTTTTGACTCGTGAGTCAGGTCTGGCCAAGAAAGTCTCATTTACACAATAGTGACAGGCCAGTTGTCTATTGAACGTGCCCGCACCCCGCGCTGCGCCCCGGGTCGCGGTCCGCTCTGCGGGACTAATAAGACTCATTTCTCAGTGAATATGATTCTGATTGTAATGAAACACGCAGCATTTTGAAACTAACAATGTAGAGAACACGACGTGTCCCCTGGACAGTGCTTCTACTGTCCACAAGATCTACAGTGTGTCAAACACTTGCGCTTCCTGCTTGATTGGCCCCAGTGGCCGTTTGTGGTGAATTTTATTTTCTGAGCGCCATAGATCTTATAGAGGGAACAGTGTCATCTCTTGGGGAAATGTGGACATTACAGGCGAAAGGGAAAGTGAACGGCCAGCCACAGTATCATGAGTTTGACTCAGACATTTGCTAAAAAAAATACAAATTTAAAATTATTTTTTAATATAACTTGGACAAGCTTGGCGGGCCGGATTGAAAGGTCCAGCGGGGCGGATGCAGCCCGCGGGCCGTAGTTTGGGGACCACTGTTTTAGAGTGCACTGTCCTTCATATTGTTGCCTGCTGCACTTAGACGGTCAGATCAATTCACTGTTGTACTTTCTAAGGTCTTCATGTCCCCACAGAGTAAGTTTGTTTGTGTAACTGTTTATCAAGTTGGCACTATCTTTTCATTGCTTTTAGCATTTCGCTCTGATTCATGCACAGTGGTATTACACAGCTGATGAGATCACATCTCCAAAGGCACGACATCAGACTTATTATGCTGATAGCTTTGTTGAACAATATGACACAAAGGGCTAATGAGCGTGCTTAGCTCCCTCACTGCTGCAGCTGAAGTGTTTGTGTGTCTGTAATTGTCTATCATGTCAGCCTTTTTTCTCTTTTCTTCATAATAAAAAACAATGAGGAAACGCATAGAGTCTGTCACCTCCATGCAAAAACAATACACACATGAAGGCTCAGTTTTTTCTTTTCTTAGATAAGATCATGGAGCCCAGAGCAGAAGCGTGGCTCAGCTCAACTCCTCTGGGTGAAAAGAAAAAAGCCACACAAGATAAACAAGCCAAAGCCGGACTCTATCTTCCTGCTTTTTCCAGAGAGTCCACGCATGGCTACATCTCTGCAAACTAAAGTCGTGTCTGGACAGCCAATCTAATCATGTATTCGACAGGGACACGGGCACCCTGGATATGATTTTTTTTCCCGGTCTATACCTGTCATACGACCAAGATCTTCTCGGTTGTTCTGCTCTCAGATGTCCCCAGGCAACAGCAGAACGCAGCTCGGACACTGTCAGAGTTTTTTTTTGGATGGGTTCTGATAGGAGAGCCTATTAGGGAGTGAGAGGCATTATTCACTCCAAGACGTATGGAATAGAGTCTAGAACAACTTTTTTCAGTGAGATTGTGATTGTGCCATCACTTTTGCTTCACTTTTGGAATAAGGTGAGTATCAAAAACTGACCATATTTTAGCACCTCAAAATGACATTAATCAAGTAAAAAGTAGTCCCAAGAAGTCCAAAAAATGACAGTAAAAAAAAAGTGCTCAAGTATGAGAGAGAGATAAAAGTAACAGACTGGACATAACATCCAACTTAATTAGTCATACTTAATTTATGTTAGTGTAATTGAAGGACAATGCAAATAATCTGGTATTTTCAAATAATAGAAAAACTACCTCATTAACCCATGTCTGAAGGCACAGATAATAATATTAATAATAATGTCAGCTTATAGATGGGTTTATAACAGGGACGAGAAACCAAAACTGTTACTCAAGTAAGAAAAACGCAAAACCTTGCTAATCAATTCGCGGTCAGAACTGTCAAGTTGCTAAATGATAACTGAAAAAAATCCCGGCGTGTTGGTCACAGCTAAACGCAGTGGTGTGTGTAAATGTGTTTAACATGCTCAGCCTCTTTCTGCTGGTATTAGGCATATGTTGCATGCTTATGGGAGCATGATAAAGGATTATGCCGCCTCTAGTAACAGCGTGTTACTAAAAAGACAAGATGCTGTCAAAGGAGTAATGAAGCCATCTCTGTCTCCTACACAACGTTCAATTAAGTACAGGGAAAAAAATGTAACAAATTGTTCTTAATTATGGACATTTTGATAATAGAGGATACATGTGTAGTAGAAGCAATGGGGAAATTTCACTAGGATTATGTCATTTGAGCGAATAAGTAAATAGATAATTAAAAGTATAGATATGTTTCTGTGGATTCTTCATTGGCTCCACTTGCCCCTGAACTAAGTGGTTTTGTGGTTAATGCAGCTCATATTTCAGGCCTACTTTAAAAGCTCTCATTCTTGTTGTCTCTGAAGACTGTCGGGCTTCCTAGAGCACTACAACATTCATGAAACTGTTCAGTCTGGTTTCCGTGACATCGCTCTGCAGAAACGGCCTTGCTGAAAGTGTCCGGTGACATTATGATGTTTGCTGATTCGGGCAAAATGTATTGTTCGTGTTCTGTTAGATCTGTCCACAGCCTTCGACATCGTCAAACCTCATATTTTAGATTGAGGGACTTGGGTGGAGAGTCAAAGTCAGTTCTACATTGTTTTTTTCTTGGAGCTATTGTCGGAGTCAGCTGGTTTGTAGCGTCGGGTTCCTTCTCCCTGATGACTCCATTCCAGGGCCTGTCTGCAAAACCAAGTCTTGGAAACCTGCGTATTAGCTAAAGACATGTTATAACAGCATGAATAAACAGTTGACGAGGCGATGCTTGGTTGAGAAAACTCAGTTAAACTCAGAACAATTGCATCACAAAATGATCTGGAACTGATAATAATGCTTATGTGTCTTTGCGGTTATAATTAATGTGTTTTCCTGTCTAAACAAAGAGGCGCTGTCTCATTTACAGTTGCTCCAGAACTCAAAAAGGAGCTTGACAGTCAAGAATTGAAGACCACGCGTTTCCCCCGTTCTCAAAGCTCTTCATTGACTGTCGGATACATTTAAAAATGTTGGTGCAGACTTTCAGAACCTTGGACGGTCAGGCCCCTTCTTCAGTGATCTGATTCAGCTTCAGAACCTGCTGATGGGTCCGCACACTCATATATAGCTTACTCTTTTGCTGTGAACCACTGTGAAAAGTGCGATAAAAGCTGCTTGCTCAAATCTGGAACCCTCTTTCTGAAGGCTCAACATGCTCAGCAATAGCAGTAAGAGGATTTACGTTTTTTAAATTGCTTTCACAATGATCATTTATGTTATTATTTGCTTTTCTTTTCTTGAGTTTAACCTGGCTTTCTTGTTCTGTAAATATGTAAATTGTGCCCTATTTTATTTTACAGTGGAAAAACAGCCTTCTCAGCTAATTCTGACATAACAAAAGAAATATACACTAATGCACACTGTCCCTGAAACAAATGAATAAAGCACTTTGAATTGTGTGTGCACATTTACAAATAAACAGCATGCTATCCCAGAACAATGTATTTATTCATGCCTTGTCTTGTTCCAATAACCTACTTATTTAATAATCATAACCTTCAAATATATGCCCCGTTTTGTATCAGCACCACCATGCATCTCACATGTTTACTGTCTTTGTGCGCCATCTCCCGAGCAAAAGGCCATTTTAATTACCCTCTATTCCCCAGCCTCACAAGTGTAAATACCTTTTGTTTAATTCAGCCTGAAGTTCGCATTCACTCATTAGCCCTAATCCTACTGAACGTCACCTCTACAAATGTGGCGCCTCCTGCAGGTCTTTCCCTGTTACACTATGGATTCCTTGTCGCCGGGCTGTGGGGAGATCGAACTCTAATTAAGATTGTTAATGAAGATTTAATTTTCCACTTCAAATGAGCCACTGAACTCCGAGAGAATCTTGAGTCAGACATAAGAGAGTGGAGCAGCAGGCAAAAACTTCTGGGAGAGTTGGAAGTCACCGAAAGGTTTAGTGATAATTTTGTAATCCCATTTCAAAAGAGCATAATGTGCTGAGAGTATGGAGCCTTGAGCCTTGAGCCTATAGGCTATAGACTTGAGACATACTGTGATATATTATGAGACTTCAACTCTTCAACCTACACCTAGTCACAGCCCAGGGAAAGACAGTAAACAACATGAACGTGAGCTGTAAACAACATGAAATTATGACCCAGAAAACACTTATGTTTACTATACATGAACAGAGTATGTTGGTCGGCAGTACTGTTTGATATGAATATTCAAAAAGTTGGTGTGCAGTTACATAATTTCCATAACAAGCGTCAGACAGGTGAAAAGGCTGACTTCTACAATAGTAAAGGTGCATTAAGTAACTTTTCTGATGAAGGGTCCACCACTTGTTTCTCTCCAAAAGATGTTATTGTTGTACCTGAAATGTCCCACAGTAGGGAATTAAATATATCTATTCTGCGTTTAGTCAATTACAGTTGTTATTGCTAAAAAACAATGTAACATCATGCATTTCACTGTGAGTGGGCTCACCTCTCTGTTTTATCGCCTCGCCTGTTTATCTTTATGAAGATAATGCCATACTGTGAAACAAAGTAGTAGCATGTGTATTGTGACAAGCAGGCAGAAAGTAAGACTTTTCCCTGCACGTCCACACAAAGAGCACATCACAGTTACTGACTCGACCCGTGCCATTTTCAGCAGTGTGTAAAAGGCTGGGGTTTCCCAGAGGCAGGAGGAGGGTGTCTCTAACTTGTGGAGTGTATTACATATTATATCTGTCGCCTTCTTCAACATTCTATGGCTCAAAAGTGCCATCTTTAAAGTACAGTCGATATGCAAAGTTACTCAGAATGTATTACGGCCTAACACTAGTGCTTGATCGCTCACGGCGTGTGCTGGATCCAGAGGGATGCTGAGTGTGAGAAAGGTTCAAACAGAATGGAGAATGTCCATGCCAGAATATAAACGCTGCATGTCCTGTGATGCAACCATATGCAGCTCGGTCCTCTGTCCCTCCCTGGTGGACGTCTATCACTCTCTCAGAACTATGATCAATTATGCATGCTGTAATTATTGACAGTGCGATGACAGTGCAAAGTCTCACCTCCACTGCTGCATTGCAGTGTTTATGCTTTAGGCTGCCTCGTAAGACATCATGCTAATGTTATGTTGATAGCAATGTTTGCTTGCTGAAATCAGTTGTGGATTTAAAACGAGACTCACCACTGGGATTTATTTTCACTAAAGCATGGACTAGTTTGTTCCCTATCGAGAATAAATGTGAATGCTTTATGTCTATGCTATATTTCTTTTTTATTCACTGTTTATTATTACTTTTTTATTACCATTTTAACACTTAATTAAAGGTGCACTAAGTAACGTGGCGATTTAGCCACCAGCCATATGTCTATGGAGATATTACTGCAGCAAAGATACTTGACAAAGACATTTTGGACTGGAATCACATCCTGTCTTCTTGATTTCCAATAGGTGTGATTGACCAATCAAAGAAATGTATAATCTGTTTGTGTCAAAAGAAAACAGCTTGCGATTTTATGCTATCCATGCCATCCTCAAAAAGCTAATATAGACTGATTTTATACGCCACCTTTAACAATGAATTAATGTAGACAAAAACCTACTTTACACTGTACAATTACTACTTGACTCTTGACACATTGTTTTGAAATATGAGATCAATCCACACAGGCCCTTGGACTCTTAAGAATTACCTCAATGCATTAAAATGGCCTTTTTCCTAAGCCTTTGGGATTGTGCTATAGCCCAATCACAAATACAATTCTGTGTAATGTGAACGTTGTGGATATTAACTGCTAATATGCTCCCTCCTCCAGCCTTCTTCGTCTCCCTCTGACTTGAGGCTGGTATTATCATTGTAATCAAGGCGAGACCCGGCTAACACGATCATTCTCTAAACCATCATGTAGAAATAATCCCCTCCTTTATATTTGATTATTGTAATAAATCTTTTTAAACAGCTATTCAGTCACATGGCAATGGGGAACATCTCCTCTATCAATCACAGGGAAAGGACGAATGCACCGACATGAGGAGCACTGCAAGGATTAGTAAAAAAGGGACTTTTATTTTATACCTGTCAGGTATGGTCTGTTTGCCACCATTTTCAGTTTCAAAATGTCCTTTTCGTGATTATTTTCTTAGCCAGAGAGCAAACAGAGAACTCTCCTTCTTTGTCTGAAAGCATGATTGCTCCGTCTGTCCTCCATTACTGACCTCGCATCCGCCTTCCTGCCGGATCTGTCCAGACAAGGTGTTCCTTCATCTTACCAAAAACACACACACACATACACAAACAAAGACCGTTGGGAAATTTCAAGGGGCCAATTTGACAAGGCTCACCCACCTACTCACAACAAGGTGCACAATGATTCGTATGCACGGCACGGCACATCTCTCAATTGCTTTCAGTCTCACTGGAAAACACGACTAAAAAATACAGATGAGATCTGATTATCCAGAAGTTTTGAAGGCTGCGGAAAGGTGAAGGTTTGGAAATAGATGCTTTTTTATTCAAATTTACAAAAAAAGTTTAACAGAAATAAATACAGTGCACGCAATTGTGGAGTTGTATTGACGTTGTGCAGAAGCAATGAGATCCAAAGAGGGTGCACAACCAATGGGAATGACTAGTCAGAGGTTAAAAGGTCAAAGTTAGAAGTTTGAGAATGAACATAAGAAAGTCAAATAATAAATATGCAAAGAGTAAAGACATGAGATTACAGGTAAAGGCCATAACATACACACATAAGCTTTGTCATTAAACATTATTTGCATCTTCATTCATCTTTTAGCCAAAAAAAAGGTTTAAAAAAGCGATTAAAAAGGAACTAACTATAATATATGTATATGTATTTATGTAACTGAAATCCCAAACTTTGTGGGCAGACAGGGTTTCCTTCTCCCTTGTATGGTGCATCTATTCTCTTGAAAATGTAAAGAAAAGGGTTTTGTTTTTTCTCTCAGGAACGCAGACTTGATCCTCTTTAAAACAACTTATTCAACTAATCAGGCATTTGATTGGACCAATTTTGGGGGCTCAGGAGGGGGAATAATCAAAGAGTGGAGTGTTTCAGTCGGTGCACTGCTTCACACGTCTGAAATAAGAGAAATCAGTCACTCCTCAGTTAGATTTGGACCAATCGGCACTTCAAAGCACTTCAAAAATCCAGAGAGATGAAAATCTGGAGCCAATTGTGGCTAGGATTAACTACAAAGAGTCACTTATAGGCCCTGTTAAATGTTATTCTATATTACAGTTTTTTAATTGTATGTAAGGTGCTTATGTGGAGAGGGAAATGAAAAAAGTTGGCACATTTAATTTGCATTATATAAAACTGCTCACACTGTTTCGGCCAACTATTGCATACTCGATATACTTTATATTTCTCTGATTATAAAGATTAGTTCTACAGAGTAAATGCAATTCAACCTTTAACATTTTGTGAGTATATTTTGGCACAAATTCCCTTAATCAATGGCAAAAGTAATACACAAAAAAACAAAAAAAATAACAAATAAATTCATAAATACATGAATACTTTTACAATTATGACTTATCCAAAGTTTGAATGTTTTAATGTTTCAATACTGCACCGTGATGTTATTGTCTGGAGCAGTTCAACAGTACTTGGAGCGGTCCATTGCTGTAAAGTCAGACTCGTCTCATCATCGTCATTCCCGCTCAGGTTGTGCACCCCCGGCTCAAATCTCTGGTCCTTGTGCAGTATTACAGTATTGTACATTGGTCCTAATCCCATCCAGGCGCTGTGGGTGCTGGTCAGTGGCTCAGGTAGAAGAGTGTACATGTGGGTCAGCCGGCCGGACGTCCCATATGTACCTCGAGTGTTCACATTAGCAGACCATGACAACAAGACAATGGACCAAACAGGCAGAGCGGCTCGGTGGCTTTACAGTGAACCAGTGATGGACTGTGATGTTTCTGATATTGCACGCAGAAGATGCCCACATTCTGTATAGAGTATTTCAGTGGGACGCAATTTTTGGATTATAATAAATTGGGTATTTATATTGTTTCTATAATACATGACTTTGTTATGATATAATCAAAATATGTCGCTGTTTTTCCACAGATACACAGGAATTCCTCCAAATCAAAAACAGTTCTCTTTCTCACATAATACAGGTGCACCTCATTAATGTTGAGAAATACATTTATTGTTGTCTCATTAAAAGAGAAACAGTGGATTCTATAATATTTCTAATGATTGTATAGATTACAACCAAAATATACTATCTCATTAAGAGCCCGTATATACATTAATATAACATATTTTTGTATAATATATCCACTAATTTATTGATGTGCACCTGTATATTACCAAACCAGATCAAAACAGTAGACTTCTACACGATAATTACAATAAAATATCATTATTCTGTGTCATATTCTGATTTAGATTGTAGTCCTATGGGGATTTCTCCTCCCCCTCACCACTGGATATCGCTCGGATTGGTTACTGGCTCGGACAGGCTCGCTCTGAGGCCTCCTGTAACTAAGATTGTGCAGAGGAAACTTTGGCCGGAGGCTACATGTATAATTAAAACCTTTGCCTGTCCATCTAAAACGGGAACAAGTCACAACATGTTGACTGTAAACAGTTCCAGGAGTCTTGCTCTTTATCAATTTCTAATCTAGACGATACAAACACATTGTCTCCACAGTGCTGCGTTTGGACATATTTTACACTCATGTACAGGACTGTGCAAAAGTCTTTCAGGTTTAGGACGACATACAATTAAATAATAAATGCATCAATCTAGAAAAATACACAAAATTGAGAGAAAAACCTGGAGAACATTGACCGTTGCCAAGGCACTGGACAATGCAATGCCCCAAAACTGTAAGCTTCTAGTTCAGGGGTAAAAACAGTTATCCTCAGATATCAACAGTGATTTTCACAAAATTAAGAATTTAGATCTACACGTATTACATCTATAGTAATAAAAAAAATTAAAATAAGAATGAACTAAAACATGCTTTAATACATTTAAAGCACCGTTTTATGCACCCAACTCAAACCTTTTGCACAGACCCACATGTGATAATAATAATATGTAACAATATTTACAGTTTAATTTATACATACAGTCAGACATGTTAACTATTTTTGTTTAAATGTCATCTTATAAAACAACTATGACATGATTCATTGTCTAATATCGAACATCACACAGTAGAAAAGTGCTTTCCAGCGGAAAACTCTTTCTGACCATTGGCATTTGTATTTATTCACATTTTTGGCCAGATTTGATTGCCATAGCTTCTTTTGTTTTACTGGTTTTAATTGCATGCCGTGAGTCTGGAGGAGAGGTTTATGTATAAAAAATAGTAGGGACATCCTCAATAAAAACATTTATAGTCCAATAAAAGTGTTGAATTCTCCATAACATAAATGTAATATGTATTTTATGGCCGTACAATCAAAGCCAGTTGCTTGGTGTGTCTTTGTGAACGCAGGGAACACAAGGGGGACGAGGTGAGGCTGGGGACACAGTGCATCATACCCTAAGCTTGCTTCAATTTTTCACACTGTTTCTTCTTTTTATCCTTGTGGGCTAAAAGGAGGGGGAATCTTTTCCAGTGTTTAAATGATTCATCATGTTCATTTGGAATGAAGTAGTGAGCTGAATAATTCACTATTTCCAGCGCCGCAGATCACTTCTTTAACTACAGTATATGCCCTCTATAGATGTTTTATTCCACTACGGTTCTCCCCGTCTTCTCCTGCTTTTGTTAAATGTTTACTCTTACGTTTTCCTCTCAAAACTAATGTTCCACCTCAGATAGCGTCACTCTTTAGAAAGTCGCTTCCTTCTCTCGCAGTATTCATGGGTTTTAGCTTCCTGTCTATTGATGATAGTTTGCTCACTCAAAAGATGTCATATTTTTGGTTTTGAATGTCTAATTGCTATGGCAACGGTAGATATAGAGGTTATACTATATAATGACATTCCTTTATTTTAAAAATGTTCCTGAACTTTTAAGTGGCAGAACTGAATGGGTAACACAGCAGATAAAATGTGTTTCTTTACCCTTTCCGGCCTTGTAGCTATTGTATTGCTCAAATTAAATGATGGTGTTGCTCTGACCTTATTATAGAAGTTTCAGTTAGCCTAATGTTAAACCACCGTAGCTGTTAAGATGCTAAATTCTAAACTTAGCATTCAATAAAACCTATTCTGACACTATAGAGTGATACATTTTACCAGTGTGGACGTTTTGTCACTTCAAACATGGCCTTCTTGTCCTGTGTAGCTTTAATTTAATTATGTTTTATACTTGTCTTCTGTGTAACTTGCCAAGGGACTACAGATAGAAATGAGCATATTTTCTATAATCTCTCAACTTTACACTGAAATGTACATGTGTTCATTAATAAGCACTATCTCTATCAAATAAATAAAAACAGTTCTTTACGCTAACGGTGGTTTGAGTTCATTCCTCAGCAAAGAGGAAGGAGAGCAAGGTAATCACTTCAGTGTTTGATGCCAAAGTCACTGAGAAATATGAGCTGCGGTGTTTTGTTTATCTGCTTTTCCGTAGACCTTCATATTCGTTATTAAACTCTGGAGGCTCTTTTACATTTTAGTTGGGTTTTGAGCTTCTACAATTGAACATTTCATCACTCACCATTGACATTCATGCGTTTTAGCCACTCGCTGCTAAAATTCAGAATTATGTGATGTCATCCGCAGACTCTGTTCATCACTTTCCAGCCCCATTCACACATGTGGCCTGACCTGGGAATTGACCAAGCATTTTGCCAGAGCAGGGTCATGTGTGAACAAAGCCAGGACTGATTTCTCTGCATTTTTGATGTAGCAAGTGTGAATGGAAGTCATTGCTGAGAGTTCTGGCAATCTGCGCCCGGCAATATTCCTGGAATGTGTGAATGGGGCTTCTGAAAAGCACCGATAATAGATGCGTGTTTGCTCATATATATACATCCAAGCATGTTCAGAAACATTGTGCCACGTCTCCCCTCTTTGTCGGCCCGTCGTTTCTCATGCCCTTGCGAGAGCGTTGAATTAAAATCCAGTCTGGTGATTTTTGGGTTGTTTTTCTTTGTCCGAAACGTTTAACAAATTGTCAATGCCCCGAGCAGAAGCAGCCTGTGCATTGTCTCAGTATCTGTGCTCAACCATATCAGCGTTTCAACACTTATTGCTTTAAATTACATCAATCACTCCCTCCCCTGCCCTCACACGCTGCGTCCTCCTTGGGCTCATTTTTCTCTGTCTCTTTTTATTACTTTGCCTCTTCATCTTTCTCTCCTCTAACTTTTGCTGACATTATTCTGCCGTGGCCTCCCTTTTCATCATCCTCTGTTCCCTCCTTTTTCCACTACCCCTTTTGCCCCCCATTTGTTTCGTATGTATCAGTCCTTCTCGTCGTCTCCTCCCTCCTTATTCTCACAATCCTCATTTGCATTTTCCATACATTTTACTTTCTCCTCCTTCTCCTTCTCTCTTTCTTTAAAAAGTTGAGCGAGTTTCTCAAACCGCGGGCCCCAGTCCTCCATGCCAGCCCCCCAGTCGTCCTTGTCTCCATCTTTGTCCCCGTCACTTTCCAGAGAGCTCAGGGACCCGGCCCGCGACCCAGTGCCCTCCAGGCCGTACACTTGCACTGAATCGTACGGCGGCTGGGAGGGGTCGAAAGTGACTTGGGCGAGGCGTAGCCGGAGGAATTCGCCGACTCGTAAGGCCAAAGATGGACCTCCGTGGGCTCCTCGGACAGCTTCTACACCAGGGTGAGCCCAGGTGGCACCGAGTACGCCCGGATATCCCCCTCGAGGCAAAGGTAAAAGCTGTGGGCTCATATCTCTTCTTCCAACCACGTACCCTCCAATCCCAATGCGGTCACGCCAGTCTCCGATAAAACCTTCAGGAAAACCAGGCGGCGTCCCACCAAGAGAAATTCCACCTTCTCTTTCTCCTCTCCCTATTACAAAGTTGCTCCCCATTTCCAGTCCACCCCTTCCAAGTGTCCCAGGATAGTCTCTCTGCCCTTGTCCTTCGCCTGCGTCCGTCTCCCCTTGGAGGGAACCAGAGCATTTTTGGGACATCACGGCTCGTGAGGCTCTTCGTCCTGCCAGTGGGAGCGTGGCAGAGTCGCACACCCAGCCTCCCGCAGCACCATGGCCCCCCTGTCCCATCATGGAACCAGAGCGGGTCATCACCAGATTGTGCTCCCGGGGAACGCTCTCCGACTGCATCTGTGGGGAGTGGAGGTGAGTGGATTCAGATAGGACTTGGGGGTAGATCTAGGGGTGTTCGGTTCGGAGGTGAAATGTAATCAACAAAGGAAAGAGGGGATGTGGTGACAAATGAGACAAACAAGGGAGATGAAGAGAGGCAAATGAAAGATATTAATTCAAGACCAGAATGAGCTAACACTGCACTGTGAGGAGGAAATGGACAGGAAATGATAAAAAGATAAAAGGCCTATATTACTAATAAATAAACATCCATTATAGGGAACAGCAGGCTGTAAATGGCAATCCAAATCCCCATCTTCCTTACACATTCAAAATACATTAATACAATATTGCAGTAACCACGGCAACTATCAACATTCATTAGATTTATAATGGCATTTAGAGTGTTATGCCAAGTAAATTAAATAATTCATCCAGATTTAGTGCTTTCTATGAGCCTCGTATCATTAATTTAGCACAAAATGTTAATATTAGTCCAATTTCAACGTCTCAGGCTTTCTTTCCCCGTGCATTAGGACTGCCATCTATCAATCCTCCCACCCACACTCCACACATAACGCCTGACACTCAATACGCAAGGTAGGATTGTTTCCACACAAATATATTATAGACTTTTAAGTACCACTTTGTTTTTTTTAACTACAGGTTTAATACTAAGGGTAGTTCTGGATTCAAGCTAAAACATTGTCACATTATTAATGGGCACTGTTACAAAAGATATTTCTGCAAATTTCGTTTTCGCTTAAATGCCAAATGTTTTGCTGTACTTATTGAGTCAACTGAAGAAATACCTGGTCCGCCTCAAGTAAAGATAATAAAACATGGACTATTACAAACATTTGTAAATACATCTAACATAATGACACTACTAAATTGTAAATAAATAAATCTAAATAAATTGTAGCTACTTTTGGATTAGATATTGTGTGTCTCAAGGCTGAAACAGCAGCTCGCAGAAGCTGAGCAGCTCACATAAAACTATATAGTATGTGTAATTGCAGATAAAATGCGTTTGCGGGAGCACTGGACGTTTGCTGTCAGCTTTATAATCGGCTAAGCTTCATGACAAGGGAGTCAGGGCATAATCCTGCTGGTTTCACAAAGGTGTCAGGTGTACAGGTGCATGTGGCAGCTTTCTGCACTGCACATAATCATTAAACTCTGTACTCTGTTCACTTGAAGCTGGTCTAAATCTTACCCAGTCTATGTCTTGACCGTTGAGTTTGTCCTCACTGGCCTCGGTGCAGTTACTGGCTGTCCCCGTGCCCCCTCCTCTATCGTGACTGTCAGATGTTCTGGGCGTTCCTCCATCCGAAGTGCTCACCCTGCTCTGCGGCGCTGTCCCGTCTCTGCTGCCAGCACGACTCCCAGTGCTCATGTCTGTGGCGGGGATGTAGACTGCTCCAGACTCCATTGCTCCCACCATGGCAGCCTGGTTCTGGATGACAAGGGAATGGTCCGGCGGGCCCCCAGGGAAGCGACACCCCAGCTCGGCCAGGCCCGGCTCGAATGCCCCCCCGGGAGCGCGGCGCAAGACCGGGAGAGTGGCGCTGCTGTAACAGAGTCGGCCGTAGAGAGGACCTCCGGGGCCGCTGTAGGTCTGGTCCAAACCCTGGTTCTGAGCCCAGCTGTAAGTGCGACCCTTCTCCACAGCTCGTTGGGCGTAACGACTGGAACAGATAAACATCACATATTACACTCTGCAAAAGACACATCAACCTGACATACTTTTTGATCTACTCATTTTGTTTCATTTGCTGCTTTAATGTCCTGGAATACAGCTGGAGGTTTATTTTGACATGGTCTTATAGCACTGAAGAACCGAAACTCACATTTACATTTACAATGAACACTTATTAACATGGAGCTCTCTCTACTGCATTAAGCAGTATTGCTATGAGAAAGGTAGTGTATTGCAAAATTATTCCACACAATTGCACTAGAAGTTTGCATATGTCCACCTCCGCAAATAGTGGAAAACAATGTGCCTAAAGCAGCCTTTGTATTTCTCAGAATAGCTCACATGAATTAATTCAAACTATTTATTAGTCCAAAGGCAATAATATTGTTTCAATGGAACATCAAAACACAACACAACACTATTGTAGAGTGCATGAAACAACTATATCCAAACAGCGTCTTTTAACTGAAACTTGATAATCACAGCATACACTGCATTACTTAAGCATAAAAGGCACAAAATGCATAAAACCTAACCCTAGATTTAAAAAAACAAAACAGTTTAATTATGCGGACTGTTTAGCAGGTTAATTACCTACGTAAAACACAGGGACATAGCAGTGGCCTAGAGGACAGAAACACAACACATTTTAAAAGATGAATTCTCCCGCACCACGGGGCCCACAGCCCTGTCTGGTGGTTGGGGACCACTGTTTCAGGCAAACATACATAGACCTAATTTTAGTTCAGTCTAAACATATGCTCTGTTCTTCATAGATAAACAATTTCCTAAGGGCAAAGTGAATCATTTTGGGTACACAATACTGACACATTCCTGCTGTCCAGAGTGCGATAGCCTCTGGTGCGTGAGCTGTGGGGGGCGCTCTGGAGTGCAGCAATGTCAAAGGCTGCAGTGTCGGCCTCTCCTCCGCCCTCGTCGTCGTAGGTGATAATGTTCTCCCTCACATCATCCTCCTCCAGCGGAGACAGCGAGTCACGCTTCTGACGCCGCAGTGATAATGACAGGGCGCTCACGGCTGGGGACGGGTGACAGAAAAACACGACAGTCAGCCATGGAAGAGAAATTGGAAAAAGAATGATGAACAAGGGAGAAGGGGCACAAGTCACAGGGGAAATAAGAGGAAGGAAGGGTTTGGAAGAGTGAGGAGGCAAGAGAGCAAGGGAGCACATTCAGGGAAGTGAGACAAAACGAATACTGACGAAGCCCTGGGTTAGAGCTGGTATATCATATCAGCAGCTTGCATGCCACCGTTCGGTAATTGACTTTGAGCTGCAGCCAGGCAAATGGACCTTTTATTCTCACATGACTCTGCATGGCTCGCTCTAGTTCCCAGAGCACACCACGTTTGACCTGGGGCTGAGGGAGACCAGCCAGGCTCTTTGACAAACGTCTTTTGATTTAATACGTCTGAAATATGGATAACTAGCATGTTCATGTCTTTTCAGGTGGATTGATTTGAATTTATGTTAACGTGTCTTCCGTGGATTTCCGTGGAACAACCTAACTTTTTCTTCAATTAATTAATTCATACACATCATTATTGTTCATTAGCAGTTTTTTGGTATTTTGTCTTATTCTGAGTCTAGCCTGACAATGCTTCAAAGATTCAGCTTGTTCTGTATTTTTGTTAAACTATTTTAACTTAACATAAAGCGAAATCATTATTGATTGACACATATAAAACCTGTCATTATTGTCATTATTTTAAAATAGTATCTGCTGGATGTATATACATTTTGTATTTAAACTATATTCGATGGTTTTATTACTGTTCATGTCAATCTCTGTTAAAATAATCTCCCAAAGGCCTTAAGTCGTAAATAAAACTTGCATTAAAGATACAGTAGAAGTTAAAGTTTTTAATTAAGGAACTTTTTGTTGAGAACAAAACCAGTGCTGATTGTCCAAACACACTGCTTTAAAGTAGTGCTCTTTTCCCGCTGTAGGTAACGCCCTTGTCATTTGAGAACTCATTTTCTAACTCCAGCAGAAGTCACTCGGCGTGATCACCTTCACGCCATGTTGCGCTTCTTCCTTGATTGAACTAGTCTCCTCTGAAATGATAATGTCCTATCACCGAGGCATGAGTAGTGATCCACCAGACTGAATGGAAATGACAATGATGCTGGCTACCTGCCAGATCCTTCACAGCACCTGCACATTATCCAATTGAGCTTTGAGGATTTCTGCGCAGGTAGCACTGACATTTTATCATGCCCTATCCTAAACCATGGGGCCCAACACTCAGACAGGATTGTTATTTTAGCTGTGATTAGCACTGACCTTGGCAGAGGAGAGAACTGGGCCACAATATGAAAAAGGCTGCTAGCACAGAGCTGTGACTAAGGGCAATATTTACGCTGCTGCTTCCTTTATTTCCATATGCAGATGAAGCATCGATGGGAAGCAGTCAAGTGTAAACAGCCCTAAACACTATTTGCACATCTTTTTATTTGCAGATTAGCATTAAACTGCTACATCTCAGTGGATAAACTGTACAGCATAATATGATCTACATAGATACATAGTAAAATAATTAAAGCAAAATAGTGTGATAATATGTATGTGTATATGAATACACATTATGTCTATAAAAACAGGAAATATTTGTCAATTTCTGGGGGATTATTCTAAAGATAACTTGAGCTGATTTAAGGCAAGGGTAGACTCACATTCTTAACGCTGCATTGTTTTTTTGTATGGTATATATGGTATCGTAAGATAACAATAGCAGCTTTCTTCCTTTTTCTAGTCAATTTTATTTTTGTAACGCCCGAAATCCCAACAGTGGTTGCCTTGAAGGGCCGACAGTGAGAACAGATTAAACAATGCTCATAAGGACTTGGCAATGTCCCAGTATCCCTTATCCTTAGACAATATCCCAAGGTCTCCAGCAATACGACTCAGCCAAAGGTGTATGCAGAGGCATCTGCAGAGGACTACAAACATTTGGCCTAGATAAACTCTGCCAGAATGTCCCCATGGACAGGAACAGCCTGGGAAAAGGTGTTTACAAGTTGAATTAATGCACCAATGAAACATCTGGAAAAGTTCTATGTGTTTACCTAGTAGTGTGGCCACACAGGCAAGAATGGCCAGCAGGGCGGCGGTGCTGAGCCCAGGTGATGGCAGTGAGGACTGTTGAGGCAGACAGACCGCCTCTCTGTCCCAGTCGTCCTCTGTCTGCTTGTCCTTGTCCCCTGCTCTCGCCCCTCCTTTCAGGCAGGGACACACAGACACTGTGACCGTAGCGGTGCTGGTGAGGCCTGACATCCCATCCCGCAGGACTAAGGGGACATACATCGTCAGAGTGGAGGACGCAGAGCGGGACAGAGGTAGCAGCTGGGACATCAGCACCAGGCTAGCTGTGGGACCTGCACGGGACAGTGAGACAAAAGAGAAACAATCACATTTAAAAAGAAAACACATTACAGCCAAAAAGTGAGAGGAACCTTTTAAGATGTTTGTTGATCACAAAGCCCAGAATATCTGACTAAAATAACTACTAAATAACTACTAAATAACTTACTAAGTCCAGAGGGTGAGACTTCTATAAACTCAATAAAACTATTGGAAGAAATGATATGACATGTACAATACTAAATATGTAAACAACAAAGCCTGAGTCCATGTAAGCTCAGAGGTGGGCGGTCAGACTGTCAGGGCCTGAGTGAGAGAAGCACCATGTTGGTCTGTGGGCAGTGGTATGTACATAACAACTCAAATATGGAGAAATGCAATCAACGCCAATGGCATGAACTGGCCATTAAAACTTGATGATCTTGTGTGATCCATATTATTTTGTGATGGGAAAACTGTTGATATGAGTACCCCTCCTCCGTGTTGTAGCATCTGATGGCACATCAAAGGAACCTTTGATTTGTCATTCACTTTATTCTGTTTCAAGCCAAACCTGAATCATATGCATTATCAGGGCAAACATGGGCAAAAGAGGTCAAATCGCCATTCAAATTATAAACTGATAAAATATGGAGTCATGTTTTCAGCCATTGTACGCTGCAATTTTTAGCTTCATGATACTGATTTAAAAAACATTTATTTGAAACTAGAATTAACACTGTTGCCACACTGACTGAGTTTGCTGAGTAAGACATTTTCACCACTGAGGTGCTCAGGGCAGACACAGGGCTACATTTTGACAGATATAGTCTAAGTCTGTGTTTTATTTTAGGAGTTGTCCAATTAGCAGTTTATACTTGTGCTGCAGGTTGCCTAGAGAGTTGATATATTGATATTATATAATGTATAAATGTACAATGTACAGTGGGATAATTGACACAACAGGAAAGAGAAGTGATTTTAAAAAATACAAAAGGTGTTTTATGTATTTGAGAGGTAATATTAAATATTTAAATAAATATGCATTAAAACTTTCTAGCAGTTAAAGGTTGAATTTTTTGGCCCAAATCTGAGTCTTATTTCCTGGTGGCGTGGACTGCCGATTAGTCCTGCCACGTATCAATCATAAAACGCACCTACCGCTCACCTGCAGCCGCGTGCGGCTCGTCCCCAGGAGAGCAGCACGTTTCCTGTGTCTAAGCGCATTGATCTATCATAATATAGTTCCCTCAGTGTACGGGACAAAATTAAGACAGTGAAAGACAGTTCGAGCTTACTCGTGAAGAGACGGAAATCTACGGGAGACGAGAGATGCGATGCGATCTGTCGTGCTAATAAACAAACGCACGTGTGTGTTGTATCAGTCCGCACGGGGGAGTGAAAAATCGTCCATTCAACCTTTAAGATGTTGAATTGTGTACATGCATGAATATTGTTATCATTAAGAGAGTACATTTGTTCAAACGGATGAACCCATTTTATTTATGAGATCATCATTTTAAATCATCAATTTTTAATGTCTTGTTATTTCCATTGTGTGTCAATGTTCAAATTGTGCACAGCATCAACAAGCGGAAAATAACCCCTCATTTTACAAGAACTAATTAGGTCAAATAAATGGCTCCCTATGTAAAAATATGCACATGCAGAGGAAGTAAAAATAGTATGTGTTATACATGTTGTTGTTGCTGTTCTAATTTGTTCAATAAGTATTTGCAGTGGAGGACACAAGATGGATGTAGAGAATGTGGGGAAAGCAAACAAGAGGGACAAACAAAAGAAGGAAAGGATAATAGAGCAAAACAATGGGGACAGCAGGGTGTGGAGATAGATGTACAGGGACATTCACACAGACAGAGGATTTATAGGGAAGAGGCACACTGCAAAGCATCAGCAGACTGGGAAAAGGAAGGATCAGATTTAACTAGATTAGTGTAGATCTTCTGATGTTATATATTGGACCTGATTTAGCGAGACATGAAAGTGAGGATGGATCGAAAACTGTGCCAAACAGAAGTGGAAGATGATTGCTACGTGCACCATATCTGATAAAATCACAATCTGTTCATCTGTTACGGACCCTTCAAGTGTTTGTAAACCGAACGCTTCCTTTCTAAAGGCTTCATGAGTTGGCTCCACTGCATTTCCAATGGAAGAGGTAGCGTTAGCCACCAAACATCCAAAATTATGAAAAACCTGAGCTGTTTTGGTGACTGACAACCACTCGATCACACTAGTCAAATCAGAGTCAAATCAGAGTCAAATCAGAGCCTTGTTAGGAAACACGACTGTCTTGAATGTTTTGCGTAGCTTATTAGCACTGTAATTATGCCTCACATCTGTCAGTCAACCCCAGGGCAGCTGTGACTACAATAGTAGCTTATCACCACCGGGTATGGGGTGAATTAATAAGGACTAGAACTTTGAGAGTCTTTGACAAGCTTGTAATACGCAATACAAGTGTAATATCATTATTAGTGATGTGCCAAAAACAAACCAGACCACAACAGTTTGACTAAATGAGCTTTAGAAAATGTAAAACAACCAACATTTTTACTCTGCTGCCTTGTTAAACTGCATGGGATAGAATGTTTCTATGTCCTACACCTCACTCCTAGAAGGGTTCATTGGGACATGTCTTGGGTCAAAAAGACCAAACACTCAACACTCAATTGACTACAGTAGTTATATTGTAACTGTGTTGTGCATAAAATACTTTGTATTTTCTTTTTTCTGACATCTGTTATCTGTTACAGAATTACACACTTTGAGTCCAACTGGTGCCAGAGAGAAGGGTCCAAACATGAAGACTGTGATAGTAATGACTCAGTACAGACTGCGGCATCATCTGTGAACATGGATTAGAAGCAGCATGAGACAGAGCTGTGCTCTGCTCCTCACTAACTCACTCTCTCTGTACAAATTATTGGTATTATTGGCATAGTCCAAAAAAGAATACTTGTAAAAATGTTCACCCTTATTTCTGTACAACACATATTACAGATACAAACCTAAATGTATGTACTCATTCTTTGTTCCTCCGAAGCATTTGCATTCTACAATCAATCACATTTATGTAAGCAATTCCACAGCCACGTTTTAGACACACACATTTTAGAGACTATAGAAGAAAACAGACCTCAGTGTACTCATTACATTATCATTTTACAGAATGTTCAACTTCATCTTCACAATAAGCCTTGATCTTTCAGACGGTTTTCTTTCATGTTAATTTATACCGGGTATGTAGAGAGTATAGCTACGTGTATGTAATATGTTATTGTAGAGACACAAAAATGTCATCCATTCTACCTTAAGCCTGTTACATGATGTTATTGAACTAAAAGAACATCAATAAACCCCGTGCTCCTGGCGGATGGTATGGTAGTTGAAAATGCAGGGGTTATTCTTACCCCCGCTGTCTCGGACGCTGAAGTTGAGGGCAGCTCTGGACTCGGGGGGGATGCTAAAATACACGGTGCTGTCATTTCCTCCCTCATCTCGATCAATCGCCCGCAACACCTGCACCACCTGAAGCACATGGACCAAGAGAGGAGAAAAGAGCAGAGAATCAAAGCCTGAACGGAACACTTACACAAAGTAAGTTGCCTTTGGCAACAAACCATTAGCATACGTCAGCACGACTCAAAACAAGGCTGACAATTAGCAGCAAATGCTCGGAATAAATAAAGTCTGATGTGCATTGCCTTTCACAGATGCAAACGCCGCAGTGTGGGTTTCAAATTAGCAGAGGCAAAAAGGGAACAAAATTACTCTAAAAATCTTAATAAGCTTATAAGCTGATGGGTAATTTCTTCATAATGAAAAATGGAGATCATCACTATGCAAGGCATTCTTTTCAGAGACGCTTTCTAGAGCTGGCATGAATGTGAAGGAGTTAGTCAGAGGCTGCGTTGCATTGTGTTGCGTAAATACTGTATGTTTTGGCTAATGACGTGACATTCCAAGATGACATTCAGAGATATACACTTTTTTGTTGTTGTATTCGCTTGATTTAATGCGCAAACGGATAACCAGCACACAGGGACAAATCAACCGAAACACATCTTTAGTCGAGACAAAGGCGCTAACAGAGTAATGAAATAGACAGCAAAAACAGCAGATGGGCCCAAATGATGTTGATGTAGCCCGCTCGGATGATGGAGGAGGGAGGTAGAGATAGCATCAAATAAGCAGAGTGTCTAAAAATCTAAGAATACAAATACAGAGGGAAGAAAGCAGTGGGTAGAGAGGCACAGAGAGAGAGAGAAGAGGAGGCTACACTTTAATTACGATGTGAATGCTGTGGCGCTCAGATAACAGGCCGTGGAGGATTCACCTGCCTCTGTGCTAAATGAGCACTCGGGAGCGCATGCTGATATGTACTGTATGTGAATAGCTCTGTGGCATCCGCTCTCAAAAAGGTATAGAAAGCCCTATTCAAACGGAAGGGAAATGTACTGTAAATTAAAGGTGCACTTGGTAACTTTGCTGGGGCAGGGTTCAACACCTCCTCGTCTCCATGGAGATGCTATTACTTTGTCCGGTTTATGTCAGTGAACTATATGAAGACATAGGACAACTTACATTTTTAGGTTCCTTTTAGTTAAGTGGAAAATCCTAGGCAAAGCAATAACATCTCCATGGAGACAAAGAAGTGGCAGAGTTACAAAGTGGATTTCTTTGCACATTTTTCTCCAAACATTTTGTCATCTGGTAGGATAAGAGTTCCAATTACTGCTTATGTTTTCTGTGGTAGTTAATTATATCATCTGTAGATATTGCTGTATGCATATATTTATATTTGTGAGTGAGATTTCTGTGCGATTAAATGCAGTTTCAATGTTTTTGTAAAAGTAAAACATGCCGGAGCAAAATATGCCAAAAACACTACTGCTTTTATGATATTTTATTTATTTAATGAATTAAATCTAATTAACATATTCAACAATATTCAGCCAGATTACTCATATTTCCATTACTAATGTATTATTTTATTTACAAGCTTCAATTTGTGGTCACACTTTAGAACCTTTTACATACAGTTGCTTATCAGGAAAAATATACAAGGGTTTACTCTCCACTACGATATTCCAGCTCATAGTATTACGGCTGAAAATACTCATGAACTCATTAACATTCATTGTGTGTTGTGAACTGTATGAGTTTAATGGTTCTAAGAAGACTTTACAACCTGCTGGGAAAGAATCTGGTGAAGAGATAAACAGAACAATATGTCTTTGACGTTAAAGAATGGAGGTAACTCACCTGTCCGATTTTGGAGGAGTCGCACATGGCTGTGTTGTACTGCCTGTCAAGTTCAGGTGCGTTGTCATTCAGATCTAACGTCTCTATGGCAACGAGGACCCGGGACACCTGACTGGGGTTGTCTAAAACAGACGGACAGTTTACAGTCAAAAACATTGTCCTCCAACAGCTGGGACACACACTCCAGTCGCCAAGTGCACTCCAGAAAAGCGGCTCAATTGTCCTCTAGAGAAAGATCAAACTTCTAATGTCTGTCTAGAAACATAACTTGCTCTCATAAACCATTAGAGAGCTCACAATTGGCTAAATATACAGCAGTGTGTGGGGTCCATTTGGCTCCCAGCTGGAGTGTTGGTAATGCCACTGGAACAGTCAGTTTTTTCCACATCAAACTGTTGTGTTCCGAGCCAAACACACAAAACAATTTGAGTATGCTTCTAAAGAAAAGGTAAGATAATAGAGTGAGAGGGAACAGAGTCAGTCTGCATGGAGCTACACCAAGGCACAGTGTAAATGGATTGGCAAAGGGTCTAGTGTATAGCATTGAGCTGGATACACACTCTCAAAAATGGAGTCCTCCCAGTCACACATGAAAAAGCATGCGGCTCAACATCCTGCATTACATTCACAGTGCAAAAGGCTAAGGCACAATCCAGAGTCAGCAGTGAGCTGTGTCTGTCAATTACAAAAGGGAATTTAGCAGCCAAAGTGACACAAGTACATGATAAAACAGGTTGAAGGCGCAGTATGTGACTGAGGTACACCACCAGACTTTACCTGGAATATTAATATGGCATCTCCATGGAGACATGCAGATGATGCCATCAGGCCAAATTACAAGTCAACTCTGAGGGGAGGTGATCCATTTCACTTTTAATGTAATATTTTCAAAGTAAAAACACAGTAATTGAATAAATGCAGGATAGATAAATGTAATGCCACATTGTGGAGAATCCCAGGAAAAGCACGTGGCACTTCATCTTATATTACATAGTGCACCTTTAATCATAGTTTACTCTTCATGTTTCAGCTTCAGGTTACATGCAACATTTTGAGTTTTTCCCATTCAAAGGCTATAACTTTTAGTTTCAAATTGTTAATCGTTATGGTAACTATGGTAATTCCTCATCATTCTGAAAGCCATGGATAGAGTTGAGCTAATTGACTGCATTGTATGTCAGCACAAAAAAGACCCAAAAGTTTTTAATCTCATTCTTATTAATCCAGTGTATATCTAGACATAGCGTGAGGCATTTAGACAAATAATGTATATTATATACATACCTACTGTAATTTAAAACATTCAAACAAAAATCTGATTTACAGTTTATAGCAGATAACTTTTTTGTAAAGTAACACAATTTTACATGATAATTTATTTGAATAACGACTTTCAAAATGTCATTATATTGACAACAGACTTGAGCACTATTTTGTCCACTCAACCTGTAGTTTCCAACACTGTAGTTTCCTTTAATCAAGATCCACACTTAGCTGTCTCGCAGCCGCAGCAGTTACACACAGGGTGACAGCGCCTCGGTCCCACAGAGAACGAGCAGAAAATGAGCTGGTGCTAATGCTACAGATGCCACGGGTGAGCTGGTCTGCCCGTGGCCATGGCCATGGCAGCTCTCCTGCTGAGCTTTATGTCAACAGTGCCGTGACAGTCTGTTTATTAGAGAGCTCATTATTCAAGACAGCTACCTCCAGACGGCTACAGGCTTGCCACCAACCAAGAGCTTGCAGTGGATTTTAACTAAAGATTACCTCACAGGATGCAGGACTTGGCAGACTAACAACTTTCCTTCCCTTCACACAATGACCACTGGACAGAATTATACATCATGAGAGTTTTGACAAGAGCCAGTGATAGGGAAGATGTTCCGAGCCAAGACTTTCAGGAAGAATGTACTTACTGTATAACTCGGCCAGCAGTCCTTATTCCTCCTGTTGGTTATTTACTTTTAATAGAAATGTACTTGTATATTCTGAATGAGGGTCCCTACATTTGAATGTATATAATAGACAATCAAGTTTAAATGCATTTCTTTTGTATCTGTAGTTCTATTTCCCTTTGGTTGTGGGTCTCATTTGGACCCAGGTACAGTTGTTTGCACTGAATAACTGCTTTACAAATAATCCATGTACAAACACAAATAACGTGCAACACCTGCTAGTGTCTCACCCTGAAACAATATAAAGGTCTATAATACTTTGGTTGTTGAATGTTGAAAAATGTCAACAAAGTTAGATTATGTATGCGCCGCCAACCACCAATGCTTTGTAAAGTAAACCAAATGCAGCTTCATTTTCAAGCACCACTAAATTCATGCCAGTATTTAAGTAAACCCATTCATTTCTGTTCCTCCCAAAATGTAATATCAACTGTGCTGCACACTCATATCAACAAATCCTATTTCCATACACGCAACTACCTGATTTGATTACCTTTGAGAGAAACAACATAAATCACCCATAGTTCACATGTATTCCTTGTGGAGTATTTAGTACACTGCATTAAACAAGGATCTTGACAAGCAAGGTTACGAATATAGGTCAACTTAAGCTGTGCGGTTTCTCAATTAGAGGAAATGCTCTTATGATTGTCAAAACACCAGCATAATTAGCCATCACATGTGAATCAGAGCAGAGTGGTTCTAATGGTCTTAACCACAATAATGTTAGTGCAAGCTTGTTTTCTAAATATAACTGTGGAGATAGGTCCTGAGAGAAATACTGCTGCAAGTTTAGCTGGTGTATTTTAAAGATGAGGGGATTTGTGAATTTTAAAAACTGTAATGTTTTGTTTTTAAAATAGAGGTTGACTCTTAAACTTTGTGGGAGCATAAAATATATTTACGCTTGACATTAAATTATAGTAGGCACAAACCCAGACACATGTGCATATGGCACATGCATATTGTCTAATCCAATAATAATGAACAAAAAGGTACTCTCCTTCAAGCATCACTCCAAAATAAAATGAAAACCACATAGAACCATTAATCTTACATTTGTAAATGATTTATAATTAAGTTCTGCCAATAATGCATGACTATAGTCACATGTGGTAGGATGTTTTTACTTCTACACAAAATCTAAAAGGGTTCTGAAAGTGTGGCACTGAATTGTTTCCAAATAACTGTGAATAAATCACAGCCACACACTCTCTCTAGCACTGCAAGCTGAAACCTGTTTTTCTGCTTTTCTGTTGAACTGTCAAATATTTTGATATCCTGAAATTATTGAAGGGGCAATATCTCCATTCAGACCCTGACATTCTGCACTGTTCTTTTGTGGATAAAATAGTCATATACTTTTGAATTGCATCTAATTTTACATTTTCTCTCAACTTTTTACACCACACATGGACATAGAATATTACAATTCTATCTACAGTTTTATATTCACAGGGACTTTGTAAAACTATCTTTGATTTTCAGCTTGAATACTTTGTTTCCACTTGAATCCTTCTGTTAAAAGAAGTATCCACCCATCAGATTACTCAGACCTTATAGATCAATTGATTCCTGGGACCAGTGTAACAAACCAACCAACAGCATCGGCCTCATGGCCCACTGGCTCCAGAGCTTAATCCGCTTAGAGCTGTTTCTAATACACCACAAAGTACAGTTTAAACCTGTTCTGGCTTATGAGGTGGTGTCCCTTTTGTTCATTAATAGAGTCACGTGATGACCTCTGACCTCTTTGAGTGGCGATGATGGTAATGTTGTGCCAGTGCTCCCGTTCCCGATCCAATTCGACCGCCGTGGTGATCAGGCCTGTGTCCGGCGTGATACGGAAAACTGCCTCCGAGTCCGACTGAGGATCAATGGAGAACCTAAAGAGTGCGGGGGAAAGATATTTAAATATAAGTAGAAAGGAAAATAAATAAGAAGAAGCCTGCAGAGTTGGCAAAGGGGAGTGGAGTGGAAAAGGAGGCTAGGGCAAGTGTGCTAAGGAGTGATAAGCAAGTCAAATTCAAATTCAAATGGCCAAAGAATTAATATAGAAAGATTATCAGGGGGAGATAGAAGCTCTTTTTGAAGTGCTGCTGATTATCTGAATATCTTCATAAACGTAGAGCCTATCGTTCCAAACCACACAAGCACTCCTAGCACTGCGTTAATTGACACATCTCAAGGGGCTATCCAAACTAAAGAAAGAATAATTGGGATATGCTTTCTCTGTAACAAAATGCAGCGCCTCTATATCTCTCTCACATTTAGATCACAACTCAAACTCAAAGAAAAACTGAGGTGGCTTTCAATTATCTTGGAGCTTATTTATAATCACACCAAAGCTGGGGAGTGCCTTAAAGGGGTGGTTTTTAACTTTCAAACATAAGAAACAATCAATGTCAGCAGGGAGGAGTATTTCAATAAGTATTCAAACATTAATATATATAATGTGTGGTATCATCGTTCTGCAAACACAAACAGTGTTCTACTATATTCTTAAGGTCTTTAACAGCTTACAGCTTATTAAGTATTATTTGATTTCATACCTTAAAACCCCTAGCTTATGTTTTGTTAAGTATTTTTACATTCAAATATTATATGAAGAATGTATTATTTGCTGTGATGATACTATGTGTTTGTTTATTGACAATATTGGGAGTACTGCAAATCAAATAGAGAATATCTCTTTGCAGTGTATACCAGTATATGTATGTGTAAGTGTAAGTGTGTAAGTGTTCTTCACATTTCTGTACATATGTCATGGGGAGTTCTAAAGGTTTCATCTGGACAATGTGTAAAAATGAATGTCTTCTTTTTTAGCATGTCCAGATTATTGCCTTTTGAGCTTTTCTCTGCAATGGATCACTCCTGGACTATTAAGGGACTCCTATACCAACATATATTGTATATATTTTATAAACTGTTAGAAAAATTACTCTGGCGGGAGGGACAGGGTTTAATGGGGTTTAATTGTCTTGTCTCTGTGTATTGTAGATTGCCTATTGTATTGAAACTATAATGCTCCGTCTTTGTGTTATATGTTTTGTCCCCCATTGAAAATGAGATGGCACAACAACTACAAATACAATTCAAATGTGTAACAGATGACTTTATTCCTCTGCTTCTCTTTTCCAAGCAGAAAAGAACAGACTGAAAGTATTCACGACAATAAATGTGATTTGTGGCAGGAAGTGGATGCTATAGGAACACATCCATCAAGATATAAAGCGCTCTGTCTTGGACTATATTACATTCCCAAGATCTTTTTGGGAAAGCAATAATAACACCATTGTTTGTATTTTGGAAAATATTAAAGAATGAATAGCTTTAGTTTCCCTACAGCCCATGCACACCACATTTTATGGTCTATAGGTGCTAAAATGATTGTAATAACTGAAGCTTTATTATCTGATTTGTTTATTTTTTGTTTAATGTCCTACACCATTTCCAACCTTGCAACTGTCTTACTCTGTACATGTCCAGATCACCTCCGCTCGGCCTCTCTGACTTTATCACAGAAAACATCAAACACATGCTATTCCTTTGATGTGCTCATTTCAAAACACATTCTTGTCACTCCCCAAGAGGAGCCCAACGTCAGCTCTGCCCCTCTTCACCAAAGTGTCTGTCTCTCACCATTCTAAACAACGCACACAGAATACAAAACAGATGGTGAGTTGCACCTGATGTTGTTGGTCAGTCCTGTGTCGGGGTCGATGGCGCTCACTCTGCCGACTGTGCAGGCCGGGGGGCAGTTCTCAGACACGTCCATCAGATATCTGGACCTGGAGAACTTCGGGGGCTCGTCTGCATCCAGAACTGCCACGCGCACAGTGGCCCGGTCCTTGAAGGCACCCAGACGGAGAAACCGGGGGTCCACAATCGGGTTCATGACCTCCACCGAGAAAGAGAAGGAGCTCCGGCCCTCGTAGTCCACAGGCTAGAGATGGAAAGAGACACACACACAAGACTTTTGAGCGTGAATTTACATCTTTATCCTGTCTCTGGTGCACCCTCTTACCAAATAAAATCATATCATGAACAAATTATGAAATGTTTACACGACCGACCAAACCGTGACTTCCAACCACACAAACTGTAACTGCCTTGTATGTATGGAGTGTACATTGTGTGTGGATGTGTGTGACTGAATCTGGAGAGGGACCAGTTTGACTAAATCAGTTGATTAGATGAGTCATACTAATACACTTGGAATATGTATATCGTATTGCACTGTATTTTATTGGTATGTATGTCATTTTCAAACATCAACCTGTCCAGGAACTACAGGTAGAAATGAGACAAGCTTCTATGATCTGACACAAACATATATCCTATACGTTTTTCTCTGCGTTGTCCCTGATAAATAAACTGTCATGATTATACAGGCAGCAGTTAAGATCCAGCTGAATACAAACATACTGAACTGGCAAAAACTGTAGTAAACTGTAAATAAAATGACATATTTACTGTATTTACATTTTTATTATTAGATGCACTTATAATCTACGGTATGTTACACACATTTGAACTATTATTGACTGTACTAAGACCGTCACATTCTGTTTTATGCATGCCTTTTCAAGCATAGTTTACTAATATTATTCATTGCTTTATCTTTCACCGTATCACCAGTGGCAACAATACTTTTCTGCTACTGAAGTCATTATTCATTGTTTTTTGATGACTTTGTTTATTTAGACCCCTGTTAGCATCTGCATAGTTGCAGACTATCAGGACTATGGGCAAAAGATTAATTTTGCTTTGAGCCATTTAATGTTTGCTATTACACCTCTAGTCCCTTAAGAGGTCCTGAAAGAGAACACACAATACACAGAGAGGACTCCAATAGTGCTGGAATAGCAATACAACGTTAAAATAAACATCAGTCAGTAAAACAGCAATGCTAACCATTTAATTTCTGCCACTTATTTCAAACATCTAACAATGTAATTTCACTGACTGACATTTGGTTTCATTCAGACATTAATTGAAGGATAGATTTAAAAAAAAATATGCGCGGTCAAAGGCTTGGAAGTCGCATGAAAAAGCAGGAATTTATGCAAATATGCCACATTGCCTGATCTAATGATGTTTTGTGGTTAGAACTCGCGCCAACACTAATGACATCTTGATTAGATATCAAAGAGAAATGATAAATTATAAATGAATAAAATAAAATCCTGCTGTTGTGAAGTGGTAACATCCCAAATCAGCAGTTACAGCGTGTGGTTACCTTCTATAGCGGGTGAGACTTTGAGGGGTGCAGAGGGGTGCAGAGGGATGGTGGTATGTCGAGGGGTTTGTGTGAAGCCTGGATAAGACATTCATGAGGTGTTGATGTTTCCGCATAGCCAAAGAGAGTTCTGATGCTCGCCGGATTGAAAGGATTGTTGGAGAAGAAGCCACATGTTTGAATATGGCTTTGACACAGTAGACACTTGAAGTTAAAACATAGGGATCCGTGGCTGTGCACATGCTGCTGAGTGAGCTTTGGTACAAGGAAGATGTAAGATGTGTTTGAGTCGTGTTTGTCACGGAGGAAATAATACAATGTGGACATTCTTTGACAAGGTTAATGTAGTCTACTGTGATTGGTCTTTTGTGTAGACATGATTTAGGTTTTACATTTTCAGACTACAAAATAACACCAGTTTTATATTTTAACAAGATAAACCATATCAGTATATAGCAATATTACATGACTAAAAACAGGACAAAAGCACTAAAACGAGCCAATGCAAACCCAGTGTTTACCAGAAAACTGACTTGACTAGTGCAAAGCACTAGAGCAGGACTAAAGCAGGACTAAAGCAGGACTTAAGCAAGACTTAAGCAGGACTAAAGCGGGACTAAAGCAGGACTAAAGCACGACTAAAGCAGGACTAAAGCAGGACTAAAACAGGACTAAAGCAGGACTTAAGCAGGACTTAAGCAGGACTTAAGCAGGACTAAAGCAGGACTAAAGCAGGACTAAAACAGGACTAAAGCAGGACTTAAGGAGGACTTAAGCAGGACTTAAGCAGGACTAAAGCAGGACTAAAGCAGGACTTAAGGAGGACTTAAGCAGGACTTAAGCAGGACTAAAGCAGGACTAAAGCAGGACTTAAGCAGGACTTAAGCAGGACTTGAGGAGGACTTAAGCAGGACTTAAGCAGGACTAAAGCAGGACTTAAGCAGGACTAAAGCAGGACTTAAGCAGGACTAAAACAGGACTAAAGCAGGACTTAAGGAGGACTTAAGCAGGACCTAAGCAGGACTAAAGCAGGACTAAAGCAGGACTAAAGCAGGACTTAAGCAGGACTTAAGCAGGACTTAAGCAGGACTAAAGCAGGACTCAAGCAGGACTAAAACAGGACTTAAGCAGGACTAAAGCAGGACTAAAGCAGGACTTAAGGAGGACTTAAGCAGGACTAAAGCACGACTAACAGGACTAAAACAGGACTAAAGCAGGACTTAAGCAGGACTTAAGCAGGACTAAAGCAGGACTAAAGCAGGACTAAAGCACGACTAAAGCACGACTAAAGCAGGACTAAAACAGGACTAAAGCAGGACTTAACAGGACTTAAGCAGGACTTAAGCAGGACTAAAGCAGGACTAAAGCAGGACTAAAGCAGGACTAAAACAGGACTAAAACAGGACTTAAGGAGGACTTAAGGAGGACTTAAGCAGGACTTAAGCAGGACTAAAGCAGGACTAAAGCAGGACTAAAACAGGACTAAAACAGGACTTAAGGAGGACTTAAGCAGGACTTAAGCAGGACTAAAGCAGGACTAAAGCAGGACTTAAGGAGGACTTAAGCAGGACTTAAGCAGGACTAAAGCAGGACTAAAGCAGGACTAAAGCTTATGAGGGTGTGAATTTAGGCGCGCCTGGAACACAGGTGCACATTTCCTGGGATGGTCCATTTTAAAACCCGACCCATGAGACAACCACGCGCAGCTGTCAATCCTACCGTGCACTCGTGCAGGTTAAAGCCTTTCAATCCAATGATGAAGAATGGAAAACACACTGTCCACCGGTGCCACATCATTTACCAGCAGACTTCCAAACACATGGAGCACACGGTCCTTACGCATGTTACATTTATACCAAATCATCAGTGAAGCGCTTATTTACTGTATCTGCCGCATCAAAGTTTGTGCTTTGACAGAACAGTGTTTCAGATGAACCCAGGGTCTCTGGCTCTACTGTGACCAGCAGCAGAGCTGCTGCAAAGCAGCACAGAGCACCGTGTTGCCCCGCGGTACGTCGCGGAATAAACGTGAGAAAATTTGAAATATATATTTTCAACTATTGGAAACTTGGCCGTGGACCAGACAAAATTGTTTGGGGGTTTGGACTTGGCCCACGGGCCGCCTATTGAAGGCACCTTTGTAGTGCCGTCATTTTTGTCTAATTTATTGATGTCTTGATTTTGTTTGTTTGCTCTCTGGCTCGTGTTCTTTGTTTCGTGCTATGTGTTTAAATGTCAAGAACATTTTAAATAAGATAAAATAGTAGTCATTTTGTTTTATTTCTACTATGTCATTAGGTCTTTTCTGATATGTTTACCTGAGCATACTACTTTTGGCATCATTATACATACAGTAAACTGGAACTTCATTTTGACAGCCAGTCATGATGCCTTCTCAAGTCAAACCCTTTTCCAAATGCAAGGTTTTTTTCATTTTGCTTATAACTGTCACATTTTTAGAATTACCATAGTCAGTTTCTGGTGAGTGGTTCTCTGGCAAAAGAAGTGTGGCCACTGAGAGTCAGGGCGGTTCATTGGTATCCAGCTGATGCAGCCTAGAGAGGATATGGGACCATGCAGTCTACCTCACATGTGTGTATCTGCACTCAAACTGAACACCAGCGTGTGGAGCTGCGCTGTAGGCCCGATGACTGTGTAGGTGTTGTGTTACATGAATGTCAGGACAAGTGTTTTAGTGGTAAGTCATGTGTCCCAACACAGCGTTTGCATATTGTAATTGTGCTATTGCCGTCTACAATATTGAAAAGAAAAGTGAGGTGTCATTTATCATGGAAAGACTTTGTTTAAAATGGTCTCTATCACCATGGAGACCATGCTGTCACCATGGAGATATCCTGCATAGAGCCACATTAAAACTCCTCTGTGCGTGTGCTTGAAAGAAGGTGGGCAGATTTCATTTGGGATGGGGCCCAGGTGATTGTGCATAACTCTTATGGATGTTCAATGCTATGAAGCCCATTTGTCTGAGGCGTCTCATTATGCTCCTCTCTTTAGCCTCTGCACGCCCTGCCAACATGCAAGTGAGCACACACACTTCCTCACACACAGGCATGTGCCACACAAACCAGAACTGGTTTGATTTTGGAAAAGCAACCTGTTTGTGTGTTGGCTGCTTTTGTGCTGGGAGCACAATTACAAGTGGTGCTTTTGAGCCGGCGTCTTTAGATGTTCTGTGTGTCCTTAAAGTGAGCATGACTGGCAGAGAGAAGCGTTTTAGAGTGAGGATAAATAGGATTCCTGGCTACGGCGAGAAGCTGCTGTCAGATTCAAACGGGGTAAAATCATTCCGAGGATCCCAGCAGCAGTGGGAATATTGATATCCTCTCGTGTTTTCTTCCTTTTTTTGATCTCTCATTTTTCCATCTCCTTCCCTTGCAGCAGTAAACTGCTTTACAGAAAATCAGCACTTTCAGGAAAGCTGAAGATTGATTAAAAGTCATGCCAAGAAAAGGGGAATTGAGATACACGGAAATGCTTCCTGTTTGAGGAATGTTTCAGTTGAGAAATAAATAAGCAAAGTCCAAGTGTGGAGAGGTGGAGCCATGTGGGGGTGTGGAGTATGGATGAGGTGAGCTCTACATGGAACCCATTACAAACAGAGAGAGAATGTGTCTGAGGAGGAGACCTGCCACTTCCACTGGGAACAGACACTCATCACAATGGCCTCTCCCACACCCTCAACCCCATCACAGACCCACTCCCCACAAGCCCACAGTCCATCACTCTGGGACAGCCACGACCACAGGCATCTGTAACTGCAGCCTTTGGCAAACATAAACATTTCCCACTCTGTCACACACCCGCCAATTCCACAGTAATTTAATGTTTTTCAATGTTTTACCGCCACGTCGAATATACAAGTGCTGTTGACACAAAATCAATGTTTATAGCATCTAGCTATTCATTTTCTATCTCTTATTTGGGTCACTGGCAACAAGCAGGTAAACCATATCATATATCTCCTTCACCTCCTCGCTCTAAATATAAGACATGAAATTAAAACATATGTTTTTTTAATGTACATTATTTAACAAATCAATATCCCATTACTTAGTTTTACAAAACATAAAAACAGAACTGCTTGAAGGCAAATAAAAAAAACACCATCTCTAACATAAAGTAATGTAATATATTCAATGAAAAAAAAAAAAACAGTTTGTAAAAAATAGTGTGCTCCTTGTTTTTATTGTTGAAGGTTTAAAATGGTGAGGCAATTTATTCATTAGAAAAACTTGCACTTTTAGCTGATCACTTACAGTATAATGACCTATAATTTTCAGCCAGTCAAAGTGATTTGTACTCTTCTGTCAACCTACAAATTAGGCTACTTCTTAAATAATCAAACTAATTACAAATGAGAACTGATAGTGACACGAGTTGGAGTCCAAAAGAAAGCAGTAGATCTTTAATTCTGGCCTTTTCTTTGCACTTAGACAAACCCACACGCTCCACAAGTGCAACCTTCTGCTGTCTCGCGCCCACTGCTTTTTCAAACTCTAATTCTCTGTGTACTTTCCCTTTTAAATTTACTTCACAGTTAGCAAAAATTAATTGGCTAACCTACACGCTAGACTGGCGATACAAAACACAGCTCCGAGCGGCGTAAGTGTGCGTGTGAGCTGGAGAAGGAGTGTGTTAGTGAGTTCTGTGCAGAAAACACAAAGCTTTCTGGGTAATGCTTCCTGTCGCTCAGAAGGTGTTGCACTTGTCAGACCTTTGAATGAATTGGGGATTGTCCAAAAACTGTGCATTGAGCAGTTGAGTTTTGTGGCATGCAGTGTGTTCACTATAGGCAAGTCGAAGAATCTGCACCTTTAATGGCAATATCATTTTTTTGCTCACAATGTATTTTTGGGCAAAGAATCCGTGATTATATTAGTAATAGTAGAAGTAATACAGTTTTACCGTCTTAAAAATGTGAAAACAGAGCCCATCCGTAGAGGCTTTAAGGGCGTTCTTTCCCTCTCCATCCCCATTTTTAGATTCACTGTCCTGTCCAATAAATGGGCCAAAGATATATATAAAAAAACTCAAAGTACAACCCTGTAAAGCGGGGGGCTCAAAAACCGACTGGTGCCTACTTCACTTACAGCATGTGTCTGTGCAAAAACACTTGCCAAATGAACTGGAATACAAAATGACCCAGTGGCCTAGCTATTAATATAGCAATGAAATATGGTAAAAATACTGATATCTCAGCCAAAGTTTGCCCAAACCATTATTTTTATGCTAATGCCACGCTAAGATAAATAGGTTTGATGCATCGCTGAACCAGTGCTTTCTAAATCAAGATCACATCACATTTCACTGACTACAACCACTGCCAAAAACACTCTGCCAACCAGCGCCACAACAGATCCGAACAACAAAGACACATCTAAATCTCGCTTTAAAGTTCTGTCTCAGCTGTCTCCTGTCTCCAGCTGTCCATGTTTTCTGGTCCTAGCTACCAGCACTTATGTCCCTGTCCCCTTCTTTTTCCCACTCTTTTCTTCCGCCCGTTCGCTCCGTCTATCCCCTCCGAGCAGATTAGCACAATCTCTCCTCCGTGTGAGAAAACAAACGCAGATAATCCCAGGCGCGCTGCTGGCGTGTGACCGAGGATTAGCCGAGCGTTTTAAGTGAGAGCATATGGAAATAATAAAAGCAAAAAAAAAAATGACACATGCGCACGCTTGCTTGTCCCCCAGGTAAGAGGGGGGAATGAAAGGAGAGCGAATATGAGGCTTACACTGCTCACGGCATCCACAGAAAACATCCCAAAACCTGATTTGTATTGATGATGTTATGACACGCTTGCTGTTGCGTCGAGTGATCCTATTTTCTATTACACGCAGTTTTAGATGCGCAGCACCTTTGTAATAGGCTGTTGTCGTTTGGCAGCTAAGTGTTTTCGAGGAGCTGAAAGAAGAATTTCCAACTGTCTTTGGAGTAATCATCCTTTACTAATCTTGCATAAACACTTACTAGACACTGGTTAAAAGAGCATGACATTTGGTGGTCATTTTATAATGCTGAAGTAATGATCATGGGCGGACATAAAGTAACTTAAGTACTCTATACTATTCAAAATCGTGTTTAAAAAAAAATAATATATATATAGCTCCCAATTCTTCCCCTGAAAAAGCAATTGTAAATCTCAGTGGAACATTCCTGGTTGAATATAAGGTAAATTCAATTCAAGAGGACTTAAACTGAAGGAACATTGCATGAAACATAGCGTGGCCAGTGACCTAGAGGTGCTAAAAGTAGCTCTGCAGTTGGCAAAGCATCACTTTACTGCCTCTCACCACTCTTAGACCTCAATCACAATCAAAGCGGAGGGGGAGTTATAATCACTGCAAGAATGAGACCGGAAACAAAGTGTCAGTCAATCTGATTACACCAGCATAGCTTCAGGTGGAACACTTTTAAAACTCCAGACAATAAATCAGAGAAAAGAATGGAAAATTTTGGAAGGTTTTGATGGGAAGGTGATGCTGATGGTTCTTTTTATTGTTTTTTTTAAATATGAAATAAGGAAATGTAATCTTTCTGAAAAATATTATTCTTTAAGCCAGCCCCAAATCTGTAATACTACCATTATATACATTGCACTCTGGTTCAGCATATTTATAGTCAAGAGGAAAAAAGGAAATCCATTCATATGTTTCATCAAATGTATCAGATAAAACACACCGCCCTGCTCTTAAAACAAGAGCCAACAGAAGTGAGGGTCAAACTGTGGACTTTATGACCAATGAACTGGATGAAGGATGGATAGAGACAATGAACATAACATACTTTACATTTGCAGGACTGAATAGTGTCTATACCTTAAGAAAGTTGCCAATACAACAAATCAATATCACTGTTACGGACTATTTCATTACTTAAAAACAGCTTTATGCATAATGAGTACAGCCAGAGGGAACCCGTGTGGTTCTGGTATACATTCTGTGTTGCTATTTTTCGCTTGGCGCCTGAAGCAGAATGAGGTTAAAGCCAAGCAGACGAGCTCCTCACATACACAGACAGACTGCTGTGACCCCCAGACACCCAGCACAGCGCAGCGGGACCAATGGCCGGGTTATATGTTCATGTGTTGACTTTTTTGGACACGTAGCAGAAGGAAGAGATTAGACGGCGCGAGAGAAAGAGTGATGGAATGCAGAAAAACAGAGCTGATTGGGACAATGTGAAGAGAGAGAGATATTTCTTTCTATTCTTTGTGTTATTTTTTATTGCCAGGGGTCTCTGGGATGACATTTAAAAAAAGACCATGATAAGCAGCAGGCAGCTCCTTTTTGCACCCACAAACTGTTAATGACCAAGCTGATGTTTTGTCCCAGGATAACCCCCTTTTTAGACCACACTATTTCGCCTCCACATTTTTATCCAACTCTATGATGCCCATTTCACGCTTTCCAACCATGCTAACCCCACTCCCACCAACCTGACATATTAAATTGAGGTAAAGACCGCCACAAGCATTTCCTATGTGCGCCTTCAATGAGCAATCGAGCCTTTGTAGCTCTTTTTCCCCTTGCTCCCCACACTGGAAAACACAGGAGATGCAAGGTCAAGTATGTGGTATTGACATTTCCTTTCTGTGCGTATATCCTCTCGCTGCTGCTTGTGTAGGTGTATTTTATGCGTGTGTGTGTGTGTGTGTGTATCTTCAGATCGGCGGTTAAACAGATTCAGCCCACAGCAGAGAGATGGCCAGTCAAGGTCAAGGCCGACTCAGTGGCAACACAATTTGTTCCGCTCGGAAATCCGCCTTCCTCCGGGAGCAGCTCGTATACAAGAAGACCAAACTGGCCATCACTTCTTATGAGTTATTAGAGTGCATCATTAGCTAGGCATGTCACAATAATTACTACATCGACCCATCGTTCAACAGATGAAAGCAGGAACAATAGCTCTGGGGCTCAGCCTTTATTGGGGGTACTGTTTCTTTGCACTAGTGAGAAACGTTGTCTTTATTAATTGTGGTTTATTAACATTTGAGCTGTATGAGGTGAATATTCAACATCTATGAACTTCAACTACTGTTGCTGTTTATTTATTGCAGTTAATGCATTTTTATGATATTTTTCATTTAAATAAGGGTTCATTTGGGATTACTCTGTCTTTTTAGTAGAGTAGTTTGAATATTATCAGTTATTGTGATATTTTCTGTGACACTATATCACACACAGGCCAACCATTCATATGTTCTCACTACATGCACTTCCAATACTGAAAAAATATATAACAACCTGTGAGCTTAAAATGCATTACTTTGCCTATCCATTACTGTTTGATTACATCAGTTCAGCAAAAATATAATTGTCTTGCGCATTGCTCATTGTTGATAATTCAGTGGGGGTAAAACACAACAAGTAGCCACCAGTTATTTCTCTCTTTTTTGTTTTTCTTCTATTATTCATGCTGCCCTAATGCAATTCATTCAACATCATTGTTAACACTAATATCAGGAGTGTGGCACAACAGATTCAGGCTAATTCTATCACTATTAAAAAAGAGAGAATATGATTTCACAAACAGAAAAAAAGTAATGTTAATTGTATTATTTACTTGTGGCTGCGGATCACCTCCACTGAGGATGTTTCTGTCACTTTAGTGAGATATTAGTTTTGTGGATTAAAACCAAAATAGAGGGTTGAGGGTTCAAGTCTACAGAGTGAGAGCTTCAGGTTTGTAAGATGAGGTCAATGCCTCAAGGAAAGTCAGTGCTTCCTGACTTTTAACTTTAAAATAGAAAGTGCAATGCTGCAAAATACAGACTTTAAAGGCCACTAATGCATACAATAAGCCTTTTTTATGGAGGTGTTGTTATTAATCATTGAAACCTTTTTGGGGTGGGAGCAGGCTTGCCTTTTAATAGATCTGACCTGTAACTTGGCCTGGAGGTTTGTCTCCACATTTCAGAAAGACAGAAGAGGTACGGCATAAAAAGTTGCTGGTGCACCTTTAAGCACTTACACAACTGCATCGAAGAACAGAATGTTATACTCTTGATGAATTGGTATAAAACCAGCCATAGCTCCCCAAAGATGACATTCTTCTAAGTCGTTTTACTTCTTCTTCATCCCTATCCTTTCACAAAGCCATTGAAACAGGGCCTACATGAATATGCAACACTGCGCTCAAGCTCATTTAATATTTCATTTCTTCCTACCTAATCTATGTTTCACTTTCACTTGTGTTTAGGGACTACTATAAAGTTAAAAAAAATGCTGCAAAAGTTGTTTCAAGTGCACGCTTCACTCGAGATCTGAACGTGGCCCCGCTGTGGGAGGACGGCGGAGGCTGCGAGGTGTTTACAGAAGTTTTTGACTTGTAATATTTACCAGGGATGTTTTGCCAGTAGCTGTGTGCATGTTAGCCACATCGATTGGATCCGTTTTTTTTATTTAACTCCTCAGGTTTCTCAGTTCTCGTTGTGAACTCCTCTCACCTCTCAGCGCATCCGAATCCGCACCTGAATTAAAAAAAGTCCCTGTCAACGCTGTGCTAATTTCTTCCCATAACTGTCGCCACTTGTATCGTTGGCATTCCTTCGAACCCGGCGTGTCACAGGAGCTATAGGACCTTGTATCTTCTCTCACCTGCTTCTCTCTCCATCCTCACAGCCCTCAGAGCACATTCACTTCTGTCTGCGATGCGTTTCAAAAGGTGCTCGTAGGTTCAGCCTTGGAAACTCGACACAGCTCCACACAACATCACCGGGTGCTGGTTGTTTTATGGAATTCCACACGCCTGCAGTATATAGTCATTTTGCACAAGCTCAACTAGAATTGTCACGTGTCTGCTGCATTGTGCAAACAGAAATACAATGAAATGATTATGGATTTATTTCCTAGAGGTTTACCACAAGCCAATGGTGCTGAAACAAATTTGAAACACCCACATTTTTCCAGGAAGTTTTTATAAAGTTTTTTTGTGTGTTGTTGGTGCCAAAATATACGATGAAACTTTAAACTGCCTTTTTTTTTTATGGAACTTCTTGGATTTCAATGTAGTCACACCTCATTGACCAAGTTTGACCACATTTTCTTTTGGAGTTATGTAAAAGGTCAAATATCTTTGCTTGAATAGCCTCTGTGTAATGTATTATTAATGTACCAGGCAGTGAGCCAGACAGTGCATCTTTAAATGTAAGTTTTTCATCTGCTTTCAATATTTGTGTACTATGGGTATACATGGCAATCAAATACATGGCAGTTAATGGGGTATAAGGTAAGATAATCCTTTATTGTCCACACATGGGGAAATTTCATTGTTGCAACGCAGGGAGATACAGAGGAAAAGAACAGATCACTTATAGGAAGTTTGAAAAATAATGTAATGTATAATGTAAACTAGTGAGATCATTCTTCTAACAGGAAAAAAATGTGTTCAAACAGGGCCAGAAATGTAATTGATTGACACTTGAATTTAAATTTACATAACAATACAAACAAGTGAAATCAACACGTCAATTCAAAGAAAATGGCCACAAAAACTGTATTCACCATTAGTTTGCACGAGGTTTTGTGCAGAATTTTACAGGGCATGACCACTGGAGCAGGATGTCTGTTACTAGCGTGGCGATGATTCCTCTAGTTTCCTTTATGTCTCATTGTATGTCGATATTCAAAGGATGTGTGTTTATTCATGTACAAACAGCCTTCTCTTTGGTTGGAACATCAGATTCATCCTTTGTTGTCTTGTGTGGGTGAACAATAATATTAGATTGACTGTATTGACTGAGTTTCTTTGTTGAAAACCCCTGAGGTTTGCTGTCACAATAACAAGAAAATAAAACATATTTTGCTTGACTTGCTGGAATCTTGATAAAAACATTCAGAACTGACTGCCTGGGACACGCTGACTTTTATTGGATTTGTGCTCATGACAAATAGGAAAAAAACACGTTCATCATAACAAATTAAACCTAGACGCCCCGGGGACGTTTCAATCTTACATAATACATCCATGGTGATTATCCGCTGTCTGCGCCCTTTGGGTGACACATTTTATCTTTTGTTTAAGAAAGTATTGCTTTTGCATATTCGAAGTATGTGCGAAGGGCCACAATGCATATACTAAAATACTGTTCGCTTAGTCTACTCATTTCATACAAGGTGAACTAAGACAATCTAAGGATGCTCTCATGTGTCTCATTCAGAGACATAAATATATTCCAAACCTCCTCCAGAAACTCAAGAATCAACTAATTAATAATTCATTTAAGATAAGTGAGTTAAGAGAAGTTAGTACCTGTTACAAAATCTGCCCTTATAAGATAAGATAGAAAAGATAAGATACGCCTTGATTTGTCCCACAATGAAGAAATTCTAGTGTTGCAACACAAAGCAGGTACAAAAACAGATAACTTATAAGAGAGGGAGCATTGCAACGAGCAGCCAGCTCTCACCAGCGCCGGAAGGTATAGGAACTTAGAATACATTCATTAGAATGACGAGCTGAGATTAGAGCTGTCTGGGCCTTTGAAGGCGACATGTGCCACTGTGGTTGACGTGAAATCAAAACAGACCAGACAGATCGCCTACGTGGGCCCTCCCCCTGATTAAGAGAGCTTTACATATGCCGGCTGATCCATGGGCATTCTCCTCAGCCAAGTGTACTTCAACAAGTCTTAAAATGGTGTCAGCGCTCATCACCTCTACAAGCTCCAGACCAACATAATTATTGAAGACGGAGGGCCTCTCACACACTGACCCTTTGACACTGAAATCAAGACCAAGATATGGGCGGATTGTGAGATAAAGATTGCAATAGATCAAACACTTCAAAAACTGCCTGATTGATTGATGTATTTATTACAGTGAATGGATAAGAATAATATGAAGCTTTGATGAGGTTGTGTCACACTGTAAATAAAAAGCTTTGTCGAGGCTTTGTCATTATTATTCACACCATGACAAAACAGTAAAAATGTTCGTTATCACACAGTGGTTCTCAAACCTTTTACACCAAGTACTACCAAGGAAATATTTGGCTTTCAGAGTATCAGCAGATCAGGTCTATAACAGGACTGGTCCAGGTCCCCATTAGGGGTAAACCAGGTCTAGTTCTACAAAAAAAAGAACTTGAGGGAGAGCAAACATGTGACCAAAATGTACTCAAATTCTGTGCCGCCGCTCTCATTATGCACATAACGTGCAGTGTATAGGGCATGATGCTCCGAGAGGCATCAGCCTGACCAGGCCGTTTGAAGTGAATGACAGTAAAGGCTGCTTTAGCAACAGCTGCACAGTTCATTTTACAATCAAACAAGGGGCATAGAGTTGGCATACTCTGTGTCTTTAGTTCTTTATCATTTCAAAACTAACTCCAGGACTCGGTGACATTGCATCTGCAAAGCGAGATGTGAACAGGCAGCTCCACCGTACGAGCCACAGTTTAGACGGACGCAGACAGATCAGGGGCACAGTTGGAAGCAGTTTAGACTCCACTACTTTTTCTACAGTCCACAAAGAGCAAAACTGTCTTTAGATGATAAAAATCACATTTAACAAGAAACAATGAAAAAGAGCAAATGAAACAGGACATGCAGAGCCGTCACTGGGGCGCGCGCTAAGCCAAAGTGGTTCAGCTTCTTGCAGTTGTCTAAATCATAAATGTTATAAATGCAAATGAAAGCGTCAATGATTTGCAGCCAGTCGTGTTTTCTAGAACTACAATTTGTTCTGCAGAAGAGCAGGGACATTTAGGGAGTGTGGGGGGCTCTCATAAAATGAGTAATGAGTTACTAATAATATTACATCTAGTGCCACAGAACAGGATTTAGGATTTAGTGATTTAAGCAATATATTTAATTAAATACATACAAATTAAATACATACAAATAAAAAAACCTTTCTTAGTGCACCCAAATAGCTGTGAGAAGCTTCTGTACCACCAGTATCACACGTACTACCAGCTGTATGAAATCAAACTTTCTGAACGGTAAAGTAAAGTTAATGTGGCATTTAAAGCGCAATAAAAGCATTTAATATGTTTTTTTTTTTTTTTTTTTTTACAATTTACAATTACCTTTTTGCTATTGAAATTCTCACAATGGTTGTTCATATATTGTGACCTGAATAATCATTAATATCACACAATTAGCTTTTAACCTGCCATTCTGAAGAATTCATATCACAACGTGCAGTACAGTGTAAAACGAATAGATATCTATTTCCAAAACTATCACCAATCAATTTGAACAAGTCAGAGCAGCAGCTCACTTCTCGACACACATTTTAGCTTTTTATGACCACTTAGTTCACAAGTTGTCATGTTATTTACCATTGACTTTGGTTATTTTACATTCAAATTTTCGCTTGATTAAATAAACAATGTTGTAAAACATTGCAGTGCACAGTGACTGTTATTGTGATTTGGGGTTTTCAAAAATAAATTGAAATGAACCACTTTCCAGGCCACAGCTCATCTGGAAAACTGTTTAAGAGCTATAATTATTCATGCTTATTTCGATGCTTATTTTTCCTGCTCTGTACATCTCTCAGAACAAATAGGCATATTCAATTAACATGTTTGCCTATTTTTAAAGCCTCTATGAACATAATTTTCCTTTGCTGCACCATCAATTGCTGATTGACATACAGTATTTTACATTTGCTTTTACACTGTGGGGAAACTAACAAATAGTGTTGAATGGATAGACATAACTAAAGTAGAATATATTTTCTAATTAACTTTTCATGGACTTAAAGAATATGTCTTAAATTAAAATTCAACTGTTAGAATGTACAAATCATTCTACATGGCGGTCTATATTACCTGCTCTTTACTCCCCCACATCATATGCTGCATTCTGGTCTTTTTCAGACTTCCAGATTAACATTCAGACATACATAATTGTATTTATGTCCAGTACTGCAGAACTGAATACATCTTTTTTAACCAAGGTCACAAGTGAGTGAGTCAAGCTCTTCTGAAAACTTATTATGTATATGTTATATGTTAAAACTTGGCTTTGGATGTAGCAAAAATGTGTTACAGCAACGAAGCCACTTTGAGTTCTTAATCCTGTTGTCACACTGCGTCGGTCTGGATGACATTTATGATTAATGGAAACAGCCGTCAGTTACACAGGCAGACCTCACAGCCTTTAAATACGATTAGACTTACGCATGTCTTTCCTGATAAGCTTGTAGACATATATACAGTAGACCCTGACTGCATTTCAACTACTCTATGAGACACTTAACTGTTTTACTTTCATTCACTACTAAATCTCCTTTGCCATTGACTTTTCAAAAAACTCATTTTAAATATTACTAGTACAAACTGAAATAAGGGCGCGTTCAAGTGGAATATATTTAGTGGGAATTGGAGCTAAGACCTTATTTCCACAGATATGACTGAATGGAATAATATCCTCCCCAATCTTCTTCTCCAACAGCCACTTGTTCTTTGGTGCATCATTGGATATGTTCACATGCACAGCAAAATCTGATTATTATCTGGTTTCTGGAGCTTTGAGATTATTTAAATGTTATGCCAACAGCTAAATCTGAAGCGAGTAATGAAAGGAAACATGATCAGAAAGAAACCAGATGTTTCTGCAGTTTATATATCACTTTAAAAATGTTATAACTTAATCATAGTGTTCATAACCACAGCCACTGATGTTGCTATAACGATTTGTCAGTCTTACAATAACTTTATTTGAGTAAAGTATTGGTTTGCATGACCTCATGTTAGTTTGGTTCTCTCAGGTTCAATGTTTAAAGTATTTTTCATCAATGTAGTGGCAACAGACATTTCTAGGGTGTTACTCTTCTCAAGTGATGTCAAAATGATTGAGTGAATTGTGATTATTTGTAATGATTGTAAGAACCAACAAAATAATAATTGTGCCTATTTTTAGAGTCAAAGAAATTGGCTCATATTAATTCAATGTGTACTCCAAAAAGTACACTATTTATAGATCTTTTTATGTGGCTGTTTATTTTACAATAACTTTGATTTCATAAAGCTGGTCAGTACTAATGGAACGGTAATGTTTAAAAATGAAAGAAAAATTGAGGATTTTGCTTTTGTTTTGTGTCTATGTTTCTTGTCACAATAATCATATAACTAAAGTCTTTTACTGCTCCTAGTTTGTGAATTGTTCACCGACAAAGGCAATAAAAGTGATTCTGATTCTGAAAACAACAATCATTTATCAAATTTGGACACTCAAAGAGAACAGAAAACAGAAAAATAGTGGAAGAGGCTTGACGTTCCCCTGACCTTATTGAGTGTAATGACGGCCTCCTGATTGACAGACGTGATGTTGAAGGTGTCTCCAGACTCTCCGTCCAGAATGGTGTAGACCAGCCGGGCGTTCTCCCCCAGGTCTGCGTCTGTGGCTGAGATCCGGCCGATCTCTGCCCCCGGGATCGCCAACTCTGACACAGAGAAGGACCATGTGCCTGTGACGAGAGAAGTCATCTTTTTTAATAACTTGTACAGTGTTTTCCGGACTATAAGTTGCACCGGACTATAAGTCGCACCAGCCAAAAAAATGCATAATAGAGACAAAAACATATATAAGTTGCACTGGAGTATGAAATGCGGTTGCAAGTGTGAAAATAACAAATAATATCACATATAAGTCGCTCCGGAGTATAAGTATATAGGTATAAATATAAGTATATGTCGCACCCCGGGCTAGTTTTACAAAGAGTTACTTCTCCCGCTGATGAAAGCAGAACGTATTTCTCAACTAAGCCATTTATTTCCTTGTAATGTTTTCCCAAGTCTGCCGAGCCATTATCTACATGTTCAGCTGAGCAGAAACAACAGTGTTTAATTTAAGAGAAGATAAAAGATAAAGACAGATAAAAACTTGGGAATTGTCTTGTGTTTTTTTTTTTTTTTTTTATGAAATCTTAAACACACAGGTATGAAACAATAGTAATCCTAGAATCATGAAATAGCTGAACCTCTTTGCGCTCAATAAAGCATTTGCACTTGATGAACTGACTGTCGTAAACTTTACTTTATCCTCCCTGTCGCCGTCTATTTCCTGTCTCCCGCTAACAGCTCCTGGAATTAATCAAGACAACAGGCTTTCTTTTGCGTGCCCAGAGGTGGCAACGTCTACACTTCTTATGTCGAGCATATCAAAGCAGTGCGTTGTGGGGCATATACCAACACTGAGCTTCTCTGATGATGGACCAACTGGATATGATCAAGAAGATGTTTGCATGCAGAAATAATGTGGACAATGTTCAAGGCACATTTCAATCACACAGAGTAAGTAAACAACTCTGCTTTCAAAATGGCATGTAACAATGTAGGAACAGTGTGCTCTAAATGGTGCATTTACACATCATGGTCTACAGTGGTCAAAAGTGTCTTTTTACAACGACAAATACCAAAACCAGAGAACTAACGTAGCAAGTGGAAGCAGTGACAGAATGAGCAAACATAATAATAATAATAATAATAATAATAATAATACATTTTATTTATAACGCACTTTACATTCGAATGGAACCTCAAAGTGCTAACAGTGGCTAAAAACAACAAGCAAGTTACAGTTAAAACAAGTTAAAACAATAAAGCATACACACATTGTTATTAATCTTGTTCTTCTAGTGAATGTGCCTGTGTCCCTGCTGTACAGAGTTCAACATGCACCAAAGTTTGATCATATCCGCTGTGTCTAAATAATAAATCTATAATAATCTATATCTACATGTATCTCTATCTATCTATCTATATACAAATCTATGTGAAAAACGTTTTCACTTTGACACTTTTCTCCACCACTGCAAGTACAGTATATATCAACTCCTAACAGTGAATGAACCTCAAATGCTTCAGGCGACTCCCACTCAAAATCAGTTCGACTCAAATCAAACCAATCCTTTGGGACTTTACAACACAATAAAAATAAATGCTGTCTTAACTTTTGTGCCACTCACAGGCAGTTACACCGCGCTCCAGCAGCAAATGCACAGTGAGAGCAGGTTTAGTGCATCAGTATGTGGCTGGTGTGCAGGATAGACGAGCTCTGTCATAGTCTTATCTGCATCCACCGGAAGTAAAAAGGGAATCAGATAGACCATGTACATGCACAAGGGAACCATGCTCGCAAACACATCAGGCCGACATAATCAAAGGTAGGTCACTGTTCAACAAGGCGCTATCACAGCCACGGCAACACTGAAATCTGACAACATCACAGACCAAAAAATCCTCAGGTTATTTCAGTTCACACACAAAAGCGACTGCGTGCTTTGATACGGCCCTTTTATGAACGTATGATGGCCACCACAGGGATTTCCTGTTAGTAATTCCACTGCAATACCACGGAAATATGATGCCAATTTGGACTTGAACGCCAACATTTTAAATTATAAGTGAAAGAATAGACTCACTTTGTGTGACTCAGTGGTATATGTAGGGTTTCTCAGGTTCCGTTTTTTGATGAATGTCTCTAACCAGTATTTATTTATTTACAATATATCAATTAGATATGTTATAGATACTAAAATATGTCTGAACTTGTCTTACTAGTATCAAAATAAGTTTGATAGTCTTGGGGCTCGTTCGCATTTGCACAAACATCACATCAAAATTCGATCAGAACTATACCATGTCTAGAACGAGACCAAACTAAATATACATTACTCAAACTGGCCCCAAACCAGGACAAAAGCTGGACAAGTGTGAATACACCTTTACACTTAGAGCTGGACGAACATTCACAATATGATCTACATTTTGATCAATACATATTAACACTTAAATCAATATGGTAGACTGATGCTACACCCGTTGTGCTGCCTCTAGATCACAATGTACTGTGTTCATTACTAAACCAACAGATGAACCACAATGCATAGTATGTAGTGGGCAGAATATTAAACGCTCATTTTAAAGTTAGAAGGATGCTGATCCCACACCCACGGCAGATCACAAAAAGGGTAATTATTACACTTATATACTTATTATACGAATACGAACTCAATTATTAGTTGAACTTTTGCACAGACAAATTTGGAGTATTTCTTTGTAGAATTCAGCACAAACAGAAAAGAGCCGATAAACTATTATTCCCTGCGGTTTCATTTACCTGGCCATGTTGTGCAATTTGCCAGTTTATTATTTGCTAAGACTTCTATTCTGTCTCTTAGTTGATTAACAGCATCCTGACACTTAGTAGTGTAGATTGCAGCTCTGCACATGCAGCCTGAATTCTCACAGGAGATTACATAACAACACACTAACATTGGAATTATAGTTCTTTTCCAAAGTTGCACATGCAGTATTTGAGCTTTTAGATGCTAGAGTCACAGCCTTATGTGGCACTTTAGTGTGGCTATTGCTGTGGGCTGACTGCTGGTCTTCTGGTTCTAAAGGTGCTCTTATTGGTCCCATTGCAGTTAGCTACTCTCCAGGCCGCTCTTTTAAAAAACTATTTTTACTTTGGCACATTTACCTCCTGTTGGCTTCTTCTCTCAAGTGCTCTGAGTGCTATTTACTCCAGGTCACTCTCCAGGAGAGGCTCCCCACTGTTCTGCAAACTGTACCGATGTAACGGAAGACTCATTTGCATACATTTATTGTATAGGCCTGGAAAACTAGTTCATAGGGAAAAATTAAACTCTTTGCAAAAGCTCTTAGTTTAAGAATCAAAATAGTGGGGCTCTGAAAATGTGCTCAATGTCTTGCCCCATTTGTTACATGTAAAAATGTTGTTGAAGTGCATTTATGTAAAATTGTTTGTCATTGAAATGCAGAGCTACACTAAATACAAAGATATATACAGACTCATAAATCTATCATGAAACAATGTCAAGTAGAACTACTGTGACCCCCCTCACTTTGAATGGCACTGGAATACTATATACCAGTGCCAAAATAAACGCCTGCATTCAAAATGCATTCATTTTCAACATGTGTCATAGTCTACAAATATCACAAACTATTAAATAAAAAATAAAATAAAAAAAACTGAGCTGCGTTGCCAGCTGACAACCACTTGACTCATTATAAAACATTACCCTTGTGGCAGTGTTTATCACGGTTTATTGCCTTAGCAATTAGATACTTTTTTTAGCAATGCTTTTAGCAAAGTTTTATTTTTATAGTTAGAAACTGACTCTTAAAAGTAGATGCCAAATGCAATTAACTTATAATTTGTCGGCACAGCCAAAAAACATCAAAATTCATGTTTTAATATAATTTTCAAATGAATAGAATAAAACATTTATATCCATACCAGACTTTGCATAATAATTCTAAACACGTCATTCAATTGTCAATTGGTACTTTTATTGTAAATACAGGGCAAGAATAGAAATCCATTCATCATTTGGCATCCATTCTTGACCAAACTAGTGTGAAACAGCTTTTAATGATGCTGTTGGTCTTACCTGCCCACATTGACTTGGCTCTTGGTATAGTTAGTTTTATTTTCCATGACAAAGCGTCTGCCTCTCCCAGCTCAATATCCTTCTGTTGACATTATGACCATGCGATGGTGCCCACTATGAGGGACCGTGTCTGTGCTCCTGAATCAACACTAAATAGCAGTTTATGTGGCATGTCTACCATCGGCACCATCTGGGAGCGACACAAGCGACAGAAGGCTGAAAATGAAGACAAGTTGGACTTAAACAGGCCTGTTGCTAATGAGACAGCAAATTAGGGAGTTATTTACAAGTCAGAGGCTGCGAATTCTATTGATCCACACCATTTTACACCTACAACAACAAGAACAGAAGAAGTATCATTTCTGAGCAGAGCTGGGTCTTCACTTTATCATGGAAATACACTCATAAACAGAGAGGGAGAGCTGTAAATTCATCCACTCAATGTACATGCATTTTCCCACACATTATATTTATGTATTTATTTTAATAAACAGTATCTGATTTTTACACGCTTAAAAACAGAAGTACCAGTAGTTCATTTTAAACTCTTTGCAGCAGTTCACATATTGCTCACTCTCCTAATGCATTTTAGAAACCTAAATAATATTCACCACAATGAGTTAATAAAAGTGTTTCACAACTTTCAGAGTGCTGAGCAGAGTCTTGCTGTCACAGTAAAGCTACAGCGACAACTACCACGCTAACAGCACGCTTCCTGCTTCGCGGAGCATAAAACACTCTATAAGTAGATGCAGATGGCGCAGAATTGACTCTTTGTTCTTATTTTGGCGCATTCTATACTTTTTACAATCAGTAATTTTCATTGTTGTATGCTGCACCTTACTATAAAAAAAACGAAAATGCACGCAGCCCTTTTAATGGTGTACAGGATTGCCCACAAGTTTACCGACTCTTCATCGACAATATTTGAGTCAGAGATTGTTTTTAATATATTTTGGGGGCTTGACTCAACTTAAAAGTGTGTATTATTACTAATGTGTGTACCGGTATTAAGTACAAAAGCTCAAAATAGCTCTTCTTACAGTGGGGATGTTGCTACAGTGTAACTTTGTCATTACCAGTGGAGCTGACAAGACCCAATACATCATTTCCACCTGTGCTGGGCCAAAGGGAGAGGAAACAGCATCCGGTGGGATATAGAAATCTTGGTGAAAGAGAAGGAGGGAAGGAGGAGGAGAAGAAAGAGATGGCAAATAACTCCAATAGCTATTTCTGTTGACAGGGCCTTTGACAAAATCATACAAGAGACTGGTCCAGATTTGTCCCGCTCTTTTGTTGGTCCAGGTGAGTCCATTAGAGCGACGGAGAGAACACAGCAGGAGCACAGTGGGTCAGTGCTTCCCATCTGACTAATACAGCAGTGTCCCGCTGACTGGGTCTTAATTGTGCCAGGAGACGAGATGGAAAGGCCTCCTGCTCTCCGTCTGGGCTCCACTTCACACACAGGAACACCCACTGCTGCTGCCTGCACGGTACAGGCCGCCCGCGTCCAAAGTGAGATTATATTTGGAGTACAACGTCAAACTTCTTTGTAGTTTTTCAGGTAATGATTAGTGAACTATTTTAGCTGTCACTCGTTTTGAAGGTTCTTGGTCTTTAAAAATACTTTTCAATAAGGCTGATTTAACAGTTATTTTAGTAGTAGACGAATCAGAAATTATGTTTTTTTTTTTTAAATACATTATCAACAAAATAAATGTGGTGATTGAAAGCTTCTACATAGAGACTTTCTACAAATAAAGCGTGTTATAATCAGATGTTTTTTTATTATATTGTATTTAATAATGTCACTGTTTGTTATTAAAAATATATATATTATTGTATGTGTGTGTGAGTTATGATTATCAAAATACAATTACAATTAGACAATTCATCGTTGCAGCCCTACTTTTCAATCATTCTTTTCAACAGACCAGTGTTTTCTCACCACTATCCAAAACACACAACTGACCTTATTGAATTGAACAGTTTTGTACAAATAACCTGATTACCTGGGAGACCAATAAAAGTGTTGTAGCAAAGCCAGAGAAAATGGAAACTTCATTTGTAATCTATCAAGCAAAAATATGACATATATATGTGAAATACTGTATGTAATATTGTTCTGTGGCTTCGACCGTATTGGAACACACTCTGAAACAAAGACTGTGTTATGATGAAAGATAAATCACAGGCTTTTGGAGAACCTGGGAGCCTGTACACGAGCACCTCTGGGGAAGGATGTGGTTGTAAAAAAATGAGTCTAACGTGAAACAATAATAAAGACGAGCAAATGGTCTTTTTTGCAAATGCCCAAAAAGAAAACAATTTAAACCATTTCGCTCCAGGTCCAAACACACATCTACAGAGGGGCATACTGTGTCCAGAAGTGGACTTAAACCGGGAAGGAATCTTCAAGTTCAAAGGTAAATGCAACCAGCTACACAAGTATATATACATACAAGTATATCCTGACCACACTGATGCATTTTTCACTGCAAGAAACACTCACCACTGAATGATTTAAAAGCAATCAATATTGCAGTAATCGTTCCTTTGTGATGTTCAAAGTATATACATGCGCTACATCTCCAGGTGTAAAACTTTTAAAAAGGATGGGATTTCACATCAACTATAAAAAACACACAACACGGGCAAAATGTTGGAGCAGCAGAATGGGTTGTAAAGAACAGAAATATGTCTTGTTGTTTTTTTCATTAAGAAGAAAAACAATAAGGAAAAAGATAGAAAGCAGTTGCAGCCACTTATATAGAACGAAGGCGGACTAAAGTGCACTCCCAAAAACTGAGCACACAAGGGTTGTGAGATAAAACAGACAAATAATAAGTATTTGGTGCCACATTTGATCTGAAATACAAGCGAAGTGTTTCTCACAGAGCTGATGGTGGTGGGAGAAAAGTGTTCGGGGAGTCATTAAAAAAGTGTCTAGCTGGCTAAAATGCACGCAATGGTTTTGAAAATAGCTTGAATAAAATTAGCATCTGTTCATTTGTCGTTTGAAGGAAAGGCCCACAAACCCGCAGAAAAAGGCAATCATAAAGTGAAACTGGAATTTAAGATAATTAAATATAGAGACACAAAACAGATGACACAACCTTTTGTTTATCTGGAACAGTGCGTTCACTGACTTTGTGACTCTGGTACGCTACAGAATTCATACATGAAAGTACTCTGGTGATTTAAATATTACAATAAAACAAGGAATAGAGTGGTGATGACATTATGTATATTATGTCCAACGACTACGACTAATGTGGTTAATAATAAAACTATGCTACGCTTTTTACAGACGCTGCTGCCTATCGCCCGGTGCTCTCTGCTGTTTAACTTGTTCAAAGAGCAGGCCATTAGCCATTACCTGGCTCCAAGCGAATGCCACATGAAATAGAAAAAGTGGGGTTAGCCAGTGATTGTGTCCATTAGTCTATTAGATAGGACAGAAGTCCAGTGGAGCATGTGGCTGCTGTGTCTCATTGTGGGCATGATCAAAGCCAAAAACTACACTGCTATTATTTAGAAAAATGCAAACAGTAATTTGAGGCATCAAAAGGCTTTGCTTTAATGTGGCAATGCCTGTCTCAACATTCCAATGTCGAGTTAAAATCACTCAAAAAAAACCTATGCAAAACCAGTTCTCACAACCTCGAGTCCATCTGAAGGGAGTTCCAAGCTGCAGGAGCAGGTCAGTCCTTACAAGGGGCAGCTACATATCACGTGAGTGCAGGGCACAATGACCCTCTCGCTGTGTGAGGGCACACAAGTAGGTATAGGTGCACACTAAAACATCCAATATGAGAACCTTCTGGCACCCAAAGAAGGCCATAGGTAGATGCAGATGGCGCAGAATCCAATAACCCAATAGAGGCATAAACGTGGCTGATACCAGACGTTTACCAGCTTCAAGGGTAAAACAGACTTTATTACGTAAAACGTTTGTAGATGATCTTTAAAAGACAGCTCTTGGTCGAGAATGAAATCAAGGTATTTATAATTTCACTGAAAGGTCTTAATCAGGGGGATATACCCTAGGTGGCCTGGTTACATGGTTGAGTAACATATAGAATATGTCAGTTATGTTATGTTTTGTGCTAGTGCCACTAGCACTATCATAGAAGGCCACAATGAGAATATACTGCCAGAAGCCAAAAACGTTCAGTTCACTAATGTTTTTGGTTATAAAACAGATCGGCATGTGGTTTGATAGATAATACAATCTCTATATCTCTGATATGCAACAATAAAAGGAGCAAAACAAAATTAGAAATGTGCACAAAGTCATAATGCATTTGTCAGACTCGGGGAAGACTCGGGAAAGGGAATATCTCAGGTACAGCTCAGTAAAACCTGCGATCTATAATCTACAGGTGTCACATTCTCAACAGCCTGAGCACATTTTTCTTCACATCAAATCCAAGCGTCTACTGACTGATACCTGTTGGCTCTGACAAATGATGAAACGACAAAGTCCTTTGTATACGCTGAAGAAAATGACTAAAGAGTGGGTTTGACTTTGCCTTCCACCTTCAAGACTGACACAAGCAGAGGATGAGTCACCGACGAGAGGCTAATACTCACACTTGGCAAAATGTGACTGAGAGCCCTGCTGCCAGCAGTGATTTTGCTGTCTATTGAAGCAGAAAGCACTGAACTTTAGATGAAAAATTAAAACAGAGCAACGGAAACAGAGGGGATCGAGAAAATACAGGGATAAAAGCAATGCTGGTATTAGCAAGCTCCATTTTAATTAGTTCCTGCTTTGATTCGGCTCTCCCTCATCTCTCATTGGCTCAGAGGAACCTAATTAAAACTGCAGCAATCATTGTAAATTATTGCCTGTTACCCAATTATTTAGTTTATCTGCAATAATAATATTACTCCACAACTACTCAGATTATTATTTAATTTATCGATTTCTAAAGTGATGTTATCAAGGTTATATCTCAGCAGTTAAAAAACAAAAACACAAGAAATGACTGGCGTTGGACAAAATGGAGCAAGAGGCAAGTGAAGTCTGAAAACAAACAAATTAAAAGAAGCTGTGTCTGCTTTGTCACGCTTTTGTTTTAAATAAAGAGGCTTGTTAAATGGTATTGTTCTGCGCAAAATTGAACATAATTGGGAAAATGTGTGAGCGCAATTACAGCTGATTAACACATTCAAACTGATGCTGATAACAGTGGCAGATTTTGAATGAACAGTTGTCATTGTGAGCGCTAAACATACTTATCTAAGACAGAAATCTGGAGCGTATACTTGACTCAGCTGACTGTGTTGGGGTTTTACTATGCAAAGCGGCACACTCGCGTTCACACACTGTAACCAAACGAGCCTGGGAGGGTTGAAGTCGTAATTGCAGGAGCCGCCGTCACAAGTTTCCAAACCACGTGGGAGCCATTCCTACACATCAGTAACAACAGCGTCAGGGCAGGTGCATGTGTGACTCTGTGTCGGCTCAGGGAAAAGAATACCTGACAAAGCGTGGGGAAAGATGTTTATCTGACTCTGTAGAGGGTCATTACATCTTCCGTTGTACTTTTCAGGGCGCTGAGGATGACTTTATACTATAATACTATATTATATATAATATATTTTGGCGTTTATACACATTGGACGGATCTCAAGGCAGATCGTATAATGTGATTCAATTCAGTGAAATATCTGTTTGCATTTATATAGCACTTAACTTTGTAAAGTCATTTCATATTTCTAGCATGCATTATTCATTACAGCCCGTCCCACCAACACCATCACTTTTACACACCATTCAGCATTCTCATTACCCAGAGACAATAAAACTATGTGCTGTTGTCACTGTTTTTGGACAAACACATGAAGCCACTGCTGCATATTAAAAGTACATGTACAGAAAAGATTTACTGCATAACACAAATTAGTTGTAGGATACTATTCACCTTATTTCAGCCTTTGTAATACTCCTTGCGGTTGTGTTATTTGACATCATTTTATACAGGGCTGCTGATATCAATACGTTCTAGATGGACACAGGCCGTTTTCAGGCCGCCCACGGAATCAGTGCAGAGTTGAGTTGTGCATGTGAACACTGAATATTTTACACAAATCAACGTTTGTATAAGTTTATATAAAATTTTAACAGGGAAACTTTCCCCTTATTCATCACTTAAGTGCACAGAATTTCTGCTCAACTGGAAGTGCCAATCCATAGTAAAAAGAGGGAAAATTGGGCAAAATAAGGTGAATAGATATCCTAGTTTTCAGAATAATAATTGAAACTAAATATCGTATTATTTGAATGCTGAAAAGGCCTCAAAATGTTGCTTTATAAGACAGATTTTTTTTTTTTTTTTTACACGCTCCAAATTCAAAACAAGACGCCTCGAAGGGTGAATAATGCTCCCACGTGGATTTCAACTTCCTGTTATGAGGACTATTCACCATTAAAAGGGTTTTGTTCATATTCCTTTTAAATTCTTAATTTTCAAACAATTTTAAATAGGAAAATTGAAACCCATGAATAGATAAAACACGTTCTCGCATTCCTGTGATCCGAGAGCAAGCCAAACATCGCAAGACAACAGAGCACAAATCAGGTCAAAACAAATTGACATTTAGAAAAAAAGTTACCCACAATGACCCTAATCCAAATACCATGGGTCAAATCATAGTCAATTCTGACATATAACAGACATAACAACATTTTACTAAAATAATGATAACCAAAATTACAGTCTTTCAGCTAAGCCTTTCATTTATGTACAAAAGTCATATTCAATCTAAAGTGACATTTCAATTAACCAGCACATTTAAAAAAACAGCATGCATCAATATAAGTCAACCCCTGTGGGCAAATCATCTGTGACTGCACATTTGGACAGCCTTATTTAGAGGACAGAATGAGTACAAAACACGAGGAGATGAAAAGCTTAGCCAAAACTACACAAAACAAACTGGATTTGGATTATTTGCACCATCTAAAAATAAAAGAACACAAAACCGGAATCGAGCACAAATTTGTCATCGCTGTGTTGTCAAGAGCAGACAAAGTTAGAAATGTTTTAAAGGGACAATTTATAAGAGTATTAGAAGCACCAGAAACAAAATTACTCAACAGAAGAAAGCTGAAAAGTTGACTCTGCACAAGCTTTTATAGAGTGAAGCAATGATAATCTGTTTACACCAAATGTCAAAAGTGTACGTGTGATTTATGTGAGCGCTCCACACTTTGAGATAGCGCCGGCTTCGGCCTTGCCAGGGCTAATGTATAAGGGATGAGGTGGAGGGTGCTGAGGAGATGCATTGTGTACCCCTGTGGAGGAGCAGTTTACCCACCGCCATTCGCCTGACAGACTGTGCACTGGATGGAGCTACTTAACATATCCCCCAGAGATGACATGCCTGGCTCCCATCCAGCTGTGCGTGGGGTCCCAACCGGAAAGCAAGGTCACGGCTGTTCACAGCGGAGTGGACAACTTTGGGAGTGTTGTCAAGGCAGGGGATAATGAATAGGATTTACAAGTGATGAGCAAGGAGAATAATAACAATGTCTAAATAGTATATGGCACTTTAACCGTAATTTAATCACCCACTGCACTGTTCACTTTCTGCACTACATATGTAAATTTGTCTACATAGTATAGCCTATTTTTAGTTTTAGTTTTTATCTTATAGCCTATTTTCATTATTATCCCATAGCAGATTTGAATTGTTTCTCTTTTTGACTTATATAAGTTGTTTTATCATTGTTCATTGTTTTATGTTGCACAGAATCACCAAAGCAAGTTCTTATATTGTGAATTATGTTCATTGACAATGACAATAAACCTTTTCTGATTCTGATACTGAAAGTCTCAATAAAGCTTTCATACAAGTTTGGTCTTTTTTTTTGTATTGGTGTTGCTACAGACTTGGACCGGTCCTGTTCTAGGCCTGGTTTAGTCCTGGTCTGGTCAAGGTTTAGTTTCAAGTTTACTCCCTTGTGAATGCACAATTAACTAATGCTTACTGATATTTAAAGCAAAAAAGAAAAAGGTTGCGACCTGGCTTTGAAATATAATATTTATTTTTTTATTGCTTTCATCGACCTTCAAGCACTTTAATGGCTTGATGGCACAATACAATTTGTTAAGTGTAACAGTCATGAAATGTTTATTCACAAGGACGGGTCAAGACGTTTTGACTGGGCCCAAGTGTGGCATCAGGACCACCCCAAGTCTTTAGGGCAATCATTTTGAGTATTTTGTGAGCAATTCAATATAAATATAGAAGTTAAGAATATATTTCTCTATTTCCTTGTTGTCGTTATTAATTGTTGGAATATTGTAAGTAAAATTACAAAGAAATACCCCTGTTTATTTAGATTAAAAAGGGTTAAATCTGCATGGAAAATCTAGAATGATATCTCTGTATTTTTATCTATATCAGTCTGGTCACTGTCCTCATCTGTGCGAGTGACAGGTGAATTAGCCAATCAGGGACATGCATATTGATACAAATATGGCTTCTTACAAGGAAAAAAGGAAGGCAATGGAATGGAAAACATTGCAAATATCTCCAGAAACAACGAGTGAAGCACCAAATATTGTGAGGTCTCTGGTTCACAAGTATCACTGACATAAACTAATTTGATTACTCTTTTAAGTTTGACTCAAGGAGCGATGGAGGGTGTGGTGACCAGACTCAATCGTTGGAAAAAAACAAAAAAACATTGAAGAAGTGCCTATTTTGGATCGCAGGCAAAGGTTATCTGTGGTTCTCAGATGGTACTGTACCCATTTGTCTTGCACGGCTCACATAAATGATGCACATTAGTTAATCAGCATCTGTATTGACATTATACTAAGATGCCTTGTTAATTGTCCTAAATGGTGTGGGGGGGGGGGGGGGGGTCAAAATAACTAAAAATAAAAAAGAAAGATGTCAGCTATCAGACTGTCCGGTGTGGGATAAAGGCTTTGGATAAAGAAAGGACACATCAACATTTTCCCCTGCTGCTTGGAGATGTATTTTGACAGGCTTTACTGGATTTGCACTCGTGTATAGCAATGTAAGACGTGGCGCTATGGTAAAAAATGAACAAACAAACACTTGAGACACTGATTTAAGGCGGCTCGCGATGGCCCACCACACCCCAGTGAGGATGTGCCTCTCACAGTCCAGCGAGTCCATTCATCAAACAAGACAAGGGAGAGAGAGAAAGAGAGGGAGTGAGAGGAGAGAGAGGGAAAGAGAGAGCGAGGAGGCGAAGAGGTAGAAGTAAACAGGGCGACGGGGTGAGAGGTAACGCTGCGGGGACACAACGGCCAGTGAAGACGCCACGTAAAGGTTGGTAAACATAAAACACAAAGAAGACAATGATGAAGTGATGAGAAAGAGCGATTTGGACAGAGAAGGTTCCTATTAACATGGAAATGGGAGCTCGCCGTGGCTCACTGATTGTTCAGCGAAAAGGGGAATGGTTTTAGCCTCTATTATTCTGTGCAGGGAGGTGTACCGCCGGGTCAGATGAAAAAGTCAGAATAAATAGAAAATTGCCAGGACGGTCTCTCTGCGCCGCTGTCTTTTCCAGGTATGAGAAAGGAGTCTGGAAACACCGTATAGACCTGGTGATGGATTCGCCTAATTTCCACCCGAGCCACTAACACAATGGGATGAAAACAGAAATAGCCTCCACTTTCCAGTATGTAATGAAGTTTTCTTGTTTGTTTACTTAGTGGCTGGGACGTTGAAGAAGGGAGTGTGGAAAATGGAAGAGGATCTGGAATTCCCCGTTGCTGCGTGTCTATAAGTCTTATTGTATTGGACGATTAGTATGCGTTGAATCTCCGCTGCTTTGGCTGCTTGAGTTCTCACACACACAGAGAAATACTGTAGTTATGTAACATCTTTCGGGCCTATTTGTGCAATTGTGGTCGAGCCAGGAAAATATGGACTAAAATACATTCTAGATTGTATATATTATATTCGTTGGGTATAATAGAAGTTGAAAACAATTAAAGGCGACAAGTGGGCAGCGCCAGCAGGACATGGTACAGGTTTGTGGAGAGCCACGCCCGCTCACAGTTAGAATGCGTGTTTGTCAAGGTATTTTTGAGCAACAAATACACCTGTATTTTAATAAAATCAAGATGGATGAGCTAAATGTGATGCTATGCTATGCTATGCTATGCTATGCTATGCTATTTTATTTTATTTTTTACTTTGGCTCAGGTAACACTTGAAAAATAGATTTCAATCTCAATTAGTTTTGCCTGATTGAACAAAGGTTAATAAATAAACAAGTTATTGTTTTTAGTAATTGCCTCATCGGGCTGATTATTCTTTCGATTAATCAATTAGTTGCTTTGGTTGTGAAAGACTCGTGAAGTGTGATGTGATGTTTGCTAAATTTGACTGAGACGAAGCTAAAGTGAAGCGGCTTGAGAACATATTCACAGAGTATTTTTACATACATTTTACATGTTTGTGCTTTTATGGGTGTAATTCCTGGTCTGTTCTTTCAGTTAATGGCAGGTTTTATAGTCTGTGTATATATTGTTGTGGAAAAAATATAATCTGGCCCTTTACTTTTTAACTTTCAATCCTATTTCTAATCAGATTTAGTTCTAACAGCCTGACAACCCCTTTTGGCCTGGAAATTTACATGTCCGGACTCCCTGGAGTGGCTAGGAAGTCCCACGTTATGTTTCACACTAGGCAAGACATGTGAATTGAATGAATGCAAATGTTATGTACTGTCTCCTTCCTGAAACCACTGTTTCTTTGATGTCCCATTTGCTCCTTGATTCCTTTGTACCTGAGAGACCAGTGACCGGGAACTTCTGTGTGTGTGTGGTCATGTGACCATCTGTGATTTAAGGAAGGGGACAGAGGTGGGACGGAAGGACTTGGGAGAGACACAGTTTGGGAAGCAGGCAAGAGACAGACGTGTGGACTCGGCCTTCCATGAGAATGGCCGAGTCCACACGAGTTTCTTTCTGATTCAGCCACAAGATTAAACCGTTTACTTTTGAAACGAGACAACTTGCTTCTTTGTCTTAACAAGAGATTTTTGCCACTACAATACTTTACTATGTGTGTGTGTTACAGTATGTCTGGTCATGATGAAATAGCAACATAAGAAAAACAGAATTTGACCCTTATAAAATGTAAGAGCTCATCTTCTTTCCCTTGAGCGAGTTATGGTGAACTACAAAAGCCCTAGAAAGAGTCAAAGAGAACAAAGTCTGAAGGTTAACTGACCCCTGCTTCACTCTGGCACAGCCGCTGGACACAGGAACACTTCATGCACTTGCATACTACGCACAATACAGTCAGTGGGATGTGCTCATGCCCACACAGAACAGCAGCCCACAGGAGCACAGTGAGCAGCACTTCTCCTTCACTGTGCCTCCTCTGACTCCAGGCTCAAGTCGCTGCACTGGCAAAGACCTAATTGTGCATTCTGAGATGAGGGAGCCATTTTACAAAGCACAGTTGTGTGTCTCGTGCCAAAGAAAGCTATACACAGAACCAAAGTAAAGGGGAGAAAGGAATCAAATATTGTCTGAATTAGAAATGTCAAAAAATGCAATGCGGAGAAAATCAATGTATGTAATTGTAAATGTAAAAAATAAACAACATGGACGTAACAAACACTTATTAAAGGAAACGTATAATGCACAAACGTGAGTAATCCTGTATTGTCCTGCAACTGAAGCTCTAGTGCTTGGAAAATTCCTGTTCACCCCAGTGTTGGGTAAGTTACTAGTTACTTTTAAAAAAAGGAATTAGTTACATTACTTAGTTACTGCCTCAAGAAAGTAACTCAAGTATGTAGATTCCTTAGAATCAAAATAGAATTGAACAGTTTAGTATTGTAACAATAATAGAACTCAGACGTTTAGTCCTGGTTTAGTCCTGGTGGTGGCTGCCCACGAGTCCGAAGGTTCACTAGTCCGAAGGTTCACTAGTCCGAAGGTTCACTAGTCCGAAGGTTCGCTAGTCCGAAGGTTCGCTAGTCCGAAGGTTCGCTAGTCCGAAGGTTCGCTAGTCCGAAGGTTCGCTAGTCCGAAGGTTCGCTAGTCCGAAGGTTCACTAGTCCGAAGGTTCACTAGTCCGAAGGTTCGCTAGTCCGAAGGTTCGCTAGTCCGAAGGTTCGCTAGTCCGAAGGTTCGCTAGTCCGAAGGTTCGCTAGTCCGAAGGTTCGCTAGTCCGAAGGTTCACTAGTCCGAAGGTTCGCTAGTCCGAAGGTTCGCTAGTCCGAAGGTTCGCTAGTCCGAAGGTTCACTAGTCCGAAGGTTCACTAGTCCGAAGGTTCACTAGTCCGAAGGTGTGAGTCCACGCAGCAGGCTCTACTCGCCTCCCTTTGCCCTGCACACTTTTAAGACTTTTCTAGTGTTGATGCACTTTTTATGATTAAACTCACGTATTTTCCATAACCAACTTGTTTCTGTGCATAGCCTGAGCTCCTTATCGTATTAGTAATGAATGAATTAACTCAAATAGCCCAGCAGTTTCGGCCGCGCGCCGCGGCTCTGTAGACACTCCCGTCTTGGCAGCTGAATTTCCTTTTTGACTACCAATCCCACGGTGATCGGATCACGCATTTCTATATATACATACATCATTTCTATACTTATGATCAAATGAAGGCATAGAGTGGAGGATTCTGATCACGCATATTTCTTATGATCAAATGAGGGCATAAAGCGGAGGATTCGATATGTTCCCTTGTTATTTTCACATACACAGTACAACTTGCGGTGCCACTTGTGAGCAGCTGGTGCACTAAACGTGACGAGCCCCAGTGCGTGTCTCCGTGCTTCGTGCACATTTTACAGACTGACTACATCCCGATGCCGTCTGCACCTTCACTTTAGCCCAATGAGGAACTTTCGGACCAGTGAACCTTCGGACCAGTGAACCTTCAGACTAGCGAACTTTCGGACCAGTGAACCTTCGGACTAGCGAACCTTCGGACTAGTGAACCTTTAAAACCTTCGGACTTGTGAACCTTCGGACTAGCGAACCTTCGGACTAGTGAACCTTTAAAACCTTCGGACTTGTGAACCTTCGGACTAGCGAACCTTCGGACTAGTGAACCTTTAAAACCTTCGGACTTGTGAACCTTCGGACTAGCGAACCTTCGGACTAGTGAACCTTTAAAACCTTCGGACTTGTGAACCTTCGGACTAGCGAACCTTCGGACTAGTGAACCTTTAAAACCTTCGGACTTGTGAACCTTCGGACTAGCGAACCTTCGGACTAGTGAACCTTTAAAACCTTCGGACTAGTGAACCTTTAAAACCTTCGGACTTGTGAACCTTCGGACTAGCGAACCTTCGGACTAGTGAACCTTTAAAACCTTCGGACTAGTGAACCTTTAAAACCTTCGGACTTGTGAACCTTCGGACTAGCGAACCTTCGGACTCGTGGGGGGTAACCGTCCTGGTTTAGTCCTGGTTTAGTCCTGGTTTAGTCCTGGTTTGGACCTAGTTTAGAACTGGATTGGACCTGGTTTGTTGTACAAGCCTAATCTTGCCATAACAGTGCTCCATGTAGTTTTCGAATATGTTTCTGTCATATGTACTTTGCGTAACATGTTTGTGAATGACAATGACTCAACAATTAAAATGGGAAACATCTCTTCACAACATACGCAGCCTATTTATTTCTGTCTTTGAGGCTACTTGACAGTATAATTCAAGCCGGGATATCGTACATTGTGTCGGTGTCCCATCGGAGGAGGCAGCGGCAGTTTGTTTCTCTAGCAACGCTTCACATTAGCGTGTTGACGTCGCAAAGTGTTTCCGCCAGTAAAACCATGAGTGAAACGCCCTCAACTCACACACCGCTGCCATATAGCTTTCAGTGTAAAGACGTAAGCACGTAAGCATGCATCAGAGTAAGTTTATGTCCTATAGTTCTCCATTCTAGAAAGCAGAGCCGGTGGTGCTAGTAAAGAACGGATCACATTGTCAGTAAATTGTATTTTCATAAGACTATGTTAAGTTCCTTAAAATTGTTATCTAATTATATTCTAAGTACAGTTGCACCCAACACTGACGCTGCCCACATCTTGTTGTGATTATTTGAAAATTGAAAACTTCAAGTGATACATGTAGAATTCTTCAATGTCACAATAAATTACAATTCACTGCTTGCTAAGCCGTATTAGATGAATATTGCAGTTTACAAGTAACAAAATTTAACATTTTGATCTACTTATGTTTAAGTGCAATATGTACCTGAAAACAACTTTATATATTGGTTTTAATAATAAAAAAATAGTAAAACTTAACTATCTAAACCCAGCTCATGTCAGAATGAATGAGTGAGCCCCTTGTATTTGCATTATAGATTTCAAGATTCTCAACATGCTTTACAGTGCATTATTTATTCACTCTATTCTAATTAATAGTTACTTGTGTCGCCACATGGACACAAGTAACTGGGCCTCTCTGTCTGCCACCAATAACTGAACTGAAGACCAGACCGGTGAGCGCTCTAATCACTGTGCCATTGTCATCTTAAAACTTATTTGTGTTATTGATGAACTTCAGGGGCTACAGTTTGTTTCAAATTGCCCAAGTGCCCAACGAATCAGTCAGTCATTTTTCGATGAAGGATGCAGTTAACAGGGGGAATGAGGGAGTACACCAACTTCAAATTGAAATGTCCATTTATCACGTTGATTTAGTGGCACAACAGTTAAAACTTTTTTTCTAGCTTTTAACATGTATCCTGCAAATAATCCCGAACTCTAACCCTGGACACTACTACTAGAATAATACTAAGCAAGGTGACGGATGACGGTGATGAGCAGCCATGTTTGAGTGGACTAAATGTGCCACTCCTATACTACTAATGAGACAATTACAAGTCCACAATGTGCATTAGTATAAGTCGATTCATTATCAGTGCCCTACTGAGGGGACATTCAATGTAATTGGACTCCTTAACACGCTCTAACTAGAAATGATGTAGAATTCAGCCTATGGTAGCGCTCTTGTGTTATAACTGTTCCTTTTGTTCTGCCCTAATTCTGCGTTAAAGAATAGAAAGACATTGTAAAATGACATCTTTCGGCACTTTCCACGTTTTCTATTTGCATTATTTTGCACATTAAAATTACATGCATTATTCATTACTTAAGTATTAGCAGAAACCCGTGTGCTGATAGTTATGGACTCCCAGAATGGAAATGATTGCATGGTGGCTTACAACGCAAATGTTCATTATTAACAATGGTTTCTACAGTTTTTCGCGGATGGCTGGACAAGTGGGAATTCTCAACACAGACACTTTCTGCCACAGTGACTGAAAATGATTGTGCGCTGAGGGTGTTTGAAACAGGAGCAGCTGGGAGGGAGAGTGAGCGGGACGCAGGGGGACCGGGAGTGTGGAGAGCATGCAAGGACAGGAGGAGGAGGGACAGTGTTCATAATAAAGCACGTCTAATAGAAATAGGGATTTTATCTCTATGGTCAAAGTCAGATTATATTTAGCTTACCTTGAAGTAAAAAACAGGAAGATATCGTCACTGCAAGGTTGAATGTGTTATGTGTTATGTGCTGTGTATTAAAGAGCCATAACATTATGACCACTTCAGTCTATGGACTCCAAACATAACTGTGTTTTCTGACATCCTTTATCATAACCAATTGAGCTCAGCAGTGACCGCCCACCACTTAGTTCCGGCAGCGAATTTTCTAATATTTTTTCTAATAGGGATTCGGGAAAAATTTTCGAGTGGTTAAGGCACAGCACACGTACGCCAGGCTCCAAGTGCCGCCGGGACGCAGTGTGATGAGTTTGATTCCTGACTCCTACATTTACTGTATGTCCACCCTTCTCTCTCATCCCCCATTTCACGCTTTTCTGTCAATAAAGCCTACGGGCAAAACAACTTTAAAAGATTTTTTTTTTTTTTTTTAAATGTACCAGTAGTTAATATGTAAATGTCTTCGGAGCACACCTCAATTACCCAGAAGCCTTCTTACATAAGCCTAGCGCCTCCGCTTGACTCTGTTCGCTCGACCAGCCGCCCCTCCCCTTTTAATATGCTTTTCTTTCAGCTTTCAGTTTCCTAAGCGGGATCTGGATTTGGGTGGACAGATCGCCTGGATGGAGCTCCCACACTGAGTCTCTCCTCCCATCCATCCGTCTGCAGTTCAAGCTGCCAGGGATCATCAGCGTCCATCTCACATCAATAATCAATTGACACATCTTTGTGGTGACGTTGTACTTGCTAATGAACAGCTGTTATTAAAAAAAAAATCAGAATTCTAAGTTATAAACGAGTTACCACCTATAGCTGCTAACTGTGCTCAGCCTTCGCCGTGCATTTCAACTCTTACTATTATAGTTTTTTTTTATACCTTTACCATACCATAAATTATGATTTGTGAATGTTCCTACAAGATATGGCCTACATGGTGTCATGGTCATAATTACAAATATAAATGATCTGTTTCTTCATTAGTGCATTGAAACGGCTAAAGAAATCTGCTTCCTGCCCCCAAAACATGACATCATCACAGTCTACAATATGAAACTGACTTGTTACCAAAATAAGCAATTGTAGCATATCATCTGTTGCCATGTTCCTTCCTTGGATCACTTTTTCACTTTTTGCACAGACAGACGTCAAAAAATGCTGCTCTGACCTGGAAGTCTGACCATCACAAAATTACATTTGACAATATCCTACCAATTCTACTTGCTTCTAGAGAAACATCGACTTTGAGGCAGAGGCGGAGCCAGACATTCTAAACATCCGGGGCTTAGCCCAAAAAGAAAGAGAGGGGGTTCATTCGGGCCAATATTAAATGGTTTTAGTGCAGTTACATATAGAAATCCTCCAAAGGCAAAGACAGACCATGGCCTTTTTGACTTCTGAGAGAGCTCCTCCCTCCACAAAACGTTGAACAGAACAGCAGAGGTGGTAGCATTTAGTTACATTAACTTTTTCAAGAAATAGTACATCTTGGTGTTCTGATTTAAAACAATCAGTGACAAAAGAAAGATGAAAAAAAAACATGCCCCCCAACAGGGCTCGATCTCACGACCCTGATGTCCACAATCTTATGCCCTCAAGTCCCAAATCCCCAATCTCATGCCCAAAGTCAGTTTTACCTTTAGCAGACACCTGCCTCATGAGCTGTTTGTCCTGTACTTTCTCTGCTTTAGCTTTGTAGATGAATAAAACCTCTGAGCCACTGCTACAACCACAATGAATTCATGGTTTGAACGATCATGTGCTGTTGCTGTCTATTCTACGTTAGATAAACTTGCTTTTTCAGCACATGTTCTGAATGTCTCTTTTTTCCAGTTGATCTGCTCTTTAATATGCCCTTCAGTTTTTGCAAAACCTCAGTTAAATGATGTAGAAAAGGCCTTTTTGTCAGCTCCATGGTCAACTCACATGACGTGCTGTCTGTTGTAAACACAGTGCACTTTCTTCGCTCTCGCCCACTTTCTACATGCAGCCAATCATACATCAGTTCAACAAAAATAACCAATGAAACGGTAAAGAGAACAAGTGACCCTCCACTCTGCACAAATGACACGTTTCACTTTTAAAACATTTAAAATATGAAATGAAAGACATGATTAAAGTGAAGCCACTATGGAATTCAAACCCTGGTCGCCTGCATCCCAACCCAACGCTCCACCTGTTGCACTAATCACTTAGTGACATCATGATGCATTTTTAAAAGAAAGTTCTTTTGGACAAAGATCCGGGGCTCATGCACCAAAGCCAGGGCCTGGCTCCGCCCATGCTTTGAGGACAAAATTTTAACTTGCGGCCAAGTGAATGCTACCCACAACAGAAACCACAATGAAGAGATAATCTGTTAAATGATTTGATGGTGTTATTACGATGGATTTCAGAACATGCATGTAGCACGGTTTAGGTATCTCCTTCCATTCAACAACCATAAAGTTACAAAGGTTTGAAATGGTCAACTGGACAACATACCCCATTTAAGATGTTTACGCTTCCTTTTTCTATTCAATGAATGATTTGAGGGCTGAATATTGTGGAACATTGTGACTGGGATATTACAATGTTTTAATTTCATATTTCATTGTAATAAGAAACATATACAGTTAGTATTTATGTGACTTAATGGTGCCCTACATAAACACATACAAACACAATATTATGTTTGGATGAAACATCGCTAGTGTGTTGTGTAACAGCACAGCGTATTTGACTGTAAAGAGTAAAGAGTTGTGTGAGGGGTGAAGACCATGAGCTCACCCACCCACTCTCCTTTGTTGCATCTGCTCCTCTCTTTCTTGTGTTATATTTGCAGGTCTCAGTACCACTAAAGGACATAATACCCTGATTATACCTATGACTCCTAGTTTCCTCTCCTCCCCCGCTGCCTTTTATTCTCCCACATTGTTCCTCGTGCACCCACTGCCTCTTTGTCTTCTACTTCTGCCTCACTCCTCTGACAACTATATCATGTTTTTATGAAAAAAGTATTAAGATAATACATTGCTCACAACAGAGCAGGGAAAAATAAGGGTAGCCAAAAGTTGAGTACAACAAGAAAAAAATCACACTATGTATCCAGCATTTGTATTCAAGCAAGGGCGCTTTCACACCTGTTAGACCACTTAGCTGGTTCAATTGGGGACTAAAAGTTGAAACACTGTTGAAGTTTCATTTGGAGCGGATCACGTTCTCAACACACTTCAGTTCAAACAGACTGAACGAAAATAAGATAAAATTCCCCTTTGCCTGAGATGCTGCATCGCAAATAGGCGGAAAAAAGTGCAGGGAAAACAATGAACTAGTTTCTACCTGATCTTTCACTTGTCAACAAAGCTGTTGAGCTGTATAATTTTTTTTGCAATGTTTGGATGTCTGATTTGGATTTTACAAGTGGCGGCTGCCTAATGTGAGTGGCGGTCCAAACCACAGAGTAATAACAACTTTATTACCACTGTCCTGGATACAAAGACGCAGCTCAAGGTAAGACATGAATTTTGTGGCCGCTAGACCATTATCCTGGAATAAATCCATGTAAATTATTAGCCACAACGCAGTACTTTATAAGCCCATAAACATGGATTAGCCTGAAAATTGGTGCCAGGACCTTTGATATTGCCAAATGTTGTATATAGAATACTGGTGATGTTGGAAACTCATACATGAATAAAGTGACAGTAAACCAGGTCAGTGCAGAGTGAATGTATTATTCCTTGTCATGGTGATGTTAATCACACACGGTGCCTGTTGCAGATGGTATGTTGCATGGTTTTACCGTAGACTCGTGCACATGCTGGTAGCACAAAGGAAAGAATGACAGTTTGGTTGCTGCTTTTGAAGGGAGTTAATGGGTGATGGTGTGGCAGGGTGGAGCTTCTGTGCGCAGAGGCCTTTGGAGCAGAGCGCAATTGTGCATGTGTGCAGCTTAGAGGGAACAGTGGTCATTAAGACCTGCACTGGCGTAATATGTTTGGTTTGTCTCTCCATCGTTTTAGAACTAACTGGGTGAAGAAAGCTTTTTCCTAGGCTGTTCCTTCAGCTTGGAACTTCTTTCAGTCGGAGTTAAGATTGCGTGAAACAGTCTCAATTAGGGAGTTTGTTCAGTTTTAAAAGACAAAGAGAGTGAAACTTAAAAAAATTGGCTCAGCTTTTATATGTAGATTTTGAATGTCTTTTCAACGTGTAATGTGTTCAAATGTGCGTGCAGTTATGTCTTTACTTTGAGTCACAGGCGACTCAATGGGTTCTTAACTGTTTTTAAATGAAGGTTAATAAAATAAATAAAATACAAGAGCATGTATATGGCATAATTATATTCATCTCCTTGGAGACAGGAAAGTGATACCATCAGATTAAGTCACAAGTCAGATCTGTTGACAGGAAAGTTGGTATGTTTTGCCCCCCAAAAAATGCCTGTAATTACATAAGTGCTTAGTAGATACCATACTTTTCGGACTTTAAGCCGCTACTTTTTTCCCACCCTTTGAACCCTGCGGTCATTTTAACGGTGCATCTAATTTATAGATTTTTACTGGCAAACGGCCACCAAGGGGCAAACGAGCAGGAAGTGCAAGCTTTAACACGCTGTAGAAGAAGACGTCAGTGGAAGCACTGTCCAAGGGACACGTCGTGTTTTCTATATTTTAAGCTTCAAAACGCTGTGTGTTTTATTACGATCAGACTCATAATTACAGACAAATTAGTTTAACGAGGAAGAGAATCTACAAACGACTGAATACAAAGACAACATGTGTATCACTACCATGGACCAGACTTCTGTGTAAATATATATGGGGAATACATTTTCCCCATGCCTTTTCTTGCTGTCCCCCCACAGTAGCACCCTCACTTCCCAGAGATATGAATTAGTAATATTTATGATGACGCTCGCTTTCTCTCTTGCCTCTTTCTGCAACACTGTGTCTCATCTCCTCTGTGCATAAAATGACACTGATCTTATCGGTGCTACCTATGTAGTCATCTGTCAGGCCCTCTATCTCTCCATCCATCAAACCGCTGGGAGAGTGATGGCCCCCTCAGCGTTTTTATGTGGCACCGTCGACAAGCCAAGGTTGTTTGCAAAAGCACATAAAAATGGCGGGGCGACACCTGCGTCTCCGTCTGTGCACTATTCGGATTTTGTTCAAACATTTCTCTCGGGCAGAGCTGGAAGTTTTCTATGGCACACAACTTATGAGTCCCAGGGCGAGTGTGGACGAGGCTAACAAAGTGCCGCTTTTCAAGGCAATGAATTAGCGCTGTACCCTTTGGCAGTCCTAAGGTTCTGTGCGCTGTGGTAGGTGGCCCGAGCAAAAGCTGCGAAGAGAGAGGCAGATCGCATATCACATGTTGACATTTCACAGAAAGAGCTGTATAAAGACTGACATTTCACTTTCTGAGAGCTTAATGGGTTTCAGGGTCCCAATTGAAAAGTCGATAATTTAGGTGATTTCACAGCAGCTTCTGAAATTCTTGTTATACAGGAAACTAAGGTAGAAGCTGGTTCTCCTTCAGTGTTTCTAACATAAGATTATCATTAAAATGCGGAAATTGGCCAGTTTTCAACATTTCTATTTGCTTCAGTCCACCCCGCCCACTTTTGCCACGTTTTGCCACGGTTCGGTACTTATAATCACACTTCCGGTCGAGCGGGAACTCCGTGTCCTTAAGTGAAGAATGAGGGAAAAGTCATGTCAGTAAAATATGCTATATTGTTGAATTGTGTAAAATCTCCAATGTTTATGTAAATGCACACCAATGTGCTGATTCCCTGGGCGGCCTGAAAATGACTTTTTAATTTGTGTAGAAATGATTTTCTTTCGAGATCGACAGCCCTATGTTAACTAATACAACAGGAAGACGGATTATGTTGTATGACGGCTTTCAGAATAAGGTGGATATTTAAGGTCTCTTAAGAGCCCACCACAGCACACCACTGACTATTAATAAGGCTGTTAAAATGTGTCATCTTCTTTTTAAGGATTTTTTGGCCTCTGCATTACTAGACAGGACAGCTCCATGTGAAAAGGGAGAGAGAAGGGAGGACATGCAGTAAATTGTAAGCCAGGATTTGAACTCTCAACACTGCAGCCGGTTGCACATGGAGCCTAACAAAAAAATTATGTGCTGGCACCTTAACCACTCAGCCACCGGGCAGCACCAAATTTGGGATATTTCAATGGGAACCTTGTGGTATTATTCATCTCCCTTTGAAAAGTTCAAGGAATGGTTGGAATATGAAAAGATAATCACTTCATTTATATGCTACAATACAATACAATTTTAAAAAGGCTCCCGTACGTTACACAAAATTCTCTGCATGGAAGAAAGATCTAACAAAAAACTCAAATCACTTCACAAATCATTAAGGTTAACCTAAATTATAAATACATTATAAATGAATTATTATAAATTATGATCTATTTTATTATCATAGCCAGGCTGCAGTTTTTGGTATCTGGGCCCCTCTTTGGTGCAGTTCATTTGAATTGAGCTCATGCTTTTTACAGCTCCCTCCAGGCCTGGGACCATTTAACATTAAATAAAATACTTAAGAACCTGGACATTGCATGGATGCATCCTTAAGTTACACCATGCATGCCGTTTGCAGTAGCTTTGATTAAACTGCATTTCAAATCATGAAAGTAAGTCCAGTTGTATTGAGTGGCGCTCCCAACTGAAACATGCTTCAGGGCGATTATTCATGTTGCATGTATAATAGCTTCCATGATGCAACTTAAATCATAGAGAAGAAATAATTACAGCAAACAAGTTGATTAAAATATTAAGCATGTCTCAGCCTTTCAAGCTCTCTGGACTTTCATTTTGACAGTAGCACATTATGAGCGTCCACAGGGAGACACAGTCATATTAGGTCTGTATCAGCACTGGAGTTAATGGATGCTGAAGCTCACATGCTACAGGACAGAACTGTGTGTGAGTCTGATAAAACATCACCAAAACAAGCCTCAGTCCATTCCAACTGTAATGAAAAACGAAAAAGTCATTATGCTAAAAAAAAATCCTAGGAATTTTATGGGAGGAAAATGGTCTGAATATTAGGTATTGGTGACACAGAGAAAATGTCTATTATGATATTATCATACTGTTATAAAGTAGCCATTCCTCATTCAGGCATTGGCTTGTATGACGTTATTACAATAAGCAGTAAGTCTTGAGATGCCAAGTTATTGCAGCAAAATACATGTAGTTCAAAAATATGATCAGAGCAGTGCATGATCAGCTACTTAAATATCTTAACTTTAAGTAATTGTATTTGCAAATTAGCCAGTAGCATGCTAAATTTATGTATGTATACTCATTTGTGAACCCTCTTACATAATCATAAACTAATATAGGCACAGTTTTTAGCTGTGAGCCACCAAAAAGGCAGAATATTCATGTTAGGATTCAATTATGACACCACCATTTATGATGGAACCAAGAACTAGGTCAGAGTTATTTTAAGACAAAGAGTAATCTACCTTGCAAACCTGTTCCTTGCTGTATAGAATGAGTGTAGAAATGGCTGAAAACACAAAGTCAAATTTCTGCAGCAGAGGCAGAGGGCAAGGTTGATAGCTGCATTCTGTACCAAGGGAGATACCACACCATAAAGAAATATTAATTTGCATCACATAATTAGTTCAGCTTACACTCACTAGTAAATGTATAGTATCACCTACTTTCCAAAGTGGTCACTATATTTTTAGGTGATGTAACTGGCTCCTTTTTCCGTAGTATCCCGGTGAGGATTCAGCTGTGCCATACACATAAATTCATAAATTATTCAGCTACAGTAAACATGGAACAACATGTCTGAAGAGGATTTTCGCAACAACACCTCTATGGCCATTTTACGGACTACAAAGGCGAGGGGTGCAGCTGTGAAAACCACACTTTTGTTTAATTTCCCGGCGGAATTCAAATAATAGCCGACATATATACTAGTGCATTCCGCTTATCCTCCAGCATGGTAACAGGAAGTTGATAAATTGAGATGTGGTTTGAAAGTGAACATCCTTGTTTGCTTTCAGACAATTACCCGAGCATGTCTTTTCCGCGCGCACAGTCATAATTAAGTGCTTAATCAGGCAATGAGCTGATGCGAAATGAGATGATAATAGAAATTCCCCTTTAGCACAATTTTGCATCCATCTCCCTTGTTACATTTTAGAGAAACAGTGGAAGAAATAGAAGACAAGTTTTGAGTTAAGTCAGTGTCTTTAAATCTGTCTAACTGTGTTTTAATCAATGTGCATGCAAGGCGTAATAAGAATCATTCTTTGTCCTACATGTGTATAGCTTGTGAATAGAAAGGTATACTATAAAAATGTAGAGACCAATTTTGTACTGACTAATGCCTTTCAAACATATCGAACCTCCAATTCTGAAAGTTTCTTTGTATAAAATGTGCGTTAAAAAGATTTGTTTTCACAAATTCAACAGAACTCCATAAAATCATCAATTGGGTGCAATGATCCTAGTTTAGTCATATTTTTGTTTTGTCCAGGCTCAGTTCTGGGTTTAGTCCCAGTTTTGTAGACCGAATATATTAATGTGGTGTGTCTTCTTTATAGATGGATTAAAACAATAATAGTTTTCCTCAAATCCAATCAAATATTTGTAGTTTAGCTTCAACTATAAAACATGGATATGAAACAATGAAAGCATCATAACATCTCAGCACAACAAAAAGTACTACTTAGCTGTCCAAATACAATATTTGGCACAGAGTGAACACAGTTGAAAATGAGGCCCACAGGAAGGGTGGTTACAGCTCTGTGTTTGCCAATGAAAATATCCCGTTTTTGTATTCTTCGCATACAAAAAAAAGAAAGAAAAACTCCAAATTGCTTGCTAACCTAGTTTCCCTGTGCTTTACTGCCTCCTCAGGGCATATGAAAATCCCCTGACGGCATTCAAACCACACACCACAAACCCACTTTAGTTCCTGGAATTATGTTTCGTAAAAGCGCTAAAATACAAGGACATACTGCTGGACTGTGAATGTACAGCTGATACTTGGTGTTAGACTTCCGTGTAATCCTCTCCACCTGCTAAATGGCACGAGGAACACAGGCTTCTGACCTTGGACAGAGCAGGGCTGGATTAGTTTTAGGGTGTCTTTTTGAAAGCTCTGGACCATAATAGAGATGAAAGGTGGAGTGGCTTTGATAGCGTTCACATAGAGACAAGTGAAAAAGACAAGTGAAAAAGCTAAGCGAACACAGGCTTTGGGCTTGGAATATGCATGTGCTACACAGGCCAATATTTTATGGAAACAGAAAGTGCCTTAAATTGGGGACAAACTACACCACTTTCTTTGTTGTGAGAAAGTTAGAACATAACAGATGCAATACAATCCATTAAACAATTATATTATTACTATAATATCTATACAGCTCAATTGAATGCATTAATTAAGCTGTTATTGTTGCTGTAGGTTGCTGCTGAAGGATTACGAGTAAACGCATATAAGGGGTCATTGGCATAAGTGTCGCTGTTGCATTTATTTTTGCATTTGAAAAGTGGAACATTACTGTACAAGTTTTAGCCCAGATGCTATTTTCAGTACCCCCTCCTTTTTATTGGCCGCTGGCCCTGTGTGTGTGGAGGAGGGTCAGTAAACAGTCTGTTGTACAAAAGCTATACCTGCTTGCCAATGCCTGATCTACTTACTTGGGAGACGACTGGAACACCGGGTTCCACAGTGGGGCGGCTAGAGGAGAGTCCTTAGGCAAGACAACTAACCCACATTGCAAAGTAAAGCCACCTTGAATGTGGAAAAGCACTATACAAAATAAACTTTAATTAAAAGATATTTATTGTACATGTTTGAATGACTGCAACTGCAACTAGGTCTTTCCATGGTGTACACGCAATTAAAAGACCAGTCCAGTTGTAACTCCTCCACACTATGAGACTGAAACTGGCCTCAAGTATTGATGACTGGGAGTGAAAAGGTGAAACTGAAAATCATAAGAAAACAGCACTGATTCTGCTGATTTCTTGCTGCTGCGCGCGGACAGACAAACAGATAACACAAGGCGGAAGAGTCTGTTTTTACATTAATAACGCCTGATCTTCAGATGTGACTGTGGTTTCTGAATACTGCTCTCCTGCTCTGGAATATCTTTTTATTAACTACAAATCACGTTTGTGCCACAAAACTGCTACACAACTATCAGCAACGCCTTTCTTGCAATTCAGATCACGCCATGGTTCACCTGATCCCCACGTACAGACAGAGGCTGAAGCTCTCCAAAGCTGTACCGAGGACCAATGAGGCAGTGAAGGAGCTACATGCGTGTTTGGAGATTACAGACTCTGAGGTTTTCCGAGCAGTAGTACACAGACAAAGGTGTCTAGAGCTAGATCACAGTACAATAGGCGTCTGCAGCAGTTCTCTGACACCAACCCTGCCTCTGTGTGGAGTGGGCTCTGACTTTTCACCAACTACAATCTCAGAGCCCCCCACGCTGCAGATGACCCGGAACCTCAAGTCTTTCACCTCTTCCCTTCTGGACCCCCTGCAGTTTGCCTACAGAGCCAACAGGTCTGTAGACAATGCCATCAACCTGGCACTCCACTTCATCTTGTACCATCTGGACTCCCCGGGAACCTATGCCAGGATCCTGTTTGTGGACTTCAGCTCTGCATTCAAAACAATCCTCCCCACTCTGCTCCAGGACAAGCTCTCCCAGCTCAACATGCCTGACTCCACCTGCAGGTGAATCACTGACTTCCTGATGGATCGGAGGCAGTGCGTGCGGCTGAGGAAGAATGTCTCAGACACTCGGACTACCAGCACAAGAGTTCCACAGGACTGTGTACTTTCTCCCCTGCTCTTCTCCCTGTACACAAACTGCTTCACCTCCAGCCAAGACTAAAAATGATCAAGTTTGCGGACTTCATCGGGCTCATCTTGGACAGGGAGGGAGGTGGACCGGATGGTGTCCTAGTGCAGCGATAACAACCTGGAGTTCAGCGCCCAGAAGACAGTGGCGTGATCGCGGACTTCAGGAAAGTCAAAGCCCAGTTTCCTTTATTAAATTTACTTTTATTTAACCAGGAAAGCTTTTGTTTTTTTGTTGTTCTGATTTTAAGAAGGTAGTAGGGGGACCTGTAGGAAACCTACGCGGACACGGGGAAAACATGCAAACTCCACACAAAAAGGCTCCATGCCCATGCTCAAGAGGGAGATTGTGTGTCAGCAAGCTAGAATTTAACCCACCCCTTCTCAAATTTGACTTTAACAATACTGCTTCCCATGTGATTAACGTTTTTAACATGTGTTTAAAAAGCATTGTTTAGCTACAAGTTTTCAAGACAATGACAACGAAGACTGTAATGACCTAAAATATTCCATTTTGTCCCCACAGCCAGACGTTGCTTGCTCTCTAAAATAAAGCTTTTGGGAAAAAAAAGTAATTAAAAAAACACGTGTCTCATATTGCAAGCTTTGCTTGGGAGATTGGTTTGGTTAATTTTGAACATCAAACATGAATAAAATATGTGTCTATATTAGTACAGATTTGTTCAAAAAGGAATGCAATAAAATTCCATTAAAATAATAAGAATTGTTCTTGATTAAGACATTTAGTCATGAAATACCCAAACGGAAATGAAAAATATTAAAAATACAAACTGTGATAGCATTGATGCTGTAACATATGGGGTAATCTGTACATTTGGTGGGTATTAAAAGCAGCATGGTTTGGTAGACTTAAACAGTTTTCAAAGCAGCCTTTTGCTCTATGAGGCCCTTATCACTCAGAAACATCAGAATGAGTCCATTTCTGCCCCGAGAAGCCCTGCAGCATCTCAATCCCAAACTGCTTTGATGGGATCTCAACATAACCAACAGACTCTGCACCACGGGTCATCATTACTTCAAATCCTGGGTTTAAAATCGGAGATGGAGCCAAATTCACACGTTTTTCCAAGAATCCATCTGCTCCTAACACCTTCATTCTTATGGTTGCAATTACGACCAATTTTCTCAGGTCACAGTATGTTTTAACAGCTTTGAGGAACAATCTATCTTTCTTATTTACCACTACAAAATACTCCCAACCAAACAGCACTTTAACAATAAAAAATAAATATGCTGACCATCAATAACTTTGTGGTCACTTGTGGTGATGTCCAACTGTGCTCATTGATGCATCATAACTGCTACACTTTTGCTCCCGCAGCTGACTGAGCGACACAGTCCACGTTCATTAAGCTTCTCCCCTCTATGAGCACTGCAGCTTTGGGGTCCTCCTCCCCATTTGCGTGCACACTGGAGCCGAGCGAAGGTTTTGGAGCAATGTGCTCTGTTGCAGCAGAGTAGCGTTGTGCCTTGTTTTTGAGTGCTGCTGATTGCAGCTCCACTGTAGCGTCTTTCTTTCTGTCCTTATCATGAACAGGGTGTGAGGAATGTGCCGTGTAGATATGACTGTATCCTGGATCTGTCCAAAGCCGTGGTGAAACGGACTGGCGTTGTGTGTCGCCAAACTACCGCTAACAGCAGCCGAACACTCCATTGGGCCCTAACTAAATAATAATTGCCCATATGCTGGCTAGTGAAAGAGTCTTATTGTGAAAAGGCCAGAGAGAGACAGACCATTAAAGACATTGACATGAGAACAATCCGGTAAAGTGCATGGTTCCCTTCATATTAAGACAAATCTGAATAACTGAATAAAATAGAATAATCTTACATATATATAACTTTCTCAAGCTTTCATCAGACATACTTTTGTCAACAATACCAATTTCAAGCAAAGGCAACTCATTCTATGATAACTCCTGTCTGCGGTTATTCAATTCAATTTATTTTTGTAACGCCCAAAATCACAAAACTGGTTGTCTCGGAGGGCGAGACACTGTATGTGTTACTCTTTTGTATTGTATGATGCACAGTGCGGCTCCCGGCTGCACAGTGCGGCTCCCGGCTGAGAGGCTGCACAGTGCGGCTCCCGGCTGCACAGTGCGGCTCCCGGCTGCACAGTGCGGCTCCCGGCTGAGAGGCTGCACAGTGCGGCTCCCGGCTGCACAGTGCGGCTCCCGGCTGCACAGTGCGACCCTGAGAGGACCTGAGGGTCAAAGAGTCCAGCGCCTCCGGGAGCAAAACAAACACTCTGTTTATGCTAATAAGGCAGCCAAGTTTAAAAGCCATGCTCTGAATGAATAATGGAGAACAAACGGAGAACAAAACATCTAAAAATTTAGCAGCAGATCAAGTGAATGGTTGGGTGGAGTGGAGATGTGTAACCAGACAATCTATAATGCTGATTCCATTAACTCACTAAACCTTGTTAATATTAATATATTCAAACGTTAACAAGAGGCCACAGTGCCCAAAGCAAAAGACAAAAACAGATTGATTAGCAATGCAGCAAAGCAAACTAACATAGATGAGAGGTGCGAAAAATCCCTAAAAGTTTAAACTGGATAACACAATTCAAAGAACTCACTCAATTAGGCTTGTATCATAAAAACATATTTTTCTTCAACAGAAAATTGAGATACTACCAGCTTGTTGCACATTTTCCACAAGTGTATTTCAGAAAACAGCATATAATCTGATAATTGGATAAGCATCCAATAACTTACTCTGTGTGAATCGTGGGGGGCTGTCGTTGACGTCGGTGAGTTTCACAGTAACAGTGGTGGTCCCTGAGAGACCCCCCAGGTGTCCCCCCATGTCCTTGGCCTGCAGCAACACCAGGTAAGTGTCCTGCCTCTCTCGGTCCATGTCCGGAACAGCCGTCCTCAGAATACCTAAAGAACACTGCATTAGAATATCAAGCAGGAAAAGTCTGTTCTCTCACAGAAAAAAATGGCACTTAATGATATTACATATCTGCAATGGGCAGATTTTTAAACAATATTTGTATATGAGTGATTACTTCTTAGTGTAGCCCCTGGCACACACAATACACTGTCTGGCTCGTGCTGCTGTTTGGAACAGCCTGGGCACTAGGTTATCAGACTCTGACCGCTTCACAAAATAATACAAAGCCATATCATACAAAGTACAAGAAAGGTTCAGATGAGGCTATGATAAAGACGCCACCTTTATGCTTTGGTATTATTTATTAATTAATTTATAAGACAGATATTCTCATTAAATATTGTTGTACTCTTTAACAAGGAGGAAGTCTCAAAGTTGTTCATTGAAAACCACATAATAAGAGAAATCTGGTCTCTTCCTATAGCCCTCATTTCTTTTTCATGAATTTTCATGAAGTCTTGCATTGTTCTTTTTCAGGCACGGTAGATAGTGTTCTAGTCTGTTTTGAAAGATAGGACTCTCTTATGACCCTTTTTGGCTTTGGAAACTCTTTTCACAAATGTATTGGACGTTGTCAAAGGCACCTGTCAGACTGCACTGGACATGACGGCTTGGAGTGACAGCTCTCTGACATTTGTGACTAATGTCTGATGGAACATAACTCACAGCCCAGCACAGCCGTACAGGCACTCAAAACACTGTATATCCTGTGACATGTTATGGGAGTGTAGCATGGAAATAAAATATGGTTTGATTACATTGAGATAGTCTGAGAGTAACAGCACAGAGAGTACCTTGTATAATATATAAAAAGTTGTCGTTGATATAATAATCATATGCTGGAAACATGAGAGTCATTTTTAAATCAATAAAATGTACAGGAAGCATTCTCCCATTAAACTAAAAAGTAGGAAATTGACTTATTCCATGTTCCAAATTATGTGTCATTGAAGAATATGGGAGGAATAAATCAGCACAAGAGATATGCTGACGGAGAAGAAAATGCTCTCATATACATTGTAATAACACTTAAAAGCATCACTTAAACTTGTCCAATATTGATCACTTTATCCATTGCTAATGGCCTGATTCCATTATGTCACACACCAGATGCAACACACGTATGCAGTGACCAGCCAAATCAAGATGAGTCACATTTGTATTGGCCTTTTTATGATATCAACAGTAGCCTACTAATGACTCATATTGTGAACCTTTGCAAATACAAAACAATGCTATTTTACCAGATCTATATTTTACCTTTGAAGGACCAGAGCCTTTGAATTGCTAGCTGTAATTTTTGTACATTGTCATGAGTTTTGTCCCCACCCTCTGCATAAGCCTATCTAAGACATTAGCACAGTACATTTTAAGATTTATAAGAGGAAGATTACAATGATTGAAACACTAAACCTTGAATAGTTCCGCAGCTAATGCTCCAAGAGTGGAATTAGGCTTTTATTTTGTACTTTGCTTTTCAACCTTAAGACAGCAATCTTCCACACACGTCAGAGGAATCAATTATAAACATTAACATTCAACAGGCACAGCACAAGTAGTGTCTCTCTTAACCCTGGTGGGTGAATCCGAATCCCTTTCCGCCCACACAGAGAATAAAACACCCTTTAGCAGCTTCACCGAACGCCAAGTGTCAGTCTAACTACACCGCGCATCTTCCGATCAATTCAAATGTGATCTCCCTCAAAGGTATAATCCTCAAAATCATAATAAATGTGTTGGATGAAAAAAAAAAGAAAGTAAAAATAAGTCAATCTTTTATTCAGTGTTATTTGCCTTAGGTGTTAATATCCAGAACACAGGAATCCACAGTCCCTTTGAGTCTTCTGTAATCGTCTCGGTGTAATATAGAGCAAATCACTGCGCTGACGTCTCCCTTTGAACACATGTCTTTTGGTTTTCAACTTCCACCAGAAATAATAATATTGGGCTGCTGGGGCAGTGTCTGTATTTTTCATTCATTGCTCCTCTTTTTAGTACCTTGGTGTACAGTGTGCTGGCAGCATGAATACATTTGTGCCAGCCCATAGTAGAATGAACTAGACCAGGGGGAAACAAGTGGTGTCAACTTTGCAGGATGGAAGACTCTGCTTTTATAATTAAAGCCCTCCTCTGCATGTTAATCCATATTGGGATTACATTTTTTAATGAAAACTCGACACATTTTCAACATCAAAGGCTATCACTATGAAATTAACATGGACAAGCAGCGTAGGATTAAGCTCTGCCTCGACTGACAACATTCAATCAGACTGTAATTATGAGTCAACATGTTTGATAATGATTATGATGACTCCCTGTATAATTCAGTATTTATATCTCGCAAATAAGAACAAAGAATATGATCAAACTGAACAAAATACAGCCATATCACCAGAGGTCATGCTATTTACCAGAGTGAATTATCTAATAAAGTGTAGCATAAAATCTACCATTCTATTCAATTCGTCTTACTAAGAAAATGTATGTGTGATCTTTACATATTGGAAACTTGTTTTCTTTGTTCAGTATTAACAGTGTGCTTTTAGTCAAGGTTCAATGTCGTTTCGCTCTAAATTAAGGAAAAGTTCTCTGTTTAAAGGGAAGTGAAAGTTAGTATTGCCACATAATTGAGGACATTTTGGCACTACAGTCACTTTTAAATGGTTAAAGTAACACATCTCACCTTTTAAAAGCTACACCTATTAAAAAGTCTCAACAATCTGCTGCAAAGCTCCTGTGACTGCTACGTGTGAATAGAAGTTTTCTATTTATAAAAGTGTGGAGAGCTGCACGCTGACCCAGCCACTCTGCAAATGTGCAAAATCTCACGCAGCAGGTGAATCTATGAAAGATCGGTTTTCCACGAGCCAAGGAGGACATGCTTTTTCAGGAACTGGTTTCTTTGTATGTTAGAGAAGCTATTTATGCGTTATGATCAGCTTTTGATTGGATTTCAGAAAGGTCTCTGATGGCTCACGGTGTTGAAGTGATTTTATTATTTGGAGGAGAACCAAAAAAGAGTGGGTCATACGTCAGTGTGAGAAGGGGCTGCTGATATTTGTCAATAGAAATGATTACAAAAATAATTTCTGGTGTGAACAGATATTACAATTGTCTGAATATGTTTTCCTGCTGTGACCTGCATATTGCTTTGACAGAGATTTAGAGCAATATCTCCATTCTGCCCTCCATCCAGGCATGAAACTAAAATTTGGTTGATTATCATTCACATCTTAAATAACTAATGGCGTCATATGAAACAAAAAATTGTGTTGATGCTTTGATTTTTACCACATGCATGTTTGGCCCCGGAGATCTCAACCAAGTTTGCTTTCAGTCACCGTGTGCATATTTGCATGTGGGCATCTGTTCATCTTAAAGCCTGTGCCAGTGGTAATCGCTGCCATCACACACGCATGCACGCACGCACGCACACACACACACGCACACACACACACGCACACACACACACACACACACGCACACACACACACACACGCACACACACACACGCACACACACACACACACACACGCACACGCACACGCACGCACGCACACACACACACACACACACACACACACGTTTACCTGTCTGAGGATCCACGGAGAAGTACTGCTGCCCCTGCACCAGAGTGTACACCAGCTTGGCGCTGTTCCCATAAGTCGGGTCATCAGCATCTGTCGCTGTCACCTGGATTATAGACGTGCCTGTGTGGAGAGAGAGAGAGTTCAGCGTGAGACGAAAGAAGGGGAGAGCGAAGGAGCGTGGCCGACAGAGAGAGAGCGCAAACGCAGAAGACGGTGGGGCTGCAAATTGGCAAGAACCTAGAACTGTGGTATGCGACTGTTTCACGTGATGGCGTTTGGTGAATATGGACATGTTTCACCTCTCACTATCGCACATCATCTAAGAATATCATGAAAATAGACAAACACTTGGTTGTCACGGTGTGTGAGCATTGGTGGAACAAAATAATTAGGCCTATTGGAAATGAGTACGGGACATTTGACTCATTTCTCTTACACCTGCAGGAATTTAGGAGGAATACGTACATTTGAAAGGAACAATTCTTTTGAGTTGTTTCTCAGAAGGTTCTGCATTTGAAGGTAATGAGATAGCATTGTATGAAGACTGGCTCTCTCGGTCCCACTCCTTTTGCAATCTCCTTCCAGCAGCACTGTGACAAATACTTGATTTAAACCTACTTTCTCTATTCCCACACTTCCACCTCTCCTCATTTCATTCCTCTTCATCTCTGTCTCCAATTCCCCTCTGCTCCTCCATTGGACCGTCTGTCTTTTCAATGTCCCCCACCAGCGCCCCTCCCAAATGCCTTGAAATGCCTTTGCACCTCGTCAAGCTCCTATTTGCCTGAAATATTTGGGGAAATGTTGGCAGGCAAGAGAAAATAGATATGATAAAGAGTCAACATGTTTCTTCATTGTGTATTCGCATGTATCTAAATATAGACAGTGGAAGCAGATGGACTGTGTCAAGGGATATGAACCATGTGTGAGTGTGAGAGGGACATGATGGGATTGAATAAGGATGAAAACAAGACAGCATAAGTGTGATCAGTTTTAGTTTCATTTATTAAAGTGTTGCCTGATGGTATTGCCTTTGTTTGTTTTGGTGAAGCACTTTGGTCACCTTGAGTCTTGTAAAGGGCTCTATGAATAAAGGATGATGGATTCTAGGGTCTGGTCAAGGGTTTGATACCAGTAGAGATGAGAGAAATGTATAATATTGCAATTTTTGTTTTGGAGATATGTAAAATTAGAAAGCAGAGTATAATAATGGTCTATAATTATGATAAAAGAGTTACTCAAAAGAAACAGAAATGGCAAGAATAATAAAAAACAATAGTATAAAAAAATATTTCTGCCCTTTTGAGGTTAATTGTATTGTCCATTCACATTTCATGCAATACTTAAATATAAAATACTTAAACAAGAGATTTACAGGTAGATTTTAGCACATTCCTGATGCTTTGTGAAAATATCCTTTAAATCATTTTCGAGTCATTTTCAATATTGCCCAACTCTAGATGACCCGAGTGCAGTTAGTATGCACAATGATATGAGATATAGTGAATACGGTAGTTAGGGCCAATGACCACTCAGAGGCAGAAGATGGCTTTAGTGTTCTGATGAAGGCATTATAAAAATACATCCAAATGTGATTTAGGCTCTAAGAATGTATTTATTTGTTGGTATATTTTCAGCCCTTGCTCCAGCTTGTAACCAATTTGAGTCAGTGCTGCATTCATGGATGTGCAAAGAAGCCCACACTTTCTAAACTTAATGATTGCCCAGTGATTATTCCATTGTAAATATTTGAGAATAATCCAATCGGTATGTCAAAAATAACAGTCTTGACCTTGTAACAAATAAAATAAAAAGTCCTTTAGAATTTCTCTGAATAGAAATCAGGACTAACCTTCTTGACCTCACTAATGATTAATAACTCCACTTCAGTTGGCATAATTTTACATAATCTCATATACAAGTAGTTTCACAGTTTTCCCTTTCGTATATATACTAAAGTGTTAGAATATCCAGAAGCATTTGTAACATGTGTTGAAATAATGGAAACACAAAGGAAAACGGTGCTTATTACTCCACATGCCAGAGGTTTGACACATACGGCTCATTGAAAAAACAACAAAAAGAGAAGTTCAATTAGAGGTGGTATTCACAGCTCAAAATGTGATTGACATTTACAAGCATGTGGAAGATGTAATTATGCGTTGGAGTGTGTGCCGTTACGTAGATGTCCACAATCCACTGTGCACACTGTAATTAATCAATTATGGCAAACTAAACCAAAGCGTGTCACAGATTAAGATAATGGATTACTTCGAAAGCAAAAGGTTACTACAAACTCAGTGTGAGGGATACAATCATTTTCATCAGATGTAAGAATAAATAAATGCATTGTCAATAGGTTACTTTTTTTTTTTTTTTTCTTTTATGTAATTGCTCTTTTAAAGGTACACTCTGTAACTTTTTTGACTGACTGTGTGCCACTTCCCAGTCTCTGTGGAGATGCTTTGCCAGGAAAGTTTCACAATATGACTTTCAACTTCTCTGTCTTGTGTTTTGTGTTCTTATTGCCCAAAAATACATTGGAGTGGACACGCCTCTCCACAGATTTGGCATCACCTGCTTGTCTCTGAGTAGGTGGATAAGATTAACGCCATACTGTGGAACATTCCAGGCAAAGCATGGAGAGAAGCAGGTGACCAAACAAAAAGTACACACTGTTTTTATTTTGAATATATTATTTGGTATGTATTGTAGAGCCATAGCAAATTATTTAGATGTATATATATCATTTAACATAGTAGTCAAATGGAAAAAGGTGATCTAATATAAATATGTGTGTACATGACATGAAGACATGAAAAATGATCGCTTTCTCAATTAAAATTAGTTTTAATCTAAAAAAAGTACTCTTTGGTACAAATCGCATATAGATTTGAACATGCAGTTGCACTCACGTAGATAAGTATTATGTTTTCTGACAGCAGCGAAAACTAATAAGGCCTCCGGATGAAGCCGCTCGTCTCTGAGGTTGACGCAACAAGTGCAAAGAGCTAGTAAAAATATTTGTATGCAGACCGCCAAACACATACAAGCAAGCCCAATCCGCCAAGTTCAAATAGTCACACAAGTAACGCGAGCATCTGGAGCGCCTGCCTCTAAGACGCCTGGGCTCAGGGGAGCGGAGAATAACAATTGCAGCGTAGTTTATACATATCAGCTTTCAATATTTATGCTCAAGGTTAAACTTTGAATGTAAGTCGGTGTCCCTGAGCGAGGATGCACATCTGGTGAGGTGTTTACAGCAGCCAGTCAGTAAAAACTAGCGCCACTCAGAACAAGATGGGGGACTGGCAGAGCTCCAGCGCACCTCGCGTCACGGTGTCATTGCAGCAGATTAGCCCTCCCTCTGTCACCTCGCTCTTAAATGTATCATGTTAGAAGAGCACTACGCCGCATTAGCACGGGAGGAGCGCCGGCGCATCAGTCACACGTCCTGCTGAGCCTCGTAAATATTGAATTGTCAAGAAAGTGTTGGATTCATGATTGACTGAGCGACGCAATCCGAGCATTAAGTGCAGGCTCTCATAAAGACGCTGCTAGAAGTGCTGCTGTGATTGTGTTCCGCCAAGGTCGTTACACTTTTACTATCGCTACATCAAATGTTTATAATATGAATGACTCCGAATTAACATGGGATATTTGTTAACATCTTGAATGTTGTTTTGAAGATATGTAAAATATGAATATTGAGTAAATCATGGAAAGTAAAGAGATGCTACAGAAGAGCTAATTAGAAAGAAAAATGAAAGAATTGTACTTTGTAAACTTTAAGGTGATATATATGATGTATAAGGTGATATTTCTGCACTTTTGGGATGCATTTGAACTATATTTCTCATTTTTGTAATTTTTGTGATAATTAAACCTCAACTATTGTGTTTAAAAACATATTTTAACACATTTCTGTTGGACGTGACCTTACCGTCCTTATCGGGAAACTCAAAAAAACAAACTGTTGCCAATATCGCCCACTCCTACTTGTATGGTAGTGGAAAAAGTGCTTCTGAAATGTGCACAATAGTAATAACTTTGTATTTGATGGTTCTAGTTTCCTAGGGCTATTCGACAAAGACACAATTGAGTTTATCTTTGCCAAAAATATTTACCCACTTTTGGACATTTTCAAACTCTCTCTTCCATCTGAGGAGCCATCCGAATTCCATTTTAAAAAGCAAACAGCAATCCTTGACATCGTCGCTTTTAAGGAGGGCGCTGAACAGTTTAGGCAGAGATTAGAGGTCTCTCAGTCCATACGGGCTGTTTCTGTGGGTCACTCTCAGTCGTGCGCAGAATCTCAATGTCCCACAGTTATTGTTCCTGTGACATCTGATATCAGTGCAGGACTCTCACTTCTGCTCCCGAGCCACCTTTGTCACCTCTGCACCTTTTTACAATCTGCTTGTCTTACATTGTAGAGGAGACGTTATGTTCCCATAATCCTGCTCGTGTCACCGCTGAAAACCAACTGACTGTCAGCATCGGGCGTCGAGTTACATTTTAAATAGACCCACTTTGTTCTTTAACACCTGTAAAAACGTCTCTAAGACTGTTTGCAAACCTATAATAAAACCCTCCTACAAATATATACTTGTTCTATTGCTTTATAATGCTATTGTGAGCAGCACAGGAAACAGTCAAACGAGCCACATGAAGAAAGTGGTTTGAATTGGCTAATTTTGTACATTTCCAATTGCCTTTAAAGGATACCACTTTCCACGGGGGCAGACTGTGGAGCTTTTAAACCAAGGATAAGAATGTGTTTTTAGACTGCAGTAAAAAGTAATCAGAACTTCTTGGCAATTAAAGCACAACAAACAGTCCCAATGTTTCTGCCAAATCCACTAACATAGCAAATGGTTCGAGTTGTGCAAGTTCTTAATATCGGTAGAAAAAGATTGAAGTGTTTAAAACGATACAAGGATTTGGGTTTAGCTTGTTGATTACTGCCGGTTTAAGTTACTGGCACATCACCAGCAGTTCTGTGATTCTATCTCCACAGTGTTGTAGTTAAATGCCGTTCTGAACATTCAAGGCAAAACAATACACCATCTGTCACGATAATTACTACATCAAATTGGAATGGAACAATCAATATTTTTTATTGTTTAGTACATTTCTTGTGTAAAATGTTGTATTTATTCCTTCTTTACAATTAGATTTGAGCTGTAGGTGGCTGAATAAATAACTTGAATCACTCATTAAAGGTACTTGCTGTACAAACCAACTAGTGTTTCTTTCTGTCTATATCTATATATCTATAGTGGCTCATTTTAAAATATTTTTCTATCACATTTTTACAGTATTTCACATGTAGAACAGTATTTTTGGGGATGATACTGCTTAAGGTTTATTGTGTCAGAAGCAAATAATTAATGTCTTATCATTTATTTTCTCCAGTAATACTGTATAACGCAGAAAGATTAGTAAAGTTACACAGTGCACGCTAAAAAAATGACGTGTTTCAACACATACATACATGCACACATACCAATAATATTATACATGACAGGTGGAGTCAAATCAGGTTCCACTTAAAGACAACTGAGTTCACTGTTCTGAAGGCGAGCCACACTCTTCCTAATGAGCCAGAGAGGAGCGCTCTGTGGTGCAGGGGAGTCGCCGCGCTGCATCGTGTCCTACACTGATGGAATAGCAATACACCGCTACAACAGCCGACACATGAAGTCTTCTTTAAACGTTGAGTGGGTGCAGCTTTTACAGCATATAAACAACCTGAAGCGCAAATAAAATACAGTGTACAGTAAGAGCAATGTCGTAAATCCATTAGTTTAATTATGCATTTACAGGTCGTGATATTAATGCAATAATAAGTAGCTCTCTGGTGTGTAATTACAAGTTCTGAAATTAGCTGTATGTGTACGCTCTGGTATTTAATCAAAAGAACAGAAGCTGCCCATATATCCTAAAGCCACACAGCCTGACAGTGTTATTAGAGATGAACCATTAATCTATGGCATAACGGAGTCGGCACAGGATTGCGTTTGAATCCTATTTTGATTAGCATTTTATTCTGCTGTTCTGGAAAAGAGGCTGCTGCCACTGTAAAATAGCCAAACTCAAGCGTGATATTTCTCTCAGTCCAGTTGCAGTGCCCGGAAACAGATGCAATTTCATGCCAAAAAGTGGAATCATAAAATGGGGGGAGTTCTGTTGAAGCTGCTTTCCATGTGTGAAGAAAAGTCAGACTGTAAAGAGAATTTAGTACGTGCTAGGGAGGGCATCAGTGTAAACCTCATCTGCCAATCACTAATATATTGTGAGAATAAATCAGTAAAGATAAATTAACATATGAAATCAAACACACATTCTATTTATTAAAGGTGCACTGCGTGACTTTTCTTGTGGATGATCCGCCACCTGTTTGTCTCCATGGATATTACCCTTATTTTTTTTGGAGACAAGCAGGTGACCAGGTCAAGTTACAGGTCAGATCTGTGGAGAGATGAGTCCACTCACAGTAAGAATGCATGTTTTTAAGGTTCAAGCTATAAATGCACTGGTAATAGAAGGAATGCAAGATCTAAAAGTTTAATGCCGGACTGTGAAACATTCCAGGCAAAGCAATAACACCTCCATTGAGACAAGCAGGTCCCAGGAAGTGACTTTAGCGCATATTTAATTGAAAAAAAATCTGATGATGGTGATGTACAGAATGTGGCCTCTTTAAATCACTGCCCTTGACTCTGGGCCAAATTTAGCTTAAGTCAAGGCCCGTTCTGTACAGCATCAGTGTGTGCAAAGGGCATCCAGGATTCCCTCGACTCATATAACCAACTTATATGACAGGGACACTAGGCTAGATTGAAAGAGAGAGGAAAATAGCATTTTTAATAGTTTTTTATTCCTACTTCTTTTTGCTCACACAGAAAAGCTCATTTTAATCCTCCGTGTGGTCTTGTTAACCAACCGTATGGGCATGCATCGTTATGTGGTACATTCATTAAACAGAGGTCAGGTTAATTTGTGCTTTTACATAATTACGCTTCAGTAAACAGGAGGATTTAGAGATGGCCGATGGCATAAAGAGATGCTATGATTATCTTTTAGTTCAAAAATCACACATTTTCTCATTTTTAGAAGGGGCTTTTGGTAAGTAGATCAAGTACAGGCAAAATGTTTAGTTTTTTTTAATATATAAAGTAAAGTCAATATAGCCAGAACATTTGCCTCACAGCCAGAAGGTTCCAGGCAGATTGGGGAGTTTGCCTGTTCTCCTTCTGTCTGGATGTTTTACCCCATCAACCAAAAACATACCGTGTAATCCTAAATAACCAAGACCAAGATCCTGGCTCATCATCTGAAAATAGGTCGTGACTGGTTTTTAAAAAATAGTCTCAACTCACCATTTAGTGATCGACATAAACTTTGGGAGCTACCCTGTATTCAAGTAAACTTATAATGATCATTTAAAAAAAATAATCAAAGAAAGTGGCAAAAACTTGTATATGTGTTTTTATAACTACAAACTTCAGAGCCAAAGTCTGAAAAGTGAGTCTTTGAAATAGATGTTTCGATATTGGATGAAATCTGTGTCTTCAATGTGCCTGTGGATAAATGCAGCCTGGGTCTAATGACATTTAAAAACTCTAAAAAGCCTGTGCACAAAATGGTAATAGAGTGTTAGAGGCATTCAGGCAGCAACAGAAGAACATGTTGTGTGAATGATGAGGGGTTGGAGCTGTCAAAATCCACAAGTCTACAGACATTAATATGCAGTTGATTTTGTATATTTAGAGCCAGGGAAACCAGGGAAAAAGCATAGATTATCTGATGGTATCAATTTACTGCTTTCAATGATGAGCAAGGGAAAAACACTTGAAATGAAACGTGGAAGCAAATCCACAATGTTTGAATTATAAAATGTAACTGTGCTGGCAAACGAGTCAGTGTTTTAGCAACTACTTGAAAATGATTGTGTTAATTAAGTTGTTTAATTTGCAGAGCAACAGTCAAAATACACAGCTTTAAATAAAAGATGGAAGATTTTAATTAAAGTTGTTGCTGCAACACCAGATTGAGCAACAGTTCATAATGAAAATAAATGATTCTGAAACACTGTGTTATTGCAGGATTGGACTTAGTTTTAAGTTACATTTGGATATGTTTATTTGATTCATGACATATTTACAATATTTTCTTTGATCCAACCAGACTTGGACTGAACACAAAGTTTGGATGTTCACAACAAGCAAGCCCGTATGAACCCTGTAAGGTAAATGCCAGTTGATGTTTTTAACTGTTTAACTGATAGTTGGAGTTCAAGCTCAAAGGCTTGTTTAATTTCTACACAAAAAGGGCGAAGCAGTCATTTCCTGTCGTCAGTTCAGCTTGTGTTTGTATTACACATATTTACACACAGTTAGTCTTTAATGCTGTGCACAATGTCTGCAGACAGTGCTGCCCTGTTCAAAAGAAATGATAACAACTATTGTGTGCCTGTGATCAACTGGGACATCCTTCATGGGCTCTAACAGGGCTGACTGCTGGTACTCGAGCCTGATTAGACACACAGCTGTACACCGCTCTCTCTGGACTAACTTCTTATCTATTGAAAATGTGTTTTTTTCCAATAACTTTGATTGCAACAGTGATTCAGGCCAGATTTGACCGGGGCTCCTGTCTCGTCCGGCTTGTGTCCATGAATGTTTCATAGTGTTGCTGCTGGTGCACTTGTGTGTAAAGGTTACATGGTCAAACTGTGACAACAGAGAGTCCGTGTCGGCTCTGCTGAGATCAGGAAACAACTCACTGCGGTTGAGCCGGATCAGGCGGCAGATGCCTGTGCCGAGTTTATTCAAGGCTTGTATTAGGGCTGTGCAACAGTCTCCCATATAAAACCACTGCATCCTTTCTGTGAAACATTTTTCAGTGTCAAATATTTTAGATGTTGTCCTGAAAATAATCTCTAGAAAACAGAATCAAATTCAATATATATCTATTTTAATATATTGATGCTGATGAAACACAATTTAATCTGAAAAAGATGACTGATAATTGATTATCCTAATAATCATGATTAGTGATTATCGTAACGGTTATTGAAGGTTATCGTGACATTGATGATAATCGTAACAATGTCACGATTATTGGGATAAGCAATAATCATGATTGTTAAGGTTATGATATAATCGTAAGAGCAAAAAAATTATAATTGTGTCAATTTCAAGTATTTTTACTTAAATCTATCGTCCAAAAATTGAAACATTAAAATTTGAATTGAACATTATTTTGTCTTTCAGAAAGATCAATTTAACAAAGGTGATCGCAAACAGTAACATGTCAGACCAGGGGAATGAAGAGAATTAAAAATGTCACTGTTGTTTGGTCACAGTTTCAATAATTATGATTAATCGTTAAATAATGATTTTTATGTATCACTGTAATTTGATATTGCGACACAAATAATTTACCTTAATACTCAAATAATGTTTTATTCATATGAGTGACTATTTTCTTACCTATATTTTCCATCTCAGGCACGGTGGCAATGTAGGGACCCTGATCAAAGAGAGGCGGGTTGTCGTTGATGTCCTGCACCCTGATGATGAACTGGGACGAGGGCTCCAGGGCGCGGTCCGTCTGTCTGTCCGTTGCCGTGGCGATGAGGCGGTACTCGTCCTTCTCCTCGCGATCCAGCGGTTTGGTCACGTGGATGTTCCCCGTCTTCTCGTCAATCACAAAGACAGAGCCCGCCCCCTCGCCTCTAAGCACATACTTAGTGCGTCCATCATTCCTGTCCATGTCGGTGTGCAGCTGCGAGAGCGATGGAGAGGGGACACGGGGACCACAGACAACGTGACAAGGAAAGTGTGGAGAAACAAACAGAGAAGAGAAGAAAAGAGTACACACGGTTAGAAATTTTGCAGGGAAGACAATACAAGCAGATTATCCTCCTCTTGCATCCAGGACATAATGAATTCAAACAGAAAACACACAAAAGAACAGTGCACAATGCCTCATCCTCTCACACACTTCCTCTCAGTGCGACGGGCTGTTCCTGAAGAAAAGATCTTTCTAATCTTCATTACATCCAGAACACATGCTTCTTGCGTCACTCTGATGCCTTTTCACTTTACAGTAACTGTATATGAGCAGAATGTACTCCTTACTGCATCTGGATGCACACACAGCACAGGGTGTTTAATGAAAGTACAAAATCAAAGGCATAATGAACGGTGGGCCAATCAATTATTCTGTAACTAATAGGTGTGTATGAGGGCGAGCAGAGGGGTGCTTGGTGCTGGGACATGCTTTATTGATCCAGGCCTGTGTCGAGCCTTATTGGATGAGTGCCTGGCGGGACGGCAGAGCAGCAGAGCGCCCCGTGTCCTCTCATGCAGGGAGAGGTAAAATCAGAAACTCCTCAGTGTCCTCAGACAGGAGACTGCAGCAGGACGCACTCACCGCATCAAGATTCAATCTCATTACCCCACACTGACGTGAAGCGAATGGTAAGAGTGCCCGACAAAAAGAGTCCTAAAGTAGCCGTGCGCGAAAAAGTGTGACATTGTGACTTGAGACTGGGAGGAGATGCCTTTAACTGAAGGAGCATTGTTGCATGGCAACAGCTAAGCACATTTGCTAAATGAAAAGGGAATGATACTGTGAATCGAAATGTTAATTTACTTTGAAGATAGTTATTTTTCAAAGCAGGAAAGAGCAGGGCTTCCGGGAGGTAAATGATCTGAAGATGAAGAGGTTGTTTGGAGTTACACAAGCTGTCAAGAGTCACAAGTCAGAATGTTGTCATGATTCAATACATATCTCAATATATGGGTCACTACATTGAATCTCTAATAAAAAAAACAAATAAAAGTTCCATGTTTTTTGTGGTCATTAGAAAAACATATTAAACACCGATGATATTAACTTGAAACAGAACATTTCAATAAATTGCAGCATTTTCCTCCTGACTCTCTCATGTCTGTGTCTGTGTTGGTCTCGCTCGTCTCCACAGCAGCAGCGACACAGAAGCTCCTCCCACATTCTCCTGCTCTCAAAACACACACTCTTAAGATAATGTCTGAAAAGAAGATTGCTAAATGTGAGTCGCTATTACGAGTGCCAAAAAGAAACCAATAACAGTCCTAGAGTCTTTAGAAGTTCATATTTTTGCAATTCCTGGGTCTATCAACATAAAATGAAAAGAAACTGAAAGAGAAAACCCACCTCTGTTAAAATATACAGCAGCTGTGTCTCTGGGGAAACGTTTACTTTCCGAATTTGTGAAAGACGGTGCATCTTAACCTTTTGATTTCCAAACCAAAATATAAGACAACAGCGCGTATGGAGCGACACGTGCATATCGAGTGACGTGCATTGAATCGTGATATTTAATATATCGAAAATTTAATATATCGAATATCGTTGAATCTAAAAGCTTTTCCAGAAAACTGTGCCCCCATATGCTTTAGATTTACATAAGCAAAGTGGCTACGGTCAGCTCCAAGCAAAATGTCTTAAACTGCTTCGGAGGCACAACTTTCATTTGCATGTTAATGAAAGCATTTATTAGAGCATTTCATTCTAAATAGCTGTGTAGCTAAGTACAGTTTTCTGCTTCCCTTGAATTGAACACTAGCTTTAGATTTTCTTTATCCCTCAGGGTTTAGCCTGCAAGTATAGTATAATGGCTTTAACATGGCCCAATGCCCTGGAGTGAGGCATTTGAACATCAATCAATTGGACAATTCTATGTAGTATATCCCAACATAGAACATGTATGTATATATATATATATATATATATATATATATATATATATATATATATATATATATATATATATATTGGAATGCAATGTGTACAGATATAACCATTCTACAGTTCAGTTTTCTTGTTTGTTGGTTGGTTTCATGGTCCAAAGATTGTATTGAAATGTTAATTATTATTATTATTAATTAATAATTAATATCATGTGTAATTGGATCTATATGTGATGACTAAGAGGTAACTGTACTGGGTGTGGTCAGATATCACAGAGTGCATGTCTCAGAATCAGCTTCCATCAATTATGTTCACAGATGAGGGCACTCAGGGTCAAGTTGAAAGTGTTTACCTCTCCATTCCCCCTGAGCATGTGCCCTCTTCTCACACTGTACCATCTGAGTCACAAGGCCATTTGAGACCAATTGACCTAAACATGCGGCTGGTCAGGACAACCTGGGGAGCCAGGTTCCAAAGTCTCATTAACCAAAAGCCATTAACAATCAAAGTCTTAACGGCCCTGCGGCTTCACGAGAGGACTTAACGAGCGTCTTAATGAAGCCCGGGCCATCATTACCACAGTGAGCGCTGGTGTAGCTGATTGAAAGCACAGCTCCAGGCCATTCTGCAACAGGACAGTCCCGCCTTAGGAAACCAAATCCATTTAGGCAAGACTTCTCACCCATATCTGCACCCTTCCAACGTTTAAGAGGACGGAGGAAGGGAATAAGCATTTGAATTGTTATGGGTATTTGGGCAGAGGTGGCTCAACTTTGGCATATCTCTCCACCACCTGTGAGGCAAATAATGATACACAATATTATTTTTTTCAATTTAACTTGAATAATATAATATCTCATAACTCCTGCACTTCATATCCCCTGATACGCCATCTAATACTTTAAGGGCAAAACAATAAGAAGGCACAGGCTACAAAATCCAAATTTACCCATGTGTCACCTCTGCTTATCGAGGGGACCACTTCTATTTCTCTCCCACATGTTATGAATGCACCGCCTGGCCTTTCCCAAGTCCTAAATCTCTTCAATTACTTATATTATCCTAAGGTAATATGCTTATACTCTTATACTCAATTTCACATTTTTGCAATCACCATAAATCACCAAACGATGAGGAAAACCACTCTGTGCCAACCTCTAAATCACTGGAATAACACTACGCACACAATTTCACATTTCTGCCGCTCAATAAATCATGAAAATACCCTGTGAAAAGTGTTTTTTCACAGTCATACATTAGGCTAATGAACATGGCTGTTTCTCCCACTACCAATTCAGCATGTGTGGTCGAATAAAACAAACTCCACAACAAAGAAAGTTGGAGGAGAAAAAATGTAAATACAAACAAAATGTGACAAATTTCATGAAAATATTCTGTTTTGAGACTTTTTTCCCTCATTTCCCTAAATCAGAACTTTAAATTATATAGATGCATTAATGATCTGGACAGCCAATCTAATAAACATATTGACCGCAAAAAATGCAACGTAAAATGTAATTTTGTTTTGATGGACGAAGGATGGGAAAATATATGTAATTTAAGATGGAAAACCACAAAGTCAAAATGTCTGGAGGGAATTCTGTTGAAAGAATGTATTCTGTTTTTACCATAACACCATGTCAAAGTGCTCACTATTCATTGGGAAATACTAAATGTTGGAGAAGTTGTGGTTGCCATGAGGCCCACCATTATCTTGTGTTCTGGGACTGTCTTGTAGCTCAAAAATATTGGACTAAAATGAATAAGACACTGCAAACTGTTGATGTCATCTCAGGCTCAGATATCATCATCCCACTCAATTTCAGAACTATGTATTTGGGCCTCAAAACTCTTGCCAAAGACACAATAAATTGATATCTTTAGAGTACCCGTATACTTCTGGCAGCTGGGAAAAAGGCCATTCCAAAAAAAAATATGACACAAACTGCCCCAACTTAATTTGAAAATGGACAAATTTGACCGACTCTGGACCAAATAGTACGTTTTACTTCGTATACCTTCATTTTCTTTGGATGATTCTTTATTTTGTATTTAATTCCCCTGTGTTAATTCTGGTCTTGTTCCATTTCCTGTGTTTTTTGTTTTGTATTTTTAAATAAAAAACACCAATACCACCAGATCTAAAAGTGGTCAAAATAGGAGCACAGTTTGACAACAATTGTACAAGACAGGTCAGTGCAGCGGCTGAATGTGGTTCTGGCTGGGAAGATTAAGGAGTCTTGTGATAAATTTGACAACAATATAATAGTTGAGTATTAACAATAATTATGGGACATTACCAGTGTTGGGAAAGTTCACTTTCTACATGAACTAGTTCATAGTTCACAAATTTTAAAATGAACTAGTTCAGTTCATAGTTCATAATTCAAAATGTTGAACTAAGTTCACAGCTCCAAAAATGAACTAGTTCAGTTCCTTTTTTCAATATTATGCTATACATTTTCTAAATTGTTTCCACAGCCCAAATACAACCACAGGCAGCAATTATTGTATTAGTTTATTGCTGAAAATATGTGTCAGATTTCATCTTCATATCCAATTTTGAATCCTTCCCCAGGATTTACATTCACATTGAAGGGACAGACTTCCCCAGAGGCAAAGTTTGCACTGAAATGTTAGATAGTTCCCATCCTCACCGACCTTATCATAAAACTCACGTAACTGGTCGTAGGGCGACTCCTTGTAACTGGTCGTAGGGCGACCCCTTGTAACTGGTCGTAGGGCGACCCCTTGTAACTGGTCGTAGGGCGACTCCTTGTAACTGGCCGTAGGGCGACTCCTTGTAACTGGTCGTAGGGCGACCCCTTGTAACTGGTCGTAGGGCGACCCCTTGTAACTGGCCGTAGGGCGACTCCTTGTAACTGGTCGTAGGGCGACTCCTTGTAACTGGCCGTAGGGCGACTCCTTGTAACTGGTCGTAGGGCGACTCCTTGTAACTGGTCGTAGGGCGACTCCTTGTAACTGGCCGTAGGGCGACTCCTTGTAACTGGCCGTAGGGCGACTCCTTGTAACTGGTCGTAGGGCGATTCCTTGTAACTGGCCGTAGGGCGACTCCTTGTAACTGGCCGTAGGGCGACTCCTTGTAACTGGCCGTAGGGCGACTCCTTGCTGCTCTGTTGCTGTCGCGTCCAAGCTGCTTTTTGTTTTATGCGCATGCCCAGTGCGGTGCGACACGCAAAATCTCTGTCTGCGCTATCGGCCTCTACATCTTCAGAGCTCTCACACTTGCCAGACATAGGCTCTTTTTGGGCAACATAACGGTGTGTTTTGGGCCTGGAAGTCTCTAGACACCTTATTGAACGAAAGTTTTAAAAACGAACGTGCCGTTGCCAGACACCAGAATGAACATATTCACAGTATCGTTCGGCAGTAATACCGTTCATTCAGTTCATGTTCACCAAAATTATGATCAGGCACAACACTGGACATTATCTGCAAAACCTATGCATCACTGATAATCATCATGGGGATACAAAATGCAAATGAAAAGAAGTTTTAAGTAGTATCTTTGCAGTCTTCTGTGTTTATTTAAAGTGCTTGTACCTGGTTCCGTATTCGCCCCTCTTATCTGTGAGAGAGCGAGGTGATGTCTGAGCTCTCTGGCTCAAGCTGCTCTTGGCACTTCCATTGTGCAGAATGGACAGAGTGCCGAGGCGTGACTGGGACTAAGTGTGAGTGTCTGTATCTGTGTGTGTCCTGAGGAGCTGACCTGGAGAGAGGAGAGACATTTGAAAACGAGCCAGGGAGGCTCAGAACAGTTCACAGAGCACTGCACAAAGCTCAGGCCAAGAACTTACAGAGACCAATAATTAAAGTCAATAGTGTCTAAGGGCTGCGCTGTGATCAACTCTATCAGCACGTCTGCTCTGCGCTCCTTCTGGAAACAGTCACCACATATGGACGAGGGTCCACGAAGAGGCCAGAGCAACATGTGGGTCTTTGTAATCTAGATATCTGCAAAGCACAAAGTAACAATTAAGAATTTGCTTTGATTAATTTGACTTTTACTGTTATATTATTAATAAAACTACAACAATCCAACACATCCTCAAATTGGTGTTTTACTTGAATTGTGGTAAGGATTTTTTTTTTTAATTATTGGACAGTTGGGGCAGTGTATTTAAAGGCGCAATGGACGATTTTTCGGCGATTTGAGAACGCAGGCGGAAGTGCGCATCGATACAACACACACGTGCATTTGTTTATTAGCGCAACGGAGCGTATCATATCTCTCGTCTCCCGTAGATTTCTGTCCACTTCTGCATCAGCTCGAACTGTCTTTCTCCGTCTTCATTTTGCCCCGTACACTGAGGGAACTATATTATGATAAATCCATGCGCTTAGGCACGCGGAAACGTGGGGACGAGCCTGACGCGGCTGCAGGTGAGCGGTAGGTGCGTTTTATGATTGATACGTGGCAGGACAAATGATTTATCCACGCCACGAGGAAATATGATAAAAATTTGCTGAAAAAAATCGTCCATTCCACCTTTAACAAACATAAGTTTATGGTATACTTTATTAAAAGCGACCTTCTTGCTGTGAAGCATGAGTGCTAGCCACTCAGCTATGGGCCAATTTCCATTCACTAACCTTCAACTAAAATCAGTTTTCTTTGTTCGATACATCATCTCAGCTTTTCAGGAAACCATCACTTTAATATTGTGAGTATTATTTTGTTAAATGTACTTTAGTTCTTCCCCCTCTGTCACAATTGTACCCAATTATGTCCTCCTCTATAAGATTACTGAGAATGATAAAGGATCCGACAGTATAAGCTGCTGAACACAAGTAAAGACTGGACACTCAGTCAGAAGGTTCAGAAGAAACACATCCTGCAGCAACAGGAGGTGGAAGTCTCAAATCCTGCTCATCACATAGAACCAAGTTTGACTGAAATGAAGGGTTACCTGATTTATAATTATAGACTCCTAATGCAAGCACAAAGCAGTATTCTAAAATTGTATTTTGATCAGACAATAGATTATTTTAATAGTAAGAGTTACAAAGACAAACAATTAATGGTAACAAGGTAATAACCATATAAATTGGGTCTCAAATCCCATTATACCTGTATGAAAAATGATTAATAATACCATTGTATCCTTGCCCCTATCTCACATGTGATATTTCTCAATATAATACACCAAAATAAGGTCCTAGCCAGTGAATTTTGTTCACTGACAATGGCAATAAACCTTTTCTGATTCTGATTCTGATATACTAAGAATTTCCAACTCTTAAACACGCTCTTAAACACACTCTTAAACACACTCTTAAACCTTCCCAAGTGGCAATAATATCCTCCTTACTATATTTGTAAGAGCTTCTAAAGAGCTCTTTATACACACGTAAAAGCTAAAAGAGCATTACTTGCCTGTGTAATCAGGGCAAACATGCAGCGCAAAACACCTTTCTATTTTACCGAAAGTCTGTAAACACAAACTCGCTTTGTGAGGAAAAGAAACAAGGCAGCCTCTTAGGAGCATTTGTGAATGCTGAAGACAAACCTTTGTACTGTGACAACTTAAGAAAACGTCTCAACTTCCAATCCAAACCATTCTCATAGCAAGCTTTAAGTGGAAAGGATGAAGGGATGCATTGAAAAATGTGCTATAATTTCTCTCACAGTCAGCGGTACAAGAAAGATTGATGTCTAAATGTTTCAAAAGTTAAAGCATGACACACAGGAGAAGTCGTCTGCTATACATGGTTTGGATTGTAGCACCAAGAGGAACTCCACATGTACAAGAATGGCCCAGAATGCTGCAAATATGATCTGCTATGTGATCATATTTGCATTTAGGGCACAACAGGGGGTGCCAAAAAATGAATACATAAACATGTATTTACAGTAGCAGTGAGGTGGTAAAATAAAAAAAAGTCCAGTACATTTGCTTGATGACTTTCCACTACAGCCTGTCAACAACATGCACTTTTCCACTTCCACTTTGCCTATATTGGCACTTTGAATGTACCGAGGTTGGTCGTGTTAATTGTATAATATTGATCCAGGATTGATTTTGAATTGAAGATTGGTTAATGTCTTGGTGATCCACTTGCCACGTGAACATGTTGCTCTGTTCTTGTTTAATGTAATTCCAGCTGTCTCCAGAGGGCACATTGTGTGGCCTTCATCTCTTATTCATCATTATTAGACTTTTCCTTTCTGCCACAGCTGAAGTTTAATACATCTCTCCACAATACACCCCCCCCCCCCTCCTCCACTGTAATATGTATTATTCAGGACAAAACTGAGCTGTTAGCCTCCAATATGCAAATCCTTCTTTTGATTATCATAATCAGCTGATGCGAGAGAGGCAGAGGGATTGTCTGTGCGCTTGTATGTGTTTTATTGCTTTGGTGATCCACTCTGCACTGGGTGGACTTCAGCTTCATATTTTTAGCCGTGGAAGACGGGCACGGGAAAGGCCACTGGAGGCTTAACTCAGTGCTGTACGTTTAAAGGGCAAATCGCATATATGCCAGCGCATGCCATGGCCAGAAGAATGGCTTTTACCAGTGCAACCCGAGTGTGAGGGGACATGGAGGTGAGTGTGTGAGGTCTGATAAGGTTAGTTTATCCATTACACTGACCAAACATAAACCAGTGCTATTTAAACTTTGTTATGGTTCAAAGTTGAGCTTTATATTATAGCTTTACATACTATTATAAGTTAAATTAGTATGTTCAAAGTTTTTATTTATTATTTATACATTATTATTTATATTTTTTGGTCTAGTATTGTATCAAAAAAGCCATTGTCAATGGGACAGAAAAGAAGTCTATGTGTCTGTTAGAAGTCTGCATCAGCCTTCACTGTTGCGTCCCTGGGTAAGACACTGAACTCCCGTTGCACAAACCTTGACAAAAAAAGGAGCTGCCAAATCTGAAAAAAATCTGTGTCTGCTTGTGTGTGGTTATTTTACTGTTGTTCGGCCTCTACATTAATGCTCATAAATCATTTAGTGCCCTTTGATACGCGAGCACTTCCAAAGCTTTTCCTAAATATATTTATTTACTGTTATGACATAGAAGCGACGCATACATAATTTAAATCAGCCTTCTATTATACAAGACAATGCAAGTATTCAAGAACTATTGAAATTGAACTTGACTAAAAATCTCTTGAGATTGTCTTATGCCATTGTGAAATAAAACTTCAGAGCTTTGATCTCACAGAAATCTATAAATCACAATTTTTTGTTTGTTTCTGCAGTAAATCTTTTCCGCCATAAATATAGTACGTAAATACATACCTCAGCAGACAATAAAAACTTTGAAAATTACTTTCTAAAATGACCGTGCCTCTGCAGCTTCAAGGCCCAGGACATGTTGTGCCTTGTGCACGCTCTGTTTGCTCCTTGTGATAGTTTTCCCTCCATCTCTGCCTCCTCGTCCATTAGGTGTCACCTATCTCCTCCACCCTCTGTCCTCTTGTGGCCTGGGACTTCTCTCTTTCTGATGCTCTCTTCTCTCTCCGCCTTGACCCCGCCACACCACCATCATGCCCCCATTAATCTTAGATGCTGCTGCAGTGCACATGCCTCCCACAAGAATCACATTCTTAATTATTATGTCAAAGGATTGGACACATTTCACACAGAAATTTTGAAAAACATCTGCATTTTTGTGGCAAATTCTCAATGCCTATTCACCATTTAGTATTGCCTGAAGGCAGAAACATCTCTTGAACCAAAGGGCATTTGCATGTCAGTGCAATAACAGTAGCAATCTGGCTTTTTGCCCCCGGTGCTGGAAACTGCAAACATTAAGATATCCCAGAGGAAAATGAAGTCAAGTGTCAGATTATTCTTCTCTTATTTGAATGTATGTTTTTAGTACACCATTGTATGTTGCTTAAAGTTATAGCACTGGCTACTTCTGTCACCTTAATGAACTTTTGAGCTTTGATACAATCTACTATATAGCATTAGGTCAATAGTATGTACTAAACAATATTACCATTATTTTATATGTATCTATGACCAAACAACCTCTTTTACACTCAATACGAGTCGAGTTATTTTGAGTGGGATATTCGCCAACTGTCACTACGGTGTACTTCAATTCAATTCAATCTATTTTTGTAACGCCCAAAATCACAACAGCAGGAGCCACTCAGGAGGAGAACCAGTTCTTCGAGGGAGATGAAGAACCGTCCACATGGAGTAGCGACTGCTTCTCAACTGTTTTGTTGAGGAGCATCTACTCCTCTGCGGTGATCAACGCAGAGCAGGTTCACTTGATTGTGCTTGAGAACTACAGTACTCATCTTTTTACTTACAAACCTTGTGGAGTCTTTCAGCAGACCCGTGCTTCCGAATTCAGTGTAACAGCACGCATTGATTTTAATCACTTTGGAATTCTTGCAGGACCATGAAAGAAGATATAATATAGTTATAATAATATGCATATTATCTCTTGAGAGCCAAAGCAACAAAGCTCATTTGATTAGTCTTAATCTTAATCCCCTATGTGGCAGTGGTACATAATCTATAGGCCAATAAACTTCATAGACTACGGTAATCATCTAGACAGGTAATAACAATGGATGAAGCATTAGGCACATGTAATATGGATTAGCTATTGCAAAAACAGAGCTGCAGTAGTTCATATTTCATTGAAAAAAATGTGTGGTCACATTCATGGCTTGCAGTTTCAACTTCTTCCTGGCCAGAAAAGAGAAAATAAGCTAGGCCTCTTCTGGGTTAAGAGCCGCAACATACATTTTCTAGTAACATTTGTAGGCATGCCATTAATTGGCGTTGATCAGACCTGACTTTGCTGCCAGGAGCCTTGGAATGTGATCGCAGCTCAACTCTATATGGCTCAGGATACAAACTTATTAGTCATATTTGAAGTAGCATGGGGATATATTAAACAAATAGAGATTGGCAACTAACAGTGATTCCAACTAAAGTGTCACTGTGCACTCATATATTACTTTGGGACATAATGTCTATTGTAATCACACATTAAACTAGGAATGTAATATTTGTTGTTATGAAGATTAATTAAATGCTCAAGCCATTCATCCTTTTTTTTAATTGAGCAAAAAACAAAACAATCAGTCCAATCAATGACTATTAATACAGAAGCCACAATTCTGTAATAAAACTAGCATAGGAGCTAGAAAACAGCGCTGTTGTCCTGACAGCAGATATTGTATAGCAATGCTAACCAACAGGGGCTAAATGTGCACTCATGTATTCCAGAGTGACTGCTAAAGGATGTGTCACCTCACAGCATCCCTCTTGCCATTCTCACACTTGCCCTCTGCTCTCTGACTCAGAGGGCTCCACGGGGGACAGTGGAGAGCACGGTCTGGGCCAATGCATAAATATTAGCTCAAGGTCGCAGAAACACGGCTCACAGAGGGCTATGCATAATCATGACTCCTCCACGGCTCTACTGCTCTGCACTGCATTCTGCACCTTCTAACCCCTGTAGAGTTAATTTAGCCCTTTAATCCCACAATTTGAGCCAAGACTAACACATTTAAATTGCGAACGGATAACATTAAGATGACTGGCAGAAGTGAAAAGCACAGATGATCTGTTGTGGCAAACATGGCACTGGTAAAGTTCTTCATTCCGGTAAGAAATGTGTTCTGTATTCAGTGCTGGAAAGACACTGTGACAATGTGGGTCGCAGAATCCTGAATGAAAATGTATTTTGTAATGTATTCTGTTATTTTGTCTAATCAGAGTACTGTATTTTGAATAATAAGTATATTTTCACGTTGAGTTGCGTTATATTAGAGTAAAAACATGACATAGGATTAAAAAAGCAACATTTTCACCTGGACTCACTATGATAGCTGCATTTTCTATTTTTCTCACTAATTCACTAATTTGTGTGTTCACGTACCACAATAACTGAAAATGTAAATAATACAGGAATACAGTTACTCAAACACTTACTTCCTAATACTGCCTGTATTTGACCACTGGACCAACCTTTGAGGAGCAGTGGAACCTTCTCCAGAACTTGAGGTACCGTAGGAAAGTTGTGTGGAAGGATTTTGTTGTTGATATGTGAAGTATGAGGAGCTGAGAATGTTTGATTGCTAAACATAACTCGCTTGGAGGATGTAAAACTACAGCTTCTCAGTCTTCTCACTGGAACTCCTCCAGGTTTCTGCGTTTTTTTCCCAAAGAGGTTTTTTTTTGTAGTTTTTCCTGGCCAAGAAGGAGAGTCTAAGGACAGAGGACCCTGGGACATCGTCCCTCGCCACCACAGACATTGTCTGACTTCACCGCCACCACAGACATTGTCTGACTTCATCGCCACCACAGACATTGTCTGACTTCACCGCCACCACAGACATTGTCTGACTTCATCGCCACCACAGACATTGTCTGACTTCACCGCCACCACAGACATTGTCTGACTTCATCGCCACCACAGACATTGTCTGACTTCATCGCCACAACAGACATTGTCTGACTTCACCGCCACAACAGACATTGTTGATTCATTTCTCCCTGTGGCCCTCAGAGGCAAACTGATTTTGGGCCTTACAAAAATAAATTGATTTGATTTGATCTTCTCAGTGAGAGACTCAATATGTCTCACTATGTCACTACAGCTCCTTAATTGTGTCAAACTTTCACAGATACATACTATCTCTGGAAACTCTAAGAAAATTAAGTTATGTTTATAGATAATCACCATCTATAATAGAGGAAACGTTTGTTTTTGTTCATCTGAAGTAAACTAAATGTATGAAATTGGTATACGTTGTGTTGCTATCGAGATAAATGGTCACATTTATATAGCGCTTTTCTACCGTCAAGGTACTCAAAGCGCTTTACATCAAGGAACCAGTCACCCATTCACACACACATTCACACCCCAGATGTACGCAGACATCCGTTACTGTGGTGTTGACTGAACAATGTAAAATGGTGATCATATTATTTGACCTGATCTGTGTTTTAGTAGCACATTTGTATATTTACAATGTAAAGGGGCACACACAGTAGCTTTGCACACATTTGCTGTGGCATAAGCGTAAAATATTTCCATCCATTGTTGCATTATTGATCTTGTATTGACGATGGGAGAGAGTGACCACTGCACAAAGCCTTCTCCCGCTCATCCCAAACTCTCACTGGGGCTCAGATCTGTAGTAAATTAGCTTCTGCTTCTCCTTAGATTTTTGCTCTGCTCGATGCCCATGATTTGACCCTTCTCATGACCACAGGATTTGTCTTTCCACATGGTTGTTTGAGAAATGAGAAGCCGCTCACTGCATCTGCATTGTTACAGTTGAAAGATCATCACCCATGCAGCAGTTCTCCAGTAGGAGGCTCGTACCTACTGTATTTACTTAGTGGTGAGTGACAAGCAGTGTATCTGACAAAGAGAAAATGCAGTAACCAAACACCTTTCTGTTTCCCTACAGTTAGAAACACTTGCTTCTTACATTTGGGAGAGCCATCATTTAAATTCAGAGGCTCACTTTGCTGATTTGTTCGACATTATCCCGAGATGAAACCGCTGCTGTAAGAATGGAAGAAAGGCTGAGAAAAAAAGAAAGGCTGCCTACATATTTTCTTCTGTGAATTCCATCTTTAATAGACTCCACAGTCACTTCTCCTCATAGTCGGCTCCTTTAGTCATCCCATCTATTATTTTGCTTTATGTGATTCTGTAGCCACTCATGCCCAAGCAGCCCCACGAGGCGAACCCAATAAAATGGTATTTAACTGTGCTTTCCATTCTCCGTCTATCTCCCTCGTACTTTTGCAGAGATTTTGTCCCTTGACGTTTCAAAGCCAGAACCCCTTATTCTCTGCTTCTTCTTTTCCTTTTGTTATTCGTCTCTCCCCAAAGCTTTGGGCCTTAGCTGAGATCGGGGTCAGCATAAAAAATATGTGTGATCTCTTAGTCCTTCCCTTAACTGGCTCGGCACTTTCTTCCAGCCGCTACCAGTTGTTGCCTATTAACCTTTTCCGCACCTTCCTCGTCCTTTGTGCCTTTTCTTCACACCCGTATAGAATGGCTCTGTACGGAAACCATTAGCGACATCTTCAGCTTCCAAAATAGTATTATAACTTCTTTCTTCTCATATAGGAATTTTGTCTTCTTTGGTCAGCCGCTGTGGTCACTGTCTAATTGCCAGCTCACCCCTGCTGAGCTTGGACCCAAAGGCTAAGTAATTTTTATGGATAGACTACAAGGCCCCTTGTGTTTAAAAGATACTCTTTAATGAGTGCTGCGCAGTGTGCTCTTCTATCAGTGGCATCAGACGTCTCAGAGACTCTCAAACTCCTTTTGCTGCTTCATGGAGATGTATTTATTTGTGGGATGTTGTTCCTGACACGAACATAAAAAGTAGAGTTGTTTTTTGCTGAAATTATGTGCAAATGTATCCAAGAAGCATTGAGAGATTAAGGTTAAAGTTGATGGCAATTAATAGCTTGTGATTCTTTATGCATGCACATATTGTCTGAAGAAGCACTTTGCAAGTGAAATCCGCTGAACTGTAAATAAACAGTAAATAAAAGCTACAGTAAAATGTACTTTCAATGATCCTTGAGGTTAGTGTATTTTACCCCTTTTTCACAGAATACTGAATCTATAATGATCACTGTAGAAGTAGGGATTCACACAAGACACGGAACACGAAATTGGGTCCATGAGAAACAAATACAAGATTTTGACATTAAATTATCATTATTAAAGGTTTAGTTCAAGTTTGGGCCAAATTTGTATATATATTAGATTAGATTACCCTTACTTGTCCCCGTAGGGAGATTTTACCCATCCTGCTCCTGACAGGGACAACCTGTCAGTGATCCCTGCAGTGCAGCTGGACCCATCTCCTGATCTTTGTGCTAGGTTTGGTCAGGACTATCGTAGCTGGAGGATTTGACCAATTGTGCATGTTTTGGGTTGATGGGGGAAACCGGAGCACTCAGAGGAAACTCACCCAGACACTGGGAGAAACATGCAAACTCCACACAGAAAGGCCCGGTCTGGCTCAGGAGTTGACCTTCGTGCTGTGAGGCGAGAGTGCTAACCACTCTGCCACCGTGCTGAAATATTTTTGCCGTCTATTTAGCCCTGTTGTTTTATATATAGCTCACTAGTGCTGAAGCATTTTTTGGTCGTGCCAAATGTAAACACTTGAGAGTTTGTGTGGCACAATCCTACATCTACTGCAAAGTAACTTTTTCCTTTTACATTACATTACATTACATTAGCCTAACAATATACTGCAGATCCACTTTTTTGAATACATTTTGTCAGTCAAAAACACTATCAAGTAGAAGCATAACCCTTTCTCTTAAATAACCTCTAACACAAAACATGTTTGGTTTTGTTTCATTCCAGCTATATAGAGGTACAGATACAAGAACTATAGTGAGATTTGTCCTAAATAAACAAATACAAATGCACATAAATACTTACTTTAACACAGACTGCATCACAGTAGGTGTCATGTTGAAACGCTAGTATTATCAATAAAGTAGTCAATACGTGTGTTAATTATATGTTTCTACTTGCCCTGAAGCTGGAAGTCTCTTTTTAGCTCAATTTTTTTCGAGTATAATTATCAACCATGAATGCTCAAGAATAATAATCAGAAAGTTAAGTGTAGCCCTCACAGGGAATTGTTCTGCACCGGTGGTGTCAGAAGATGAAAGCATTTAATTAGACTTGATACTGATGTTTTATATTCACACTATGATGTAATAGAAGGGTCTTGTGTGGCAAAGACAATAATGCTGTAATATAGGCATGTTTCACTAATTATGAATTATTTATGCTCCTGTTGATGATAATGTTATGCAAATGATGATGATAGCCTAGGTCTCTTTCCTGTTGCTCTGTAGATTAAATATGCATATTTTCAGACTGATCTGTGCTCTTCATTCGATATTCAGGTGAAAAGACCACATTGAGACATTGTAATCACTGCTAGTTAGATTTCTGGATAATGTTTATATTATTTTAAGAGATACATTTAACAAGAGAGAATAACATAATGCTGGAAAACTGGGTCAGAGTGTTTCCGTACGGAGGTTATGCACTGATATACTTACAAATCAACTGACTTTTGTTTGTTTGTTTGTTTGTTTGTTTTTTGTCATTCAAGCTGTTGTTTCACTCAACTTAATTTATACGGCAAAATGGAAACAGAAAGAAGCTTCTTTGTTGTTGCTGCGACTGTGCAGAGTTTACCTATAGCTTGTTTGCTAACCACAGTTGGAGATTAAGGACAAGTCAACTGTAGCACCACATTTATTTATTCAAAAATATCTTAGTTAAGGAGTGAAAGCTCAACAGTTCAACTGTATGTGATCCAAAATGTATTTGTAATAAATGGGAGCGAAGCTGCAGTGTTCAACTAAACATTTAGTTGAAGACATTTGATATACGACTGTAGCAGCTCTTTCATATTCTAAATGTATTTTGAGCTCTTAAGGAGGAAGTATAATTCCTCAATATTCACTGCTAAAATTCAAATGCTGTGATGTGGCCTGCATAGCCTCATATTGTTAGGGCTGTAGTTACGGCTCGGCAATTTGGTGACACAAATCGTCATCTGATCCCTGTGACATATGCTATGTTTTGAAATTATCATATTCACAAATTTTCTCAAACACCAAAACTTTTCCCATCCACTTCTTTGTTAGTCTCCGGCTCTGACTGAATGACAGGTGTATTTAACCAATTACAGTGTGACATTTTTGAAGAAGCATTTGAGATTTACCACATTAAATCAATATATAAATACAAAATATATTCAAAACTCAAATTCAAACTGTGATCTGGCTCCAGAAAATCGGGATAGAATTGTTTTGGCATAACACTCACTTTTAGCCGAACCACATTTTTCGAAATTTTTTTTGACAAATGTATTATTTTTATTTGATTTATAAAGATTTAGCAGCAGAAAAGAGAACAGATGTTAGCTTAAGTCTCACACCATGCGCTTCTTAAATCAATGAATGCACGGGGCATGTATTTAGTAACAGCTACGGGTTGATTATACTTATATACATTTTTGTATTATGTATTGGGCTCCAAATGTTTTTCGCACTACTTTATATAGTAAATTGGTTGTAGAGTTAATGATATATTTGAATCAGTTGGTATTGGCAGGTGCAGAAGTATTGGGATTAATTTTTGGACTGAAAGAGCTGGATCGTGCATCAATAACAGATATCCACATTGTTGTACCTGACAAGAGTTTGTATTTCAAGAGAGAAATAAAGGAGATCGTATCAGCAAAATAATATGCATATGCTTACCCTTAATCCACACACTTCTGAGATGCCTTTATTGTACAAAAACAGCTAAAGTCAATGCTTTGTTCACACTTGTTTCTGCAATCACTTGAAACCTCATTAAAGTCCATGTGACAGCATCAGTTAAATTCACAATTATCATGTGGCAGACACACTGTGGCATGTGAAAATATAGTAACAGCAGCAACGACTGTCAACTCAAGTACAGATGTCAGCGTGCAGAAGAATTAAGAAAAGTGTTGATGGAGAAAAAATGACTACACACTTTACTTTGTGATCCACATATACAATCCAAAAACAATACATCACAGTAAACACAGCCTCATGCACACTGATGAGAGGCATCGAGGAGAAAAGGCTTGAGATAACTCGTCCTGCTGGAATCCATGGTTGATATGATTATATTTGGTGTGATGCATGCTTGAATTAAAAGCCCTGTTTCCGATTGTTTCGGTTCTGCAGCGACAGACAGGAAGCAGCTTTCAGAAAATAGATGCGCCCAAACCTTGACTGAGGAACATAGTTCAGTTTGAACTATTTGCTTTGGCCATTCAGTCCTTTCTCTCACTCTATTTTTGCACCATGACATCCAAACAACTACCAGGAATAGTCAGTTGTTACACAGTTCTGATCCATGAATGTGTCTCAGTGTCCAAAATAGAGCTTGAAAATGTTTATCCATGTTCAAAGACAAAAGCATTTTCTGCTTTGTGTCTGTCAAAATTTGCAGTGCAGGACTAATATTTAAAGAAAAACAAATATTAAAACCGTATTGGTCAAGACAAGGCTTTTTTTGTGATTTTGACCAAATCTAAAGCTATAACAACCCATGGGCTGATGTCATCACAAAATGTCCGTTTAAATATATTAAATGGTGAGAAATAAATAATGCAACGCAATCTCTTGCACCCTTAGGCCAATTAAGGTTTTACAGCTAATAGATAAACAAATCAAAAAGAATTTCGTATTACAGGCTGAAAAATGTTTCAAAATGTCTCTGTGCTCCAGCATCTGAAGAGCTGGCAGTGCTGAAGAGCCTTTGTCTCTCATTGACATCACAGATTACAGTTTTGGCTCTTGTTTGGAGCTTTTGATGCAGAATTATCCCAAACCCAAAACAGGCCGAGATCACACACACAACACAGCGTGAGTTGATTTTTGAGAAGAGCCTTTCCGTAAAACACATCAAAAACACACCTTAAGATTAGCACACGCAATCTTGAGAGCGGCCATGTTTCTGGCATCTGAGAAACTGCGTCACTGAAGGCAAAGTGGTGATTGACTTGATGTGGATTTTGGGCAGTTGGTTATGCAAATGGGGCGACTCTGATGTGCAGTCTTTGCTCAAATACAAAATGTTGTAACAAGTTTAAGCCCATACTTACTGGATATGTATGGGAATGATGATGTAAATGTCATAAATATAAAAATGTGAAAGAAGGGTCTGTAAAACTATACTTTTTGAATGGATTTCTAAAAAATCTTTGACGTTGCAGTGACATAAACATATTCATTGCACTAATACATTTTATTTTGATATCCCAAAGACTTTTGCTGTCTCAATTTTAGATCCATAGTGCAATGAGGTCCATGATCCCAAAAACACAGCATTTGTACATTAATTTGTACCTATAGTCAGTAAAGCAGAGCGGGAGATTAAACATTCATAAGCGTATTAGGATGTATAAGCGCATTATTGGTGAGTGCCGTCTAATACAGTAGGGGACTAATCACACAGTACACGGCCACAATAACATTTCTGGGTGTACTCCTAGAGTCAGCACTATCATATGGGCTTGTGTGTGTCCTGCCTGGCTGTGTTCCCTCCTTGAGTGCCATACAATGTGCTGGCATAAATACCTGCCTGACACAGCAGATTGGCAATAATGGCTTTACACACGGTACCATCTGCGAGCTGGACCGCTCTGCGTCCGCATCTTTTCAGTGGCTACTAACTTCTTTTTACAGCCATTGTCAATACTCAGGGCGCAGACAGAGAAACAATGGTAAATCATGTTAACTAACCCATTCCCTCTACTTAAAGCAGCACTACCCAACTTTTTTTTCATATATTCTGCTTTTCCTCCCAGAAAGTGTTTTGTTAAAGCAAAACTTTGTGATCGCTACACGTTTTCCGCATCTAATTACAAAATATTCAATCTATTGGGTTTATTACAGGGGTGGGCAAACTACGGCACGCTCTACTTGCCTGGATTCGAATATGGCCCTCGGAGGAAAACAATTGCCCACCCCTGGTTTAATATAAGACACATTAACAGTGACGGGTGTAGAAGGAATAGAACAGATAGTAATAGCAGCAAGTGTTTCTATATTAAATACATTTTGCAATTATAACTGTTTGTACTTCTATTCAATTTATAATGTTTATTATACTTATTATACTTATATTTATTGCTTTTACTCAGGCCAAATGCGGCCCTCAGACCAATTTTTATTGGCCCTGCTAAGTTGGTCGAAACAACAAAAAGTAGTATTTTTTACTGTAGAATTTGAAAAAATTCAAGCATTTTGATGTTATAACATCCTAATATTAGTGTTCCAAGTATCATTAAAGGTGGGTAGGCTCATCAAAACTATATCAAATGCACATTTTCAAAAGATTCACTTTGTTATTTGACAAATTTGACATTTTCGGGTTGTTTTAAAATGCGGCCCTCGGTGAGAAAAGTTTGGACACCCCTGCTTTTACTTGTAGAGTTTGCAGCATGATATGTGTAAATAAAGTACTTCAATTCTTGGGGAAACAAATCCTCCTCTGTGACACTTCCAGCTGAGACGCCACTCTAAACTGCAAACTGCCAAAACACACAAATACTAAACACCCCAGCTATCTGTGCGGTTTCCAACAGCCTGCAGCAGTCACACAGGGATCATTACTATTCATTTACTCATCAAACTGGCCACACAGCCTTATAAATTAGCTCCTCCATGGCAGCTGCATACAGAGACAGTGTTGGCTCATGATGCGATTGAGACCAAGACCATTACAGAGCACAGACATAGATCCACACCTTCTGTCCTGCCAACATGACCTCCTATCTCATCTGCCCACTGCTTTATAAGAGCAGGGAGGGCCATGTCCGCTCAATGGTTCTAATAAATTTCACATCAGACCAATACAAGCTTCCCCGAGTAGTGCACAGGGACAAGCGTCAAACAGATTCTAAATCAGTGAGATTGAAATGGTATTATCTGGGACCTTGCAGACCTTTGACCATGCCGAGTTGACAGGTGTGACCTACAGGAAAATGAGGACAGACTCGACTCTTGCTTTCTGCCTTCAGGTAAACATTGATGGTGGAAGGAAAAAGTAAACGCATTAATTCTTCTCCATGTGTCAATTCCCAACGGCGAGCGCAGATTGGCAGTGATCATGACGGGACCCTCAGGCGTTTGGGATAGGGGGCTTTGTCGCGCCTCGGCACACCATTGATTAATTGAAGGTTTTACGGCTACCTGGAAGGCACCGCATTGCAAAGAGAGTTATAAATCAATTGTGATTGCAATTCTATAACACATAAAAGAGTATAAAGTATAGCTTGACTGGTAGAGCGTAAAAGCATACAGATACCAACTACCTCTGCATTGTGGGGTGGAGTCTGGAGTTTTAATTTCCCCCAGGGCTTTCTATCATCCCTTAACTGCTTTGTTTATTTGAAAAGACCTCAAACTAACTAAAAGAATGCAGATATTACTGTCAAAAAATAACATTTAAATTCCAAAAGCAGTCGTATTATTGTAGTGAGTAGGGATGTCGACAATTGTGATTATTCACGTCACAATATAATCGTAAAAACTAAACATTTTTAGTTTTATTCTTACCTGTAAGTTTAATTTCAAACTTAAACTATTACAACGTATTTCTCTGCTCTCCTGTTTTCCGAATCAAGAAATATGAAAAAAATAAAATAGCTCTAAGGACTAAGGTTCTTGCTTAGAGAGCGGATGACCTTAGGTTAAACAAGCCATGTAAGTCAGACCATCTTAAATATTCATTAAACATTCATGTGCCATTCACAACCTTGCTAAATCATAAATGAAGTTGGTGCTTCCCTTACCCGTCCGATGAGAACAGGTTCAGGCCCGGCGTACTCCTCGATCACGAAGAACTGATTCCAGATCCAGCTCCTCCTACTCCGGGACCGCACAGCCTTTTCATCCGAAATCACACCTAGCATCTCGTCCTCCAGCTCCTCAAACACCAGGCCCGCACCGTTTTCCTGCGTCTCTGCCTTTTTGGCCTCTTTGCTATTGCGGTTGTCGAGTTGAGCGGGATGGAGCCTGAGGACATGACCGCTGCTACTGCTGCTACTGCTGTTGACAAGCTTGCCGTCTTCATCTTTGGGATATTGAGCCGTGCTGAGTTCCGCGTTGGCGAAGTGGATTGACTCTGCTAATGGGTCTCGGTGGGAATCGGCTGCTCTGTTCCCTGGCCGCGGTCCCTGGGGTTGCATTGTCAGCACGGAGGGAGCGTTTGTTTCAGAAGGGACAAACTGTGAGAGATGTTTTGTCGATGTAAATGGTGGCACGGTTTGGTCAATCGTTACGTCTTTCCTGGGGCTGTTGACCTCAATCGGAGCTGAACTGACGTGTTTGCTCCTGCTGTCACTGCCAACCATTTCTCCCAAATTGTCCTGATTGCTAAATGGCTTAACATGTGTCTCTGCACTTTGCCCCCGATAATGATCCAGTGGAGTGGGCTCCGGGCTGGTGTAGGGAAATGCGGTCTGATTATCAAGTCCACTATGAGTTTGAGTGACAGCTATATCTTGTCTCTGCGGCTTCTGGGCCTCTGACTGTCTGTGATTAACGTCAATCAAATCTCGTTTCCTGCTCCTGCTGCCCTTGCTGGGAAAACTCAGGCTAGGAACGCTCTGCATTTGGGAATTGACGATCCGTACTAGGTTCTCTTTGGACAGGAGTTTCAAAACCTCATAGCTCCCAGTCAGATTAATCTTTCTATTGGTATTGATTATGCTGAAGGCCTTTCCTGGTACACCTGTGGTTCTGGCGCTCAGATCCGGCCTGATTCTGGTTCGTAAACTTGTCTTAAACCTGGTCTTGTTGGAGTGGAGGTCTTGCTTGTGATGGATGGTATATGTTTTCTCTTGCCTCCCAGATTTCGACTCTACATTCTTGGTGTTGTTTCGCAGCCGGTGCATCTCCTGAGCGACCTCTTTACTCGCCGACATCACGTGCCAGTCCACTTCGCGCTTTGGCTTAAAAAGTTGCCTGTCCTTGTCAGCCGATGCGCCGTGACTTTGCAATAGTTTGACGTAAGATACCGTCTCCTCACTCTTCTGCTCGCGGCTGACCAGGTTCCTGAGCGTCACCACAGGCAACGCCTCCACGCTCGACTCCCATTGGTCTGCGGCTCGGCTGTCCCCCAGCTTCACCACACGAGGACCGCCCACTCCTCTCCTCCGAGCGATCTTACTGGACGCGGCGCCGCACAAAAGAGCCTCCCACAAGCATAGGGACACCAATAGGAGCAGACGTCTTGTAATCATGTTGACCAGCGATGAGATGAGTCCTAATTTGAGTGTAATTTGCAGTGAAGCCGGCCTTGTTTTCCGGTTGTCTTCATTCTCCTCTGTTTTCGTTCCCTCTTCTCTCGCTCTCTCTCTGCCCTTCACACTTTGCTGGAGGGCAGGTGTCAGTCACTTTGTATTTTTTTTCCTCGCTGCCTTATATATCTCCCTCAATCTTGGCTAGCGTCTTCTCCGTGGCACTTCTTCACCCTCTATCCATCCCCCGGAGCCAAGAAGACCCTGAGAGAAAAGATAGAGATAATTGAGTTAAAACTTTAATCATTGTGATGTGGTAATTAAAAGTGTGGCAGGATGGACAGGTACAAGAACTCACAGAGAAGAAAGGCGGGAAGGGCTTTGTAAAATCGCACAATCACATCGAAACAAGCACGCTGGGCCTTTTAGGATCAGAATAATGCCATTTATGTGGTTTTATGATGACAAATGAGTCTGCTCTATTAGATGAAATGGATGGATACGGTGAAGAAAATGCTCTAAAATTGCCATACAAATTGCATTTTTCATTATAACTTCTAATTGGAGAATATTCAATAGGCAAGGCATGTTGGATGTTTGCCTGAAAGTCCCACAAAATGGCATGAAATGTTTCTATCTCCATGGAAACAAGCAGGTGACTCCTCCAAGTTATTGCCAGATTTGTGATGTAAACGTGCATGCGTAAACAAAATCTGTAATTGCATAAAAGTGAGATAGATATGTTTAATGCCATACTGTGGAACATTGGAAACAATACACGCTTCAAAAATTGCTATACCAAAAAACAAAACAAATAGATAAATTATTATTAAGTTAATATAATTTAAAGGGAGTATCTACAGAGCCGCGGCGCGCTGCCAAAACTGCTTGGCTATTTCGTGCTGCGGCTCCTGAAACTGCTGGGCTATTTGACCGTGCCGGGTTAGGGTCAGGGTCAGGGTTAGGGTAAGCGTTAGGGTCAGGGTTGGAGTTAGGGTTAGGGTTAGGGTTAGGGTCAGGTTAAGGGTTAGGGTCAGGGTTAGAGTTAGGGTTAGGGTCAGGGTCAGGGTCAGGGTTAGGGTTAGGGTTAGGGTTAGGGTTAGGGTCAGGGTTAGGGTCAGGGTTAGAGTTAGGGTTAGGGTTAGGGTCAGGGTTAGGGTCAGGGTCAGGGTTAGGGTCAGGGTCAGGGTAAAGGTTAGGGTTAGGGTTAGAGTTAGGGTCAGGGTCAGGGTAAGGGTTAGGGTTAGGGTTAGGGTCAGGGTTAGAGTTAGGGTTAGGGTCAGGGTTAGGGTTAGGGTTAGAGTTAGGGTTAGGGTTAGGGTCAGGTTAAGGGTTAGGGTCAGGGTTAGAGTTAGGGTTAGGGTTAGGGTTAGGGTTAGGGTCAGGGTCAGGGTCAGGGTTAGAGTTAGAGTTAGAGTTAGAGTTAGGGTTAGGGTTAGGGTCAGGGTAGAGTTAGGGTTAGGGTTAGGGTTAGGGTCAGGGTATGGGTTAGGGTTAGGGTTAGGGTTAGGGTTAGGGTTAGGGTTAGGGTTAGGGTTAGGGTTAGGGTCAGGGTATGGGTTAGGGTTAGGGTCAGGGTTAGAGTTAGGGTCAGGGTTAGAGTTAGGGTTAGGGTTAGAGTTAGAGTTAGGGTTAGGGTTAGGGTTAGCCATGAGGCTATATGGCCGTACCGCGGCTCTTGAAACTGCTGGGCTATTTGACCGCGCCGCGGCTCTGTAGCCACAGCCTAATTTAAAATAGGGCTGAACAATTTAAAAATATATAATAGATTTGTTTTTGTTTTGTTTTTCATTTCATTGTGATTGGGAATTGTATTTTAATGGTCTGATCCAGTTCAAAGTTCATATTTTAAACACGTCCGGGGCACTGACAATTGCAAGAAGAGTGAAATATGAATAAACATTACAGGAATAACATGTAACTTTTATACACGAAGGCCATCTTTGTAATTTGATTTACAGAGTATTGTTGATTGCAGGGGAAATGAATATTACTTAAATAATTGCATGCAGCCCAATTTCAAAACATCTTTCTTACTTTTATCCATGACGGATTTAGGAGCAAGAGGAGAAAATCCGAACACCATTCATACCCTCATGACAAAAGAATCTATACTGTATTGGGATAAAGTTATCATCAGCAAAACCGACAATGATAACATTATTACAGAACGCTCTCAGCACTTTTTAGCAGAAAAGACTGTTGAGGATTTCTGACTTTGCTTCCAGTTATTTAATTAAAATGTGGGTTCTTATAACTTTGATGCAGGATTAATTAGGTGGATTAATATCAGGCTTTGATCACTCAGTTCGAGTGTCAGTCCAGAGATGGGAAGCCACTTTGTTCGACAAAGTGCCGTGAGCGATTTGAAAGGTTTTCTCATATCTCTAAAAGACAGATGATTTTCTATGGCAACCCTGAAGCCATCCAACATATAAATGGTTAGACTAAAATTATGTTGCTGTTGTTAATAGTTCTTTGCATAAATAAAAGATAATACTCGAGAAAAATACGATCACCACTCCATAAAACGAGGTAGTAGGGTGCTGCCCGGTGGTCGCGAGGCTGCCAGGTAGGATTGTGAGTTCAAATCCCGACTCTGATGATTTACTGCATGTCTTCCCCTCGCTCACATTTCCTATTTCACCCTGTCCTCTCCTGTCTAATAAAAAATATTAAAAATAAATAAAAATGTAGTAGCATGTTAAAATAAGTGTGTAGCATATCGTGCTAACACAAAATGTGTGTTTTAGAGCAGCATTAGTAGTAGTAGAAGTAGAAATTGTTGTTGTTGTTGTTGTAGTAGTAATAAATATAGATGTTTAGTTATAGAAATCTTACATAAGCTACTTAAATAGGACATATTATGCAACTCAAACTCAATGAGCTCTTAAAGGGGCTGTACCTGATTTAGTTATACCATTTAATAAAGTTAAATCTGTTTTGCCTCTGTTCAGATAAGTTGTAAAAGGATCTATTTGGGACTTTGCGTCTAATGTTAGTGTTTTATCAGAGCTCTCAAGGCTCACTCATTGGCTGTGAGAAACACACTTTTCACGTCACACGTTCACATGCCACACACCGCATTTCTCACACTAGAAAATTTGCTCTAATATTGAAGAATTGGTCCTTAATATTTTCACAGATGTATTATGTATATTTGATGCATATTTTCCGTAATCTTCAACCTTTCCTCTATGTACGCAATTAACACCACAACATTTACTACATTATTTTTCATATCCGGCTGAAGCCACAGTCCCTCCACTCGGCTTTGCTCTATTTATGCAGTTTGTGCACTGCCTCCTTGTCCAACCTTTTCACAATAAAGCTCTTAATGCCAGTGGTAAACGCAGGAGCTTTAACATTAAAAGCACAAGACAGGAAGAGTTCAGTTGTCAATCTAGTTTAGATTTTCACGTTTTAAGATGTGTGTTATAATTGTTGTTTCCTCATCATTAGCATAACTCAAAGTTGCATTTGGATTGATTCCCGCTTGTTTGAGAAATCCTGTATTGTCATTCATTTGAGACTTGAGTGCTCATAAAATATCTGTTTTCACCTACCCCTTATGTATCATAAACATAGGATTAAAAAATGTTGAGTAGCCATCCCTCAAAATGAAAACACGTAAATAAAAATGTGTTGCCGGCAAAATGTAAAATGGTGATCTAGTTGATGCCAAAAACATAATATGTCTTCTTTAACTGTAGCAGTATTTAATAGTAGTTCAAACCATGCTAATCATCAATTAAATTAATAGTGCAAACGTCAGCCTGTATTTTGTACTAACATAATAACATATTCATACCAGGGTAATTAATACCAGCATAAACTAATTAAGACAGCAATTATTAATGCACTGCAGTTTTATATGCTAGATATGTTTTATGGTTTCACACATCTTTTTTTTTTGCTGCCTGAAGTTTTTCGCCTGTCACAGAAAATTCTCACTTGCCGTATTTGAATGAAAGGTTAAAGGAGCAAGGCGCTGCCTCCAGGGTGTTTAAAATCAAGCTTGGCTTACCTTTTGCAAGAATCACACTAAACCACAGGGCAGGAGCAATACATTAAGGAAAACCACAGTTTGCGCCAACTTTAATTTTCAGAGGAATTAAAACATAGAAAAGGTTTTAGACCGTGTTAAAAGTACATGTATTTAGAGGAACTTGTGCATTTGGGGTTAAGCGGTGCCAGTTGCATTGAGCTTGGTGCAGCGTGGTGTAGTTGAACCGCTTGTATGACACGTTCTCCTCTGAGACACAGGCAGACCTTGTCAGCACATTCACTGGGGCATGACTGAAGTTGGGCTGTTCCACGTGGAATACTTATCACCCCCTCTCCTCTTCTCTAAGTCAAAGCGGCATTCTTTCTCTTCAGCCTGAACATATAAAACGATTGGCCATCCTCCATGCTTTTGCCACCTCTCCCACTCACCACCTGTCTTTGGTACTAACTGTCTTCATTTCTTTCTATCAAACCCGCTTTTGTTTTACCATCTTGTTCTTGTTGTTTCTTAGACCTATCCTTGCTTTCCCCATCTGTGTCAATCACAAACCTGTCACCGCGTCCCTAACCCAGCGTGCACCCTGAGACTCCAATCAATCATACAATCCCTTATCTAACATTGGAAATGACAGGTGTCTCTCCGGCTTCCACGTCAATGATAGGCTCCAGCACTATAATTGAACACATAAATCTAGTCATCGCCCGATAAACTGCCCCGTACAAGGTATTAGGAGCAATAAGATGAAGCAAGCTGCGAAAATACCTGACTTTTCTTTCCCGAAAAAGACATGTATATAAACGTCGCAGAGGTGATAATGTGGGATGTGAAGCAAAAGGTCGGGCTTGGCGTTATCTCCCACGTACAGCACAGGAAGGAGGGTATTTGGGGTGAAGTCAATGACAAAGCCTCTCTCTCTTTCCCGGGGGAACTTATCGGTTAGTATTTGGATGGCCAGGCAATCATGGCCACAGGCGTCTTGTTAACAAGCCTGGGGCAGGTGACAGAATGCAGGGCAGAATATAAACATACCAGCGCAGAACAAATTCATAAACATTTTGCTTCCACGGCGCAGTCACAATTACTATTTCTTGAAGAGCTCGCGGTAAAAAAACAACTTTTATCCTCTTTGTTCATTCTGGGCTGCAATCTCGTCCCCCAAACGCGCTCTTAGACTTTTCCAGTAGCATATCGATCCATGTCTTTAGTCTGTAGCGTTGTATACAGACGTCTTAAGGGAGAAGCTATTGTTGCGTCATTACCCTGGTGCTGCAGCCTGTAAAACAGTAAGGGAACATAATTGCGTATTGTGCTTGAAGAGTGCAAGGGAATATTTCCTCATTAGACTTTTATATCATGTAATGTGGCCAAATCGTTGTTTTCGCCCTTGCAAAACCGTGAGCATCGGCTGGAGGATTTCACCCGTAGCGCTTACATATGCTGCTATGGATTCAAGAAGCAAACAGAGATCATGGTGTGCTACAAATGTGTTGCTTTGGGGAATCCTTACTTGCTAATTAGATTTGTGTAAGAGTATGATTACTTGGGCTGTATTTTTTTTTCAGTAAACCTGCAGCATGTTCCACTCTGGTTTGTTTAATTGGACTAATAAATATTCAAATTCATTAAGTGATACGACTCCCATCTCACCTAAAAGTCTAAATTATGTTTGGCTTCATTGACTCCTCTCGGTCGATTGTAAGAGGCCACAGCTCTTTTATGATGCTGCAAATTTTAATTACAATTCGTCACCGCTCTTGCTGTCAATCTAGTTTTTTCCCCTTTTCTCTAGTCTTGTGGCAGAGTGGTTGAATGTGCAGCGTAACACCCACACATATTTTTACACTGCAGGCACGGCGCACGTACAGTGCGACTTCGAGCCGAGCAGACAAACCTGCCACAAGAATAATCCCTGATTTTGTTCCGCACACACACATAGACCAGTGCTGCAGGAGCTAACACTACTCTCCTCCTCCACCCGCTCCAGTGTCACATTCATGAAGGCACGCATAAAACATGACAACTCCAAAAGCCTCTCTGCTCACCAGTCACCACTACCATCAGGGCTGTGGGGAAAGCTCTAGGGACTGGGTTTCTGGGTACTCTAATCCAAAAGAATAATGTATGGAGTAACACTGATGGAAAGTACATACGAGATACAGAGGTATTTTTGAAACTAATATGCAGCAATATTTTTTCTGGGTACAGTTTAAAAGGTGTATTTTAATCTAAAGCAAATTTACTTCAAATGTATAGTTAGGAACCTGTGCCTTTTTTGTCTCAAGTACTTTGTAAGCTTTGTCTCACATCTCAAGAACCCCCAAGTCGAGTACAAGGCAAACAACTCTGTTTAAACAGTATGGTGTATTGTCACGTACATTGTCTCGTTTTAATGTTTGAATATATTCATTTGACATCAGTGGAAAATTGCAGGCAGAATAAGTGAAAATGGAAGATTGAGAGTTGTACTTTATTTTCAAGTGCGTCTCCCACCTCTATAAAGTAAGATATGCGCTGGAGAGTGAAGAAGCATAAAGTGAAGGTTGGGATAAGTAAAGAGCAGAGATAGCTCTAAGCAGACCGACCAGGACCAACTGCGTTTAAGTGCTCAGCTGCTCCGGCCTCACCTTGAACCCGGGATGATAAAAGCAGGCGTGTCAAGGTGTGAGACGCTAAAAAGAAAAAGCTCTCTCTTGAATTTGTGTGAGAACATCTAACACAGAGCCTTTGTCCCTGCGCTCCGAATGCCTGATCCATCCTGACAAGCAGGTGTTATCCTCTCCTAGGAGAAAAACTACAAGTCCTGTGAGGAGAGCCCACGTCTTTTACTGGATGCGAGACTATAAAGAACAGTTGGCAACAAAGCATTGTGCTTTCATAGTAATGCATAAATTATCAATGTTTTTCTATTATATTACAAAAAGAGCTGCTTATTGCCTGCTATGATGGTAGATAGTTTTGTCAGGATATACAGCAGTTATTTGTTTATTTCATTTTGCAGGGGTTGTCACATGACTGCTATTTATTTGGGAAGTCAAGTACGGAATGGTTTCTTTGCTACAAGCTGAAGTGAAAGCAAAATAATGAAAAGTATAAAGGACTTAAAGATATTTTAATATTTTTTTTAAGTGGCATAATGGTTAAGGTACACTGCATACTTTTTCAGAAGGGCTTGGAGAACACATCTTGCACAATCCTTGGGGTTTGAAGAAGACTCTTTGTGCTCGTAGTAAAGGTCGTCCTGCGAGCAGACCCTGGTGTGATGGACCCCCCAGGCATGTATGTGGCTGACCACCCTCTCAGCCTTCTTCACTGAGACCCCAGGCACATCCTCGACAATTCATTCTTGAATTTTGACCACAGGTGTATAATACAAGTCATGGATATTCACATTAGAAAAATGTAACTGTGCTTTAAGCCAATGAGAGACAGAGAGGTCAGTTCCTGAGCACAGAGCCAGAAATCCTCTTAAACACTAGGAGCCAACTCAGCTACAGCTGTTTTATTTTATTTGTAAAGGTAAATTAGAATTATATATGTGTAGATTTAGTAAGTAATATTGTGCTTTACTGTATTCATAAAATATGATGGGATCAAGTGAGGACAGTGTTCTCATACTTTTTCATTCAACACCTGTAAATAAAAACAAAAACTGGGTAGAACATTTCACCTAATGTGTAGTCATTTGGTTGTTCTCTCTTTCATTATTCAATCAATAACTAATTATTCTTACAAAGTCAAAGTATGTATTGCTTCCAAAAAGTGAGAAAAGTACATTTCTAAAACTTTCAGTTTACTATCGACCTTCATCAAGTGCACACCTTAATAAACATTGATTTTGTATTTTTACTTTTGAGTCTGGAGATTGGAACTCACTCAAAAACAAGATGGCACATCTCAAAGAGCTATCCTTCAAATAGAAAATGTGCTAATGGCACAATGAGCTCCCAACAGTTATTCTAGTATTGGCATAAAATAATTTGGCCAAGAGATAATAGAACATTGTTCTGCTGCTCACTACCTTTTCTTGGCACAGAAACTTTACATTTAGTACAACAGTCCATTCACAGCACCAGGCATAGAAATAAGTAAGATCCTCTAAAAACAATAGTGAGAACATCAATAACATCATCAAAAGTATCCATGGTTGTGGCTACAGTGTATAAACTGTGAGAGGTGCCATAAAGATCAAATAAACAGTGACAACAGACAGAGCCGAGCATCACAAAGCCAGGAGACGTGCCAGCAGGTCGGCACAGAGACAGCGTTTGTGGCCCATATTTTACGGCTCTGGCAAGACGTCAAATAGTTCAGTGTGATCCTAGGTACCACATGGTCTAGACTGTTGGAAATACCAGGACTGACAACCTCATAAAAGCCAGTGATTTAGCTCAAAGCTGCTCATCACAAACTTTGAAAAATTGTTAATAATGCATCAAAAGGATGCCATTACTTTTCAGAAAATGTGTATCAGATCAAGCCATTCTATGAAAATAAGTGAATGTGAATGAAAGTGAATGAAAAATGATAGGATCATCATTACACATGCACTATCCTCTGCTACTGCTCCATTTATTGCATAACAAAGTTTATCTGCTCTGACTCATGTCAAAGTGCAAGGATATTCAAGCTCCCTCCCACTGTCAATGGAATAGCTTGAACTCTGGTGAACTTGAAATACATTGGTTAAAGTGAATGAACGTGGACGTATCAACATTTTTGGCGTATCCGATAATGATGTCAGACGATAATATATAAAATCCAACAGAAATGTGTTAATGTAATATAATATCAAAATATTGTTTGAGGTTTACTTATCAGACAAATGTCTGTAAAATTAATCCATAAATATTATCATATAGAACCTTTATTTGAAAGTATACAACATAACTTTCAGCTATTTTGTAGCATTGTTTAAATTAAAAATGTTATATATCTTCAAAACAATATTCACGATACTAAATGTCGATATATTTCCCACCTCTTCCTAAAGGCACTTTAGAGACTAATGGTGCCAGCCCGACCCGGCCCAGACCCGCACATGCACTGTCCTAGCCCAGACCTAACCATTCCATTTCTGGAACCAACTCAAGACCGCGCACTCAATGAACCAGAGTAACATTATGTAAATTGAGTTTTTAAATTTCATGCTGAGTTTTATTGGCCGAACAAGCGTGCCTAATCCAACTTTTTTCATGCGGAGAGCTTCTACTTTTAGAGGTCACCAGAAATGAAGGGAATGATCCCTATAAAACATTAACACTCATCTGTTTGTGCACAAATTCAGACTTCTAAAGTATACGGCTGTACAATCTGTTTAATTCCTAAATCCTTTGGGAAGCTATACTTGGAAGATAGAGCTAAAGGTGCTAAAACTGCTTTACATACTTTAGTGTTCTACCTGCAGTTGTCTCCACTACAGAAGCACGTCTTGATAACACAGCGGGAGAAAGCAAACCCGGGATTCAAGCTCTGGCCTGGTCCAGTGTCTGTGCGAGCTCTTTGACCATAATCTGCCATTTATGTCACCTATTGGTCCAAAGTAGCTATGGAACTGTTGCTTTGATTTTTTTTGTTGTTCGTGTAATACAATGACATAATCCCAGAACATTTTCAAATTTCATTTTTACCTCTGGACAGTGATATTGTGCCAAAGCAACAATGCACTACTTACTGGTAGGTTTAATAATTGTGTTTAATTTTGAGTGTCTAGTAAAAACCTGCGGCATTGTGAACTTTATCTGCAAGAGTTTGACCTTCAGCTGTGCACATCAACAAATAAACCATTGCAAAATAACAGTTTAACATCACAGTGTTTCTCATTTGTTCCAGATTCCAGCCAGGTCAAGTCAAACACATTTAAAACATTCTAATGGACCCACGCACAGGGAACGAGCACATTGTATTTTTACTCCAACTCTAACATGAATTGGAACACAGCTCATCTAATTTGTCTAATTAACTGTGGCAAAAGGATCATAGTGGACGGTAATTGGCCGAGCAGTTGAAATATCCCCAAGCATTAACACAATATTCAGCCTCTGTTAAACAAGGTTGGGAAATTATTTGACTAGTAATATTCAACCCAAGATGCTAATAAGCTTTTTAAAGGTTATCAGCAGCTAATTAGTGGAAAAAGGCTTTCTTCATCAAATAAATCAACAATTAGAAAGGTCACTGTATTTCAGAAGTTCAATTCAATGTGAAAGGCATTTAGTTAGTGGGATATCGAATGTTCTCTCTTAATAGTTATTATATCAACTTATAATAGTAGAATAAATGGCAAATTAACTATATTTTTGACTATGTACTTTTATTTGCAATAGACAATTTTTTTTTTCTGCATTATTTAACATTTGAGTCATACTGGGTTGTGCTATTTGTTTAAGATAAGGTTAAGTTCATTAAGAAAAAGGTTTACTTGGAGGTTTTAAAGAGATTGTTTCAGTGGCAAAAAATGGTCTTCAATATTATTGTTTATCACACTATAACACAAAATATCACATTTATATTATATATGATAAATCCAAAAGGGTGAGAAAGCTAACCCACTAGGCCTTTACAACCAGTTTAAAGTCAAACTGCAGAATGGGAAAAGAAAAATCATCACGTAAAAAAGGTCTTTGACATATTTCATTCTGAATCGAAATAAAATGCATTTACTGCGCTAATGTATTGACACTCGCTCTACAAATGAGAGTTGAAGCGACACAGTGACCGAGCTACTTCCTACACAAAGCCAACTCAAGAGTATGTAATGAACCTGATGATCCTTACCCCTGTATGTACACAAAAAATAAATGCGAACGATGAACTCCATTGATCCTCAAACATAAAGGTCATTCTCTCTGTCAGTCCACCTGTTTGGAGCCATCGCTCATGTATTCATAATGATGAGTCATCTGCTGCCAAAGCTGTTACCAAAAATACACCTGATGCCTATCAAGACGGCCTCTCTCGCCCTCTTAAGCCAGGACCCAGGGGAACATCGAAAAGCTGATCCTTTCACCACAGCAAATAATGTTGGGAGAAGCTGATGGACGATATAAAGATGTAACTTTAGCACGAGCGGTAAAACACCATCAGTAAAACACAAAAGACTGGAAAATTAAACTGGACGTAACACATTGTGAATTTCAGATTGTAATATATCTGTATATCTATATTGAGTGGGTAATATGACTACATAAAATTGCTTCATGATTTTTAAGACCATATCATGGTTTGCAAAACAAATGGAATCTGACTTTCCATGCGTCCACAGTTATACAATATGAAGGTATATTGCACACATGATAAAATTGTTATAATGTGGAGGGCCAGCCAGCCAAGTGTACAGTTAAGAATGCAATGTGATAGTATAGCAAGAAACATGTTTATTCATTTATGCTGTGGGAAATATTAGAAAATAATCTGTAAAAATAAAGCAGAGGTTGTGCAAACACATCATTCACATGCCTGGCCTGCAAACTGTCAATAATGATTCAATAAAATTATTCAAAAGAGCAGTGCATTACATTACAGTGCCTGGAGATGAGATTGTGAGGCAGCTTCCCTTCACCTCTCCTGTTTACATTTCTAGGGCGTCCTTTTCAGACACGAGTGGTGACTGGACAAAAGTCTGAAGGAAAGGACACTTGGGAGTGAGAGAGGGGCAATTTCAGAGAATAATAAACACAACGCACTCAAGGTGGCGCTGATAATCCATAATGAATTGCCAGGGAGTGGATAGCACTTGAAAAGGGACCAAGGCTAATGCCAACAAACAAAAATGAATAATGACACTCACTAGCAGAGTTTAATCTGAACAACTCAACACTTTCATGTTTATCTGCAATCCAGACAGAGAGGAAACAACAGCGCCAGCTTACATTTAACAGCTTTCTGGTGACATAATAAGGGTTTGCTCTGTGGTCGTTCACAGTTTAGGTCAATAAATGTATTTCTCTGAAGTGTTGATGGAAATTGAAGTCCATTCAGTCAGTCCCATTTATGTTTTTGTTTTTTGTCTGTATTGATACTTCAAATTATATATATCTAGTTTAGATACAAGCTTTTGACAACCCCACATGAAAGCCTTTCTAATACCACTAAAAGTCACTCACATCACACAGTCTTGTCTTGTTTATTTGTTGATCATTCGCATTATAGTTGATCATAAGATGGATCATAATTTTATTTTCAGACAGTGTATATATTGGTGAAGTAATTCATATAAATGAGGACTTGAAATGTTCATATTACTCTTGAGACAGCTTGCATTCAACGAAAAGAACACTGAATTGTGCATGAATGTTAAGCCGGCACCTCATCGAGCAGCATCTTGTCTCTGCAGTGCTGTGTGGACACCTTCAGCAGAATCCTTATTACCATTCTATAGCTCCCCCAGGCCCCAGGTCCCCTCCTGCTGCTGCACTGTAACTGGCAGTCCATAATTTTCATGATGCAGCCCAATTTTAGGTTCATTTCACTTTTGTCTCTTCCTATTTGGGTCACTTAGCAGCTTTGTTTATGTTCTGGCCGCTCCGCTCTGGGGTTCAGATTGGGGCATGTTTGCGTCGCTCTATCTGTGGCAGGTTATTGTCGGGCCGCCAGGGTTAGTGAGAATAAAGGATGTGGAATTGAAAAGTGCTTTGTGCTGGCAGACATTAAGCACCACATAGTATGTGTAATGTTGTTTACTTTTCAGTTGCTCAAGCATCAGAAGCTCCAGAATTCACTCCATGGCTGCTATATCTACAACCCATATGTTTCAATGTCATACTGTATTTGATGCAGGGAAAAATCTATATTATTTTTTTTCCGAGTAGCAGAGCTGTATTGAAGTGTACAAGGAAAAAATCCATGCAAGGTTTAGTCCCATCTAAGGAAGGGTTTAAAAAACAGAAAAAGGTAAGTTTTGAGGTGAGAATACAGACAATGAATGAAGTAGATGCATCTGTTGGGAAATTAAATGGCTAAAGACCATGAAATTATGTGAGATTATGAGATTGTATTTACATCTAATGCATTATTTATTTGAACAAAAAATATTTATATTAAAGGTTGAATGGACGTGGCGTGGACTGCCGATTAGTCCTGCCACGTATCAATCACAAAACGCACCTACCGCTCACCTGCAGCCGCGTGCGGTTCGTCCCCACGTTTCCGTGTGTCTAAGCGCATGGATCTATCATAATATAGTTCCCTCAGTGTACGGGACAAAATGAAGACGGAGAAAGACAGTTCGAGCTGACTCAGAAGAAGACGGAAATCTACGGGAGACGAGAGATGCGATGCGATCCGTCGCGCTAATAAACAAACGCACGTGTGTGTTGTATCAGTCCACACGGGGGAGTGCGCATGCGCACTTCCGCCTGCGTTCTCAAATCGCCGAAAAATCGTCCATTGCACCTTTAAAAAAAAATCAATATACTGAAACTTTAACATTAGCTGTGATTTGGTGAAGGATTTTTAGTTCATCAAAGCTATTAACGGTAAGTTATTTAGCGCTGTGCACATTGATTATTTTGAATAGTTTGGCAATTTTCCTGATGGAAATCACTTCTCGTTTGAGGTCAGGATTGTGGTCAGGGACATTTCAGCTAAGATGATCATTTTCCCTGCTAACATTTCCCCCAGAGGTTGAAGTTGTTGAGCAGAGCCACTCTACACATGACTTTTGAATTTATTCTAGGTGTGGTAATACCAAAGAGAGATAATATTTCATGGATCCTTGGTTCCACCAGTCACTTCTTATTCTCTCAGTGCACACAACATGTGCTGTTCCTAATGGTTAAAGAAACACAGACAGGGCCCTGTGTGTTCCCAAGGTCACCTGTCCCATAGGTGCAATAATCGTTCCCCCTCGAGGGTAAGAGTTCAGAAAGGTGAGGCAGAGGGCGAGCTCCAGCTTATAAAGCCCTGCAGTAGTCAGACAGTGAGGACCACAGGGGACGATCCCGGTCCTGTCTCTGTCTGTATTATGACGCTGGAGAGCATAGGGCCAGCGCATTTAGAAAAGCTCTCTGTTTCTACTATAAAGCCACATCTATGGCCGTGGAGAAGCTTACGCTGTAATCCTGCATGACGGATTGAGTCTGCCACTGCAATGCCCGGCCTCTCTCCCCACTGACTCCCTCAGAAACTTCTGCAACCGCTGTGTTCCTTCACAAACAAGCATAAACATACAGGCATGTGCTAGTTTATGTCCACATTTCATTCTCGAGCCTCATCCTCTATGTCAGAGTGTGTACATTTGCACTTATACTGTCTCCAGAGTCAATAAATAGGCAGGGTAGATGCGGACAAAAAATAGGTTTTTCTTTTTGTGTTGAACAGAAAGTAAAAAATACATTGAGACGACTCGCACAGTAGCGGAGAATGAATCCCAGTGGAGTGGCTGAGCAAGAGAGGTATGGTAGAGATGGCCTGGATTTCATCTGTGCACACCCTGTATTACGGCACAGAGCACGAAATGGCCTCTAATATAAAGGACACTGGCACTCTCACGGATCACCACTATTATAACCCTCAGAGCCTGATTTGCTCCTGTCCTTATCCGCTCTTGTCTCCTCAGCGCTTTAGCGTCTTTCATGGACTACTTTCTTTTCTTACATAATCTCCTCTGTCTCGTCCCTACTCTCTTACTGGGCATTACACAGTCAAAGATCTTTTGGTCGCATGTGCTGCAAGTTATCACTCCATCTTGCCTCCTCCCTCATCCCATCTCGATAATCTTATTTAATCTTCAGTCCGAAGTGAAGTGAAAATTAGTTCCCTACTCTGCCTCATCAATCTCCTGAACCTGCCCCCTTCTCCCCCTCTCCCTTCTTCCTTTGCTCGTCTCCTTGAGTCGTCTCCTCATTTTGGCCAGCTGCTGTTTAATCTAGACTTCCTGCTCAGTTTGTCTACTCATTTAGCCTTGTTCTGTCGAGGTCTCTTGCAATTTGTTTGCCCATTTTCACTAACCTTCTGATTTTTTATTGCTCTCTGTTTGTTTAAAAGACTCCTTGAGATTTTTTTTTTTTTTTTAACATAAACCCTGAGCGCTCTCATTAGAGATGCATTAGTTTAAAGCAAAAGCACATGTTGAGTAAAGCCCTGAATGAAAAATAAAGAAGCGCACAGTCAAATTTGTAGTTGAGGGTCATTCAAGCACTGTGTATCAGCAGGAAAACTGTTGGCAAAGGTTATACTATATACGACTGAAGCAGTATTTTTCACAGATCAAGCAGAATATTGCGACCCTCTGGAGGTGAAGTGAGTAACAGATTATGTCTAAGGGCACTTGTTAGTGTGTGGGTTAAATCAATTAAATTTACCTCAAACCTGATGTGCTGGAAGCGGTTAAACTGGTTCAGCATAAGATGTTGTAACAGAAGGGAGTCTGAATCCACAGTACCTTGCAGTTTGTTTGTTTGTTTGTTTGTTTGTTTGTTTGTTTGTGTGTTTCTTTGTTTGTTTGAAATGCACTGTAAGGCTAAAACTCTGACAGTGAATGAATGGATGGAACCAAATAGTTGTTGCCAAGCATTTACAGCCCTAGTAAATAAACATAAGCTAAATAAGAAAAAAATATATAAGAAGGATGACAAACATGAAGTAAATTAACTTAAAAACACATTAGTACTTCAGGCATTAATACTGCAAGATATTTTAGGGAGCAGACCCATAATGCCCTCGGCTGTTTTTCAATTCAAAAAATTGAAAAATGAATTGAATAATGCTAAATCACATTCTTAAGCTATTTAAGTAGAAAAAAAGTAAAGTAAAGTATTTAGAAGTACACAGCTCTGAGGCAAGATATAATCAAAAATCCATTTTTAGATATCTAAATGTTGTTATTTTCCTCCAAATTGCATCAGTGTCACAGAGGAGGTAAAAGCCTCCTCCACTTCATTAGTGAGATCCCTTCACCACAAATTAGGAAAATAACATTCCCTGTGCACACAGTACTTGAACTGTAACTGTCTCAACAGTGCCAATTTGATTTATTTTAGTTATTTATTTCAAACAAGCCGTACAACATCCAACGCTGTAAAATATTTAAATGGAATAGGAAGAAGTCAATCGTATTGTAACCCACCCCGGCGCCAGAAAATACATAAAATGAAATAAAGAAAAGCTGCTTCCATTTCCAACAATGCTCAACAAAAACATACCAGATGGGTTGTATTAATGTTCACTTATGTAGAACCACAGATACATAAATATTCAAATGTTTACACAGGCACATTTTACACACTTTTTTGAACAGTTAAGCCTCGTTCTCATTGTATTGTAACCAGACATTTTGTTTATTTAAAATATTTCTGCAAAATGTTCACTTAGTACCCCATCAATCTCAATCAATTAAAACATAATTGTCATCGTCACAGGGTTAACACAGAGACATAGACACACAGACAATCATTCACTCTCACATTCATTCATAAGGGGCAATTTAGAGTTGTCAATTGACCAAACACATGCATGTGAACCCAGGGGCCCATGGCTTTTTATGGGCATCATTTATACACCGTAGGTACTGTTACGAATGTCCCATCTCAAGTCAATCAATAACATAGTTATAACAAATAGAGACAGTGAAAGACCAGTATCTGCTCCATATTGAAAACCATATGTAACCTGTACGAGCTAGAAATGTTAACATGCACAGAGTAAATCTGACTGCTCTTGTTTACATGACAAACAGGCCAGTTCGAGTCCGTCATACACAGCTTTATCGGACAGGGGTCAGTAAAAAACGTTCACCAAGGTCCAGTTTGAGAACATTTCCACAAACCGAGGTCCAGGACTTCACAGCATTTCCACTACTTGGCAACTTATATACATAATAATAATAATATATATTATTACACTATAACTATTATTTTTTTATTTTTCTTCTATTTTGCATTCAAACAGAAAGTAAGAGTGTCTGGCTTGCCAGGCAAATATCATTAATAAATGTATTTATTTTGAGTTTGTGCCAAGGAAAATATTACATCATCATTTACAAAGTCATATGTTCTGAACAACAGAAAAGGACATTTCTCAAAAGGAGTGGGAAGAAGAAATGTGTTATAATATATTAGATTTCATTCTAGATGCTCTTTCTAATGGACTTGGGACTGGCACAGACAGTATGCATTTGTGACATATAATGTCTTTTCATCACAGGATATCCCATTGTAGCTTGTTTGACAAAAGAATACGTTTTTGAAAAAGGGCTGCTACTTTGACTTTGAAACATACTTTTTGGGACTTATAGACAGACTTCTAAGGCCACACTAGAGTACACACATTTACAAATTCACGTCCCAATAGATTGAGAGGGACAAATGAATATTAATTCCAGTTTTTCTCATTATCGGGCTGCTTTAATCATGATGAATGAAAAGCCTTTTTTGAGTGAGCCTTTAGGAGCAAAAAACTAAACTAAAGAAAAAGTCAGAGTGGACAGATTTTTAAAAAGAGGGGAAAAGCTTTTCATTGGCACACTGATTACATTCAAACACACATTGATTCAAGCACACATTGCCAAACCAGCCTTTATATGCTTTTTTTGTTGCACAAATGTGGTGATAATCGTATTTGTATGTTCTAATCGTTTCACTGTAACAGCACATGTTCCCTTAATTCAGATAAATATGTTTGAATTCAAAAATGTCCATTGGGTTTTTTAGTTCAGACAGCTAATGCCAAATTCAGGCGTATTATGAAACATATGCGCCATCTGTTAGGTAGAGTACAATAGCAGCTAAAACACTAACCTTGAGTCAAGCTGGGGAGCACATAGGAGCTAAGTGCAGGAATCAGATTAAGGCTTCAAAAGGCATAGGCATTAGGAAGGGAAATTTGAAGATTAGTACGAGGGGATAAACGAGAGGGGGCACACGTATAATGACATGAAGGTTAGAAGGTTGACATTAGGTAATGGCAACCTTTTTTTTTCTTTTTTTTTTTTTTTCAGCTTGGAAAATTAGTCTGAAATCCATTAAAGCAACAGTAAATATGAAAAGGCTGATCATAACACAAAGGCAGGTTAGGTTTTCGTCTTAATTGGCAGTGGATTTGCGTAACAGATTCAGATAGTGTTTTGGTGAGAGTGTTGGAGATATAGTTGCCGCTGACGCCATAGTCATTAGCATGCGCTCAACAAGGCATGAGACATGACGTTAATCTATAGGCGTGCTAATGACAGTGATTGGTGTAATCGCAGTTACATGGGAGAAAGGGATGCTTATTATTCTTTCACGTGATCCCACCCCTGCCGATGGGACTCCTAAAAATACTACCACCGCTGTTCGTATATGTAACGTATGATTCATCCGGTTAGTGCATACTCTAATCTTGTAATAGTATGGCTTTTTAGCTGCAGGCAACTTTAGAAATTACGTGTGAAAGGTTGTTTTGTAAGATGTTTTTTCATTTTTATTCCGCTAATAGGGGTTACAAGGGGTTGGAGTCAATCTGGCTTGGGCTGCGCTAAAAATACAAATTAATTTGGGTAGATACATCTTTCAACGAAAATGTCTTAAAAGATATTCCACAATAAATGTAACAAAAATGCATTCAATTATTCCTGAGTCAATTATTCAGTGAGTCAGTGATTAATGATCACCATTACTTTTCCTTAGACATGTCACCCACATTACCTTCAGAGTCTGCATCAACTGGTGTGTGTGTTTGATTAGAATGTATTGGAATATCATATTTGGAAAATGAATTCAATCTTTGTTTTAATATTAACTCTACTATTAGAAGAAAATGCAATTAATTGGAATATCCAGTCCAATTCTTTTAAAGAAAGGTATATTTGAGATCTAGATATGTTATGTATATTTATACTTAAAGAAGATATTATATGTTTTCAGGTATTTAGTTGACAGAGTCCAGATGACTACAACTGAGTCTTTTTCAACAATGGAACACTCCTGGACCAATGAGGGATTACACCGTCAGGTATTTAGTATTAAACTTTAACATATGTAGATCATTATTTACATTGTCCATCCATCCATCCATTTTCTACCGCTTTATCCGGGGCCGGGTCGCGGGGGCAGCAGTCTGAGCAGGGACTCCCAGACTTCCCTCTCCCCAGACACTTCCTCTAACTCCTCCGGGGGGATCCCGAGGCGTTCCCAGGCCAGCCGAGAGACATAGTCTCTCCAGCGTGTCCTGGGTCTTCCCCGGGGCCTCTTCCCGGTGGGACATGCCTGAAACACCTCCCGAGGGAGGCGCCCAGGAGGCATCCGGAACAGATGCCCGAGCCACCTCAGCTGGCTCCTCTCGACGTGGAGGAGCAGCGGCTCTACTCCGAGCTCCCCCCGTGTGGCCGAGCTCCTCACCTTATCTCTAAGGGAGCGGCCAGCCACACGGCGGAGGAAACTCATTTCGACCGCTTGTATCCGCGATCTTGTTCTTTCGGTCACTACCCAAAGCTCGTGATCATAGGTGAGGGTAGGAACGTAGACCGACCGGTAAATCGAGAGCTTTGCCTTCCGCCTCAGCTCCTCCTTTACCACAACGGTCCGATGCAGCGACTGCATCACTGCAGCCGCTGCATCGATCCGCCTGTCGATCTCACACTCCATCCTTCCCTCACTCGTGAACAAGACCCCGAGACTATTTTACATTGTGTTTATTTTAAATTGCAATATTGATCAATTAATTGGCTTGATGATAAAAACAGGTTAATGGACTTCCTGTTTAAAAACTGCAGACCAAGTAAGCTCCACTTCTTCTTCTGGTATTTCTCTGTAACAAGGAGCAGATTTTAATGTATGTATGTTCTTAGTGTAAAAAAGTGTCATACACTTCATACATGTGAAGTTCCAAACATGGACAAATACATTCATGAAAATCTGCTCCGTGTTACTGTGAATTGTTTAGGACGTCTACTGCTTGTTCCTGAAAGGGGTCGAGGGTGACTGGAGCCAGCTCGTCACAGGGTTAACGCAGAGACATAGACACAAAGACAACTATTCACTCTCACATTCATTTATTAGGGGCAATTTAGAGTTGTCAATTGACCAAACACATGCATGTGAACTTATGGGCCCATGGGCCAACTGCGGGCTGTAGGTGAAAACTGAAATCTTCTTCTCACTCAAGATCAGAAAATGCAGGACAAGGGAGTACGCATGAATCAATCAAAATAAACAACCCTGAGTGAGCTAATGAAGAGAGGACACCATTATAGCACCTTTAATTAAAAAATATAAATGAAATGGTCCTTTTAAGTGTTTCGAACAACCAAACTTAAGAAAAAAAGGCTCGAGTAAGACCCTTCAATATGGGCTTTATGGTCGCACCCCAAAGAGATGGCATTAACTTTGTCACATCCTCTGATTAAGAATGAGTAAATGTTCTTTTCTAATTTTACAGACCTAATCATCAAATACAACTCCAAATATAACAAACCCAAAATGTACTGCGTCATAAGTGCCCAGCTGGCCCTGTTATGTACTCCAGCCTATTTCCAGGCGGACCTGATGACAAACAGACTATGAATATCTATGTAGGCGTGGATGAGGTTGATTGCTAACAGCTAACGCAGTAACAAATGGACTTGAAGGTCTGCGTTCCCGGCGGTATGTTGGGAGCTATATCCACAATCAAGGCAATTAACCTGTATACATCCACTGGGAGCCTCAGCCATGTGTGCGTGTAGGTGTGTGTGTTTGTGTGTGTGTGTGTGTGTGTGTGTGTGTGTGTGTGTGTGCGTGTGTGTGTGTGTGGTAGACTTGAGTTTTAACAATGTAACCTACCCGAGTGAAGCTGGTAAAGGGCATCTGTTCGACAAATCAGCAACGCTACACTATGTAATCACGTTTCACACCGCACTAATCGCTTCAGCCTAATTTATTGCCGCTACCAAAACAATCTAAAGCTGAGCAGACAACATACGCTGGGGTGGGGATGGAAACAGAGAAGGGAGGAGACGGAAGACAAACAATACTCCAGCAGTGCCCCTATTTCGACTCAAGTTAATTCAATCTGGGATGTGCAAAGACTGAGCTATATTGCACTTGTTCTTATCCCCGCTATTTGGAGTGCTCTCAAAGTTCCTAATCCAGGCGCAGATAGCAACACCCAGGAAGGAGAAAGTACTTTGTATACAGATGAGTAACACAAGCTCCAAAACAGATGAAGGCGGCGACAGATTTAGAAAAGGGGGACTCAATTGAACGCCAGTCTGTTGGTCGCATCAAATTCCTCTTTAATTAAAACTGTAAATCCTCCACCACTTTATAATTAACACTGTGATCTCACACACCACCCCTCCTTCCCTCCCTCCCACTATCTACATCCCCGCCTCCAAAACGGAAAAACAATTAAAACTTTTGCGATTTTTACTTCAAAACCCATTCATTAAAACTGGCCAATGAACAATAGTGCAATATCGAAAAGCTAGACCCCCTCTTTGCTCATTAGCCGCTGGTTAATTGATCCTAAAGGCAATGTTTACCGAAGGGACGCTAAAGACGAAAACATTATCATTTTACCTCAGCTAATTGCAGTCTTTTAAAGGAGAGCACGTCCTCGGGAAAATTCCAGCTGAAGATCACAGGGAGAAGTTGATTTCAGAGGTTCCTTTGCGGTTTGGTCTCGGGAGGACGGCACATATGAAGACGGTTATGTGATATCCAGGATTAAGCAGCTAAAGTGGTTCGAACTAAATACTTTGAAGGTAAAAAAGCACAGATGCTGTTACTCGTGGTCAGCTATCAATAGGAGTCCAGTAATATCCAACCCAAGCCATTATATACCCTGGACACCACTCATCCATCAAAACTCCATTACCCAAGATTCATCGCAACAACACCTATTTTTCAGGCCTCCATAAATTCTTTGGCATTAACTTTTTTCTCTTTGCTTTTTTTTTCAAAACAATTTGGACTTTTACTTCCCGCAAACTTCCTCGAGCGGTTCTGTCTCTTGCCGCTCGGGTCAAGGGATGGTTAATGAAAGGCTGCTCCCGGAGGAACATAGGCGAAACGTATCATGATGTCGCTGGTATAAAAAATTCAGGCCGGCTGCGGCAGATGCCAAACACAGAACTTCCCTCTGGCATTGAGCCACCTCAGGTACACCCCCCTTTATGCACCTGTCTGTCTTTCCGCTCCTTTTCCCCAAAGTATCATAACCTCATCAATATTCAAGTCGATACTTTTGTCCACCTCCACCTTCTTCCCAAGTTTACTTCATCACAATCCCTTTTTTCTACAAACCTCATTTCCATTTTACCCTTTTTATTTTCGTCTTCCTTTTTAGTTAGACGGATCTGATTTGACCCTGATTAATGTGTCTCCCGTCGGCATAGAATCAAGGTGCAAATGCTAAAATGGATTTTCTTTCCTTCTGTTATGTATTTTCTGCATTTTTAAAAAGGCAGCGGAGACAGAAGGGCATCGGAAAAGCGTGCAGTGTTATTAACATGACTGATGATGTCGTTAGCTTGATCCTGGCGCTGTCTAGTCGCGTTGTTAGCATGTTTGTAGCGTGGTGTGACAATTTGATTAGCGGCTTCTGCTGGGGTGCTATTGTGCTGCTAAACCACGTCTGTCAGAAAGTGCACGGTGCGGATTGACTGCCATCTGACGTTAGCTCAGAGAGTTCCCTACGAAAGCACTGACACAATAATCTATAGGTTTAGCACCACGCCATTGGAAAATGTACTGTACATGCCAGAACAGTGACTTCTTTTGAGATCGAAAATATTGTACTTTCTGGTTTCTTACTTGCAGTATTCAATTCTAAGTCATGGCTTTATGAGATGTAAGAATAATGAGTATAATAATGGATGCAACATTGAGTACAAAGGGGGGAATTAAATTATATAAGATTTTAAAGCAAAAGAAAAAAAAAAAGGAATTTCGTCTGGTCTGCCACATGCTTTTCTCCCTCCACTGTATATTGTTCTCTGACAGGCTCCCACTCAATAGGGAAGAACGATCCCATTCTAGGCTAGCATAGATCCCATCAGCATCCAGGGAACGCCCACTTACTGTCGACTGTCATTTTAATGGAGGACAGAAGCTTTATCACCCACTGTTCAAAAACTACAAGAGCAAATGCCAACTTTAGCAATTATTTTGTGACAAATACAGACACGGGGACATGAAGAGTGATAAAGTGATCAAACTGCCCAATTTTTGTAATAGTAATCCAACAATGCTAACAATAACTGCCACACTGCTAGTGCCGCCTGCTATATTTTAAAATCTACAGAACAATCTGTTAATGTTTCTGAGGTAACGTAAGGTCAATAACCTCCATTAAGACTTGGCTGTGACTTGATTTTAATTAGTTGTGCTTAAAATAAACATAATTCACCGGGAAACATATTAGAAGAGGGAAAAAGTTGCGAGAGAGTTTTACCCCTTGATAGACCACGCCCCGGAACATGACACGCTGTTGACTGTCTCTACACCAGGGTAGCCAGGCTTCTACAGCCAAGTCTGTGCAGGAGTAGGGATACATACCTAAACCCACGTTCAGGTTCAAGTCCGGATTCGAATCCAGAGATTTAGGTTCAGGTCCGGACCTAATGAGTCCGGCTGAACTCATGCCATATTTGCATAATGTTATAACAGCATAACACAAGCTACTTGGCTCAATTAAGTTGAAGACACATGAACAAGGACGACTATCAAACACAAGGCTTAACTGCAGAGTGAAATAAATTCAATTTATCTGGTTTATTCACTGTTTTTTAACAGAAGTTACAACTTACAAATCACAAGCTGCGAGCTGCTAACACACATTCATGTGTTTTACTAGAGGAACAACTTCCGAACAAGAGCAAGTTGAGTATTGGTATTGGGGCAGCAGTTTCAGCTGATACTATGTTTGTAACTGGTTTGACTGGGCTGTTCCCACACTTGAAGTTTAATGCCTTTAGATACATTTCCACTCTTTAATTTTGCAGATCCATTGGCATCAAAGTCAGGTAAAAACCTTCACAAACTAGAATAACAGTCAACTAGAACCACTATAAATCAATCAACTTAGCAGTATCAAAAATAGAATATGAAAATATTTTACACTACACACAATACATCATATTAACAGCATTAAACACAAGACCATATTTAACAACTGTAGAATACAAATACTATTACAAAATATAAGCTCCAATTAATGAATCCAGCAATTAAACAATATTACTTTGACTTAGTATTTACTTAGATGTATGAATATGTATCTGGCACATGAACCCACCTAAATAAATGCTACATCACACCACAACATAACAGTTATTTTATTCATATTGAAGCGACCCTAGTCTCTAGTGCGCGTGCGCGGTCTCTGGGGCGGAGCTAAGAGCGGGTTCAGGAGAGGAGGTGGTTTTTGATGTTCCTGTTCCATCGCCATGGTTACGGCCAACAGTAACCAACTCTGTTCAAGAAATAAAGTGACAACTTGTGAGCACTAAACCAGCATTACTGACCTGAGCGAGAAGTTACAATATTTACACCCAAACCACAACCACCCTCTCCTTTAACAAGCGTTAAACTAACTCACGGAGCGGCACGAGCGGCGACGCACGCGGCGGCTTCAAACGATTCAATTAAGCCAGTGTTCTTCCCGAAGGTTCGGTCTCTCGTACGGTTACTCTCGCGTCTTTAAACTCATTGCACCGGCTTCAACTTCTGCCGCGGGGAAGACGCGTGCGTCGCTGATGCTCCGGGCGCGCCATTGACAGCGATGTCAGTGCTTACGTCGTTTCCAGCGCAAATTTCGCGATCTATGGAAGGTTTAGGATGGTTTAGATTCTAGAACGTAAAGGATGTAGAATGTGAGTGGTAGATTTTTAATGAGTCCAGAACCGAATCACTGGGGTTTCGGTTTTTTTGGACCTGAACCGAAACGTTTTTACAAGTCCGGATCCGGTCCTGCGAAACGGTACGCATCCCTATGCAGGAGTGTCTGAAACACCACCTAAATGAGATGAGAGTGGGGACGGACACAGCAGCAAACTGTCGAGAGCCGCATTCGACCCTACGACGCTGGCTGCTCGAATTGAGCGTGCGCGCAGGAGCCACTCGACCACGGAACAGCACACCCCTTTTTTGGCATTTTAAAAAAATATCTAACTTTGCTTCGCCAATAGCTGGCATGTGAAAACATATTTAATACATTCTACATTGACTATAGTTTTAAATTAAGCTTGTCCCATTCATCTCTATTTGAAGACTATTGTGGAGATGTCACAACTGGACTTGTATCTGAACTGCAAAGTGTGCACGGTAAAAAGACTAGAGCCCAGTAGCAGTAATTTAAACATGTACTAAAGATGGTTAGTCCGGTAGACTGTTTACTGACACTTCCACAAACACGGTGCCCAGCCAATGAAAATGTGTGGAGGACATGCTTGAAACAGTGTCTGGGCAAAAACTTTACTTAAATATTACTTTAGATTTTTTAAGCGAGAGCTGCACAGACAAGGGCAACAGCAAGGCACAGCGTGATATTTCTGCCTAAACACCAAATGTGTAATACAAAAAATACAGTCAAACTATTCATACTTTATACAACTAAAAATGTGCGTATCAAACATAAATGATGGCCCTCACTGTATAGATCAGCCCTTCTCCTCTTTTTCTCTCATGTCTGACGTCTTCCAAATGACGATAAATTACTTTGGTCAGCCCACAAATAATAATTAACCACTGCATTTAAAGGGTTTCAAGCCTTGTTTAAGACTATATACATTTTATGTTTTCCCTCATATGTCTGGGGACCCCTTGAAATAATTTTGTAAGGGGTTCTTGAATCCCAGGTTGAGAACCACTGTCTTAAATCATGCAAGTATATTAAAAGCTCTAAAAGGTTTCTTTTAGAGTGTCTTATTTCTTGTGGTCATCTTCCACTACCGTCTTTAAGAGAAGCTTGTCCATTATTTATGCACCCACTTCATAAAAATGTCCTAATTGTCAATGCTTTTCCCTCACACTCGCTGCACCATAAGTAGTTCTTTCCGAGCCTCTTCCTTTTACACTTTCTGCTTCATTTAATCGCACTATTTCTCCATGAATTACCAAATACCTGTCCTTCCTCTGGATTCACTCACCAATCCATTGTCCCTTAACCCTTTGTTTCACTGCACATCTACACCAAGCTTCCAACTATTTTCAACTGATTACAGGCAGCAATGTTGTAATAATGAATATTCTATATGTCAAGCTTATACCTCCATTCCTTATTTCCATCTCTGGCAATCAGCAATTGTATTATTACTATAATTTGAGAGGCGAGTAGCAGTCATATTCAACTGGATCTGGGCGTATTTGCACGAGGAGAATGATAGAGAATGAGCAGAGAGGAAGATGTGAAAATGCAGTGCAAGTAGTCACAGTGATTAGCAGGCGAGCTGGGGAAATCCAGGCGTATGAGAAGTTGGAGGAGTCAGTGATTGATAATTGAAGCTGTGTGTATGTCCTATATGTATGTTAACAGTATAATGAGATACTTACCGGAACCATAATATCACATACTGTAAGACAATGGCCAGCTGTCAATTTGTCACCTATAACTTACTTTTAATAATACAGGAGAAAAAAAGAGGCAGCCTTGACAACGGGATTATATTTATTATTGCTTTAATTTATAACTTGTTTGAAAATGAGGGCGGCATCATACATCAAATACAGAAATCAGAAATCAAATACAATTGCTGTGAATGAAGTGGTTTTACTGAGTATGAAGTCTCTCTCCCCACGCTCCTTAAATGATTTTTTCATTCTTCACGGTTGTCCATTCTCTTGGTATAAATAACTGCAACCACTGCCAATGCAAAGTGCCTAAGTACCTCTGACCCAGTTTTGTACCTTACAGTATGTGTAAAAGTACTGGGGACTACTCAAACCTATACAGATGAGTTTATTATGTCGGTTTTATGATGACAGGAAATCCCAGGAGAAACCCACCTACATGTCAACCCCGCTTGAGGAGGAACCTTGTCAAATCAGCGTTAAAGAAGCGCATTATATAACCAACCAATATATAAAATCAGACTTTAAAGCTGGGCCGAATTACTTTGTTTTTGTATTGTTTTTCTATGTTTACTCCCAAAGAGTATATTTTAAACGCAGCTCTTTGTGACAAAATGAGACCACTGAGTACTGTCTGCAACTAATAATTATGTGTTCTAGTTCCTGTTTACCAGGAACAAAGACCCAAAGGCAGTGCTCTGACTGGCTGTGCTTGGGTGGTTCACCCCAGTTTGACTTAGCCGTATGAAAAAGCTTCTCTATAGCCGTGCAATGAAAACAAATGCGAACGCAATAAGGTTTGTGAGAGCCGAGGACGAGTTAGAGATATATAAATATCTACTACCTCCTTTGGGAGTTTGAAAATCAGATGGTAAAAACAAGCATACATTTATTCAAAATGCAATTGAATAATCACCAAAAAATAAATTAATAGACAAATAAATAAAGGGAAACTCAAGAGAGTATTTACGAATGAACTGGGGGACTGTAGCGGTTGGTGTATGTATGGTAACACAACAAAGAGGCTGTGATGGGATTATTACTGTGTACAAAGGCGTGTATGGGGGTGGGTGTATGTGTCCACTCTCTGTGGTGGAAAGAGGGAAGTGATGCTGTTGATCTTGGACCAGGGAAGGGAAGGCCGCTCCAGGCAATTTGAATGGAGAATCGGGGACACACATTGACATCAATGTAATTGGAGGAAACTAGCACAGTTAGGGACTCTATTATTTCTTGTCTAACGATGTGGGTTTCTCTGCTCTTCCCCATCTCATCTTATCAAAATTTACTTGTTCTAGTTCTAATTGCCTTATGTCTTGTCATACAAAAAACCGACACACTTCGAAGCCCTTAAGATGATCCCTTCTCTAACTTGTAATACACCACATCTCTGGAAGACTAAATTGCAATCCTTCTAACTTTCATTTGACTTTGACCCACATCTACTCTTCTATTGCTCTTAGAATACTTACACACACATTTAGTTGTCATGCTACTCAAGGTTCTTTGGGGAGATTGAGAAATTAAGATGTGAACATGAAACTTAAAGTGTTTACAAGCACGAGAGATTTCTGTCTGCGTTTTTACAAATTCTACATTTATTAAAAAGAATATGTCTTCTTTCAAAGTCAAATTTAATATCCAGTTAAAAAAAAGAAAGTAAAATGTGCAAAAAGTCAAGTCAAAGTCAGTAACACCAAATATCATCATAGAGAGTTAAAATCACTCCCTACTCAAGATTCAACTCAACATTTGAACTTTTAGCGTGCGCGCAGCTCTTACAAATGCACATAGATGGAGGACCAGATATTAAGAAGCATTTATGTGAAAAAGCATGAAATCTCTGGGTTTATGGAGAAATAGCTAGTCAGCTGCACAATCTTGACTTACTAACTATAAGCAATCAGACAGCTTAATTCTCCACTGGGAAAGGTGTTAAGCTCCTTCACTCCCATCCCGTCACTCATGATAAATGGCAGTGAACTGAGCCGAGGCGCCGGACTCTAAACATTTCCACTTCGACAACAACTTTCTCTGCCCGCGACCTGCGAAAACTTCTTAACAGGAGGACGCTGGTTCATAGAGCAGAAGTGCTGAGGGTTAATCCCTGCAGTAAACTGGGCACGCTCACATACATTCAATTACCCCAGAATAATACGGCCGTTCAACCTCTCCTGTCAGCGCCGCGCGGAAACCATTTAATCTTAATTCTGTTCAAAGACTGTGTCCGCTCCTAGATTCCTAAATGTATTTCCTCAAGTTTCATAAACAGTTGACATGTTCTGGACTCACGCTGGTGTCGGACTGATTGATGGGAAAGGACAGCTTGTTAATTTGTGAACCAGCAGAACCCACGCTGGCTCACGTGTGGAGAGTACTGCAGCTATTTGGATGCTGTGCTCCTGCGGGTGTTCACAAACATATGAGGATTAAATTGAATGTGCTTCTTTACGCGAGCGTGCGCATACATTTGCACTTGTCTGCCGGCTCCTTTAAAACAGATACACACAACCGAGGGGAATGTTTGAGTGCGGTTTCTCTCTGGAAAAGTGATAGGCCCTTGTGGAAGCTGGAACAAGCCCAAAGTTATAAATACTCGGAGGGAAATATATCCCCGTATAAAGCGCCAATACAGAGGCAAGTGAAACAGCGCAGTGCTTACATTTATTGCCAAATTTCCTCTCTATTGTTTATAACGCCAGTCCCAGAAGCTCAAAACTAGCGTTAAAGAAAGAAAGAAAGCTAACTGTGGCTATCTTGTGGCTACCTATCACTGACCAAATGTCTTTATTTGTATTTTATATGACACCATTCAAAGTCATGACAGCTGTTAAGCGCTTTTGCTGAATGCGCACGGCACCCTTTTGTAATGCCCTCCTTCACATTCCTACATTTCCATACATCCAGGCTGAGAGCTGCCCACTGTATACTCAGAACACTCAGCAGCATTAGTCATTTCCATCTCCAGTGGGCTTTAATCCACCACGGCCTTCTCCATTTCAAAAACCATCTTGTTCACATTCAAAACTCGTGAGGTGGTCATACATCAAGCGGCGGCAATAGTTTGTTGGACCTCTTGCGTATTGCAGTTTCCCAGAGTTGCAGAGCTTCACAACGGCTGTGCAGTTAATTGGAAAAGGCCTCTCTCTATTCGGGGGCATGATTAAAATGTGGTGTGCTGTGTTTTGGTGATAAAGACTTGAGATGAAGAGATAGGGAGAGCACAAAGGAGGGAGGACAGGCCCGCGGGTCCGGCGTGCTGGGATCCAATCCAGAGCCCACAGGGAGTCACCAGCCCAGGCAGGAGTATACGTGTCTCTTACTGTCAAAATGGAGCCACGCAAACATTACTTCTCTTAATAGTGACAATCAGGGACCGAGATCTAAGTCAAAACAAATCTGAATCAGTTCATTTGACTTTCATTTGTAAATAAGCATATTTAATACTAAAAGTTGCCATGGAACTACACATAGTATGACATACTGAACTCTTTGGGACATATTTACTAAGTGTTTGCACAAATGCAAAACGGGTGCTGAAAAGCAAAAAACAGGTCAAGTTGAGATTTGTGTCTCTCTCAGGCCACAGCAGAAATTTTTGTTCAAACATTTGAATTTTGAGGCAGAGAAAATGCTAATTATATCGTTAGCGGCAGACTGATTTATCAAGAATATGAGGAGAAAAATTGTGAAAAGCAGGTGTGAACCTTTGTGCAAAGTGAACTACAAGAGTTAAAATGTCAACACGTTCTAGACAATTTAAAATAATTGTGCATGGCTCAGTTACAATTATAAAATAATAATTGTGCTGTTTTGACAGTGGGCGGAGGATATTAAAAACACACCTGCGACACAATTCTCATCTGAATCTGAACTGGAGCACACAGAAGCTGTCCATCAAACAGATTATAGGAGTCCGTCCCAAGTTCTATTAATGTCCTTTGAGAAGATTGTGAGGTCTTTACACAGAGTAGGATTTTGACACAGGAGGAGACGTGACTAGTCTGTCCGCTGTTCCTCTTGTCCCGGGAGTCTAAAAACCTGCACGCATGTCCTCTGCTTTAAAATATTTGTCCCAGATCCGTCTTTTCAACGCATGCCGGTTTTCCACCACATCCCACGCGCAAAGACATATTCTTCTGCCCATACATCACAATCAATTTGCGTCACTAATAATATGTGCAGTTTCTAATGGTAAATGAGCAAACCACCAACAACAACTTAATCCTAAACAAAAAGTATTTTCAGTTTAATTGAAGGGGTGGGCCATATTGACAAAAACATCAACATTTTTGGGGGGGAGCATACGGAACAATGTTCATATGATATTATATCATGTGTTTAAACACCACTTTAAATGTATTAGTTGATGTTTAATCATCAGATGAATGTTAAATGACTGTAACATTGATAACAATTACACCCTTTTTAGAAAATTTACAACGAAACATTTTTCATTTGTATTTTAATCACCAACACAATATTCTCGATATTTAAATTTTGCATATCTTCAAAAGAACATTAACAATATTATCTAAATTTTGATATATTGCCTACCTCTATTTACTTGAATTGTAAAATTTTGAAAAACTTTGTAACACATTGTAATTCTGCGTAGATACACCACATCTCATGAGGATCAATTTGTCACTGTTTCCTAATGCCGTGACCTTTGTCCTGAAACGTGTGCAAATCTGAGGAAAGTTAGTGCAACAACAACACTCCTGTAAAAACATGGAATTGTTCCTTTTTATATGCACGCATACAATCAAGACAGAGGCTGCATTAAGCTTAATTTACGGGCTCATGAGATGCAACACTGACTTGAAGTGTGCATAAGGTGTCTTATGCATGAAAAATGATATAGGTTTTTATAAACAATGAGTTGATGGAAGCTGCTAGACTTAACCTATACCTACAGGGACGACGTTCTCATCTACAGAACAGAACCGCCTCTGACACGAATGCAGTTTTTCACACCACTGGGGGCATGAAAAAGGAAGTCTTCGCTCTCCCCTCTGAGATCCCTAGCTGCCGCTTCGCCACACTCTCACACACTGACTAATGAATATTTATGCTGCTCACACTGCCTGATCGCAACTCTGCCATTTCACAGCGCTGGTGATACTCTAAATGCTTTTGTGAGAACAAAGACCATGTGACATTGAGTCCCTAATGGGGTAATGTTTGTACTTTAGAGTTTTTAGGGGGCTTCTTCTTCACTTGGCACACGTGATGGCCTGGGGGTTCACAGAGCTGGTGCTGGCAGGCTCCCTTGGCCTTTCTTCTAACCTTCAGGGGGGCTTAAGTTCGCCTTTTTACTATGCCACTCATATCACCTCGAGCTGGGCTTTACCTCTGGATATTGTAGCCATCCTCCCCTCCGCCGCCGCCCTCAGCTCCCCTATGGCCAGGCAGGCTCCACGCAGGGTTCAAGGGCAGCCCGCTTAAGGGACCCAATCAGCAGAAGGCAGAGGTGTCTCCAGCGGGTGCACAGTAGGATGTGAGTTGAAGCCAGAGGGGCGTGTGGCTGCTACACCACAGGAGCCTGGACGCATACAGACATTTTCCTCCTCCTCAAGCACCTAGCAATCAGCAGCACACCTCGGCAGCAAAAATAAAAACGTCTTCTATTTTCACCGCAACTTTGTTCAGGAGCACTGAGCTGAATACAAGTGTGCGAGTAATTATAGGCACCAGAATGAGCAGTCTGATTGCACCATAACATTTGGGAAGCAATAGTTAGTGCAATATAGAGCAGCAGGAGGGGAAAAGGGGACAGGGACTTCATGTGACAAGAAAAACAAGAAAGGCAGGGGTATTTTTTTTTTTTTTTTAAATGTGACATTATCAAGTTATATCTCCTATATTTTGTCTCAACCCATTGATCTTTCTAAATGTGACTACTTTGATAAATTGCATCCTCATGTCAAGAGCGACCGTTTCACCATAAACAACACATTTTCAAATCTATGTTGATCAGCCAATTAAAAAATGCATCAATGTTATCAGAAATAGGCTAAATATGGCCAAAAATATCTAAATAATTTAATGTCATCAGTAATATCATAATATATCAGTGCCAAAAGTGCTATAAACATAAAACTGAAACCCATGAATGGAAAATGCCTTGTTCTCTGTCTAACGCCTTTTCCCTTGAGCAGAGTTGTTTGCTGTACAAACACTAAAATGTTTTATTTTATCTCCATGATGCCAGAAACTCCACTAAAACACATCTATTGATAAAACCACTAGTAGTCAACGCTAAAAAATGTTACCAGCTGCCCATTTCCTGTCTTTGGGGACTTAAAGATCATGTGGTGGCATAAAAATCGAAAAGCATGTGCACCTGGTGTGTAAAGTTCAACTCGAGACCTGTGCAATGGCGTTCCACACCGCTCTCTCCCTTCAGCCATCGATCTGAGGCTCTGATGCTCGGCCAAAGAGCTATCAACCTTTTAAAGTGTCACTTTCAGAGGGAAATGGATTGGCCTGGTGGGAGGGGGGAGGGGGGACAAACGAGCAGCATAATGAAATCAGGAGCTCATCATTCATGCCTAAACAGCTCTATTTACTATATTACAGGCCATGGCAGTGTATTGTGTGTAAATCAGCACATTAGGTATCCTCTCCTGGCTCTGAGTTTGCCTTTTCACAGTGAGCTGCCAATAAACTGCAGGCATAAATCTTAGCACAATGGTGATAGGTGCAGCAATTAGGAGATAACTGATCATTTGTATACTGTCAGATACTTTGGAGATTGGGGAACAAACTTCAAAATTCGTTCAAATTCAATTCAAATTCAATTCAAAATGACATATGACGCCTCATTCATAACAGAGCACGGAAAAGAAACAGTGGTCTGTGTGCATAGAGCTGATCTGTCACCCAGGCTAATGTTTGTTATCCGTTTAGAAAAGCATTTCACCGCGCTGCCCGGTGGTTGAGCGGTTAAGGCACAGCGCACGTATGCCAGGCGCCGAGTGCAGCCAGCCGCAGTGTTGTGGGTTTGAGTCCTGAATCTGTCAATTTACTGCACGTCTTCCCTTCTCTCTCAGCCCCCATTTCTCGCTCATCTGTCCTGTCTAATAAAGCCTGCGAGCCGTAAAATAAATAAAAACTATTGCTTTTGAAATGACAAAAGGTTATGATCTGGAGTTTGAAATAGTGACATTGAAACTATGTGCACTTCATTCATTGTTGCAAGATAGAGCCGCACTTCTTTAACTGATTCTAGTTTTCATGAGACTGACAGCGGTGTTTGCCGCTGTGTGCTCTGCTGGGCCCATTCCCGCAGACTCTTCTTTAGTAGAAAATTGCAAAGCTAACCTTGTGTCAAAAGAATTCACACGTGAGGTATCATCACCAAACACTCTTCACCATCATCACAAGAAGAACATGTGCCCAAATCCCAAAAATAAGTTCTACTCCACTTTACTGTTAAAACAATACTGTTACCTTAGTTATTATTTCTTAAGACAAAATTGTACTGATTAACCTTACTTAAATGGTAATCAGATTCTGGGATGATTATAGAATGAGTCTAGAGTTCAAGTTTGTTCTTTTTCATGCATAAATTGCCTTTCTTCAAAACCATTGTGCAGATATCTGCCTTTTATAATTCTTAACACTAGCTGTATATGACAATCATGAAAATCGACTGCCAAAAATAAGAGATGAATGACTGTAAAAATAAACTGAGACTTCAGAATCAGAATCAGAATCAGAAAAGCTTTGTTGCCATTGTCAATGAGCAGAATTCACAAACATAGGAACTTGCTTTGGTGATTCGGTGCAACATATAACAATGATAAAATGATAAAACAACCTATATGAGTTAAAAAAAAAAGGACAACACACGAGCTTGGACATAATTATTTTAAAAAGTTTCTCTCAGTTCTGAATCCGGCCAGCCCTTCACCCTCCATTCCCTCCTTCTTCTTGAACAAGATTAAATGCCTCGGGAACTCTTTAGGGTAAAAAGTAACATCAGCAAGAGTATATATACAGCAGCAATTAAGTGAAAAAAACGTGTTCCTCTTAAAGTGGTGCTTGTACTCCCATCATAAGAACCAGCTGCGATGTATCAAGACGAGGCAGAACTGCAAAGTAGCAAACAGGAAGTCTTCAAATGTAAGGGCGGAAAACGACCAGCGTCTTTGTGAATAACTGCTGATTTAAGTAATTTACAAGTGGATCCATAAGAAGATGCAGCAGAGAGTCTATATATTGGCGTATAGCATTAAAATACATGTAGGTGCATGCTCGTTCCCCTCTACCACTACTTAGATCCTTTAAGCCTTTGAACTCTCAAACCCTGATGTTGAAAATCTGAATAATTCAAACGTTTTCATATGGCCACGTGAAGCCTCCTTTCTTTAATGCACACAATTGTTTGACCTGTGCTAAGACCTGACCTTCTGTTTCAGCTTCACATTACATTCGCCGCAACCAAGTTTTTCAAGGTTTATTAATTCAGAAAGAGAGAAAGCAGCAGGCGGAGCAGGAACAAGCACATGTAACTTCTCTCAGATGGTGGGATGGAGGTGCTAGTCAGGCAGTAAATTATTAAAAAGGTTGAGTTTAGGTTTAATTAAAATACATGCATAACAGTAACAAATGTTTCCAATCCAAGTTGTCCTCTGCTCATTCATTCATTCATTCATCTTCTACCGCTTGTGCCCGTTAGGGGAGGCAGGTGACTGTAGCCCATCCCAGTGATTTTGGGCCTTAGGCGGGGTACGCAGGCTTAACACAATCAATACACGGGACTCACCTGAATCCTTGTTGGGAGGCGAGCGCTCTAACCCCTCTGCCACAGTGCCCCCCTATCATATGATTTTATTGATTGTAAATGCAACAAACAGATATAGACAAATAGCATCATCGACAGAGGTAATAACAGCTTACAAAAGCAGTAATTTGCTACTGACGGTCGTCACCTGCTCCATTCAATTGAAATACTACTATCATGGATTGTTGGTATGCTGCCAAACGATTGTCATTTTATTGCCTGATTATGGGTATGTTCAGTAAAGCTTTTAAAAAAATGAGAGTTGTGCTATTGTGATGCAGGCTGAGAAGCCCCTCTGGCAACACATGCACACGAGCATCTATCTTAGAAAACGCCACAAGCAGGGTGGACAGAACTCTATGTGTCTATTTCTCTCGAGGTGAGGCAGAACTCCAAAGACCTGACATAAGACAAGTCAAAGGGATCCAGCTCCTCCAGGCAGTAGAAAAATAAGTTGAGGGTTCAAGAGATGAAGAACGCAGAGAGGAGAAATATTCAAGGGAAAGTGGCAAAGTGACACAGTAAAAGATAAAAGGCAAACGGTAAGGAACCTTTAGAAGGTGTGTGAGAAGAACAAAACACTTTGGGCTGTAACAAAAGAGACGACGTGCTAAAGTAGTGGTGTGTTGCGATGAACTAAAGCTCAAAGTGTACAGAGGAGAATGGGGGGAAGTGTTTTAGGCCCGCACAGACCAAAATGAAAGTGACTTCAGATCAACTGTCAACCAACCGGGAGCGACAGAGAGGCCGAGTGCATGCACAGAAATGTTAAGTCTTGCATGTGCAGAGGGCTAAACGACCGAGCCGCGAAAGAAGAGAAAGACTGAGTGAAGAAAGAGATGGTGGCGCTGATCCACGATGCTATCTGGGCACAGGGAGATGTGTGTGACACAATCTCAAATTGGAAATCGCTGTTTCAATCTCGCCTCACTCTGTGGCTACCCGCTCAACTGATAACAAGAGCGGCCTAATTCTATTAAATACCCTGTGAGTGCGGTGGTGGCTGAGCAGGCAAAGAGAAAGGAGAAGATGGAAGCTGAGTGACTGTTGAAACAAAGTCAAAAGACGACATAAAAGTACTTGGGCTGTATGTCTCTGTATCTCTTCGCCCCATCTGCCCGTCATCTATGTGAACCTCTCCAGCTCAGCAAATCAGGCCTTCCATCTATCTAACTACCCATCTGTCTATTTATCGCTGTACCCATCTGCCAGCGCTTATCACTCCCTACAGGTTACTCTTCTCATTTAGGACACTGCTTCCCCCGACTTCATCTTTTTGCCTCCTTCATTCTTGACTCCTTGAATCAATTTTCTTTATTCATCCTTGGGTGCCAACTTAGCTAACCTTGCAGCGGAGACATTTGGCAATTTTCATTTTATCTCACACTTTGAAGCTGTTTTGTTTTCCTAACTTTGAAGGGGGAATTAAGTGGCGAGTTAATCACCAATCAGTGAGGTAATCAATTTTGGACAATCAAGAGAGCTGAGAAAACAGGCTCGAATTGAACAGTTTCTGTAGAGCCAAATGGGATTCAAATTGGTAATAAAGAAACGCAAAGTAAAAACATATCATCTGCATGAGAGCCTAAACTACGATGAAGGAATGGAAACCTTAAATGTCCTGACATGACATTTGTGTCTTGTACAAACAGAAAGTAATTAAAAGCCACAGATTTGAGGCAAACTGTTAAGAATTGGGTCTGTACATGATTAAAAGATTAAGTCTAAATTTGAGGGGTGTAATTAAGTAGAATTGTGCTGGTTAGTTTGTAAAAACGTAACGATGGACTTGGATAATTTGTTACATGTGAAAATCATCAAGAAATAGAGACCAGAGAAAAAAATCTGACCCAAAAGAGAACAAATACTGGTCCTGGAGTGTACGTTGAGTCAGAACGCTGTGTCATATTAATTGCGGGATGGGGTTTAAACAAAGAGATCTACTCTTTTGGTGCGTTCTTGTCTTTCTAATGTGATCCCGTCTGTATTTGTTAGTCTAGCGGTGCAGGAGATAGAGTCCCTCTTGGTGAAGCATGTCTATAAAGAGCTGTTTGTTCCTCTGACCCCCTTTTGACTCCCCAGCGTTGTCAGATAACACTTCACTCTGTCTTTCTAAAAATATAAAGTTAATCCCTTTCACAATGCAATTATCTTTTGGGGGTTTTATGTCCCTTCTAAAAAGCTTTAAGTGTGGGGTTTGCTCTGATCCCTTTTCATTTAAGACCTCGGTTTTGATGAGGATGAGAGGAGAATCGACTTTGCAGTAGCGCTGTGTGCCAAAAAGCTCTGCAGGACTACTGTATCATCTGGCTTTATATCTCAGGGTGCGAAGACAGATCGGATATAAAAGCGCGAGAGAAGAAAAGACACATGCAGAGAGCAAGCGGGTCAGGCGCCAATAAGAAAGTAAACATCTACGGCAGTGTCAGGCTAATGAATTAATCAGAAAGTCATTAGCTCCTATGTGTTGGTGTCTAAGTAGTCCATTTTTCCAGCTTCCTCCTTCCGCTAACAGGGAACGAGGAACGAGAGGGATAGAGAGAGAAAGAGAAAGGGAAAAAGGGAGAGAGGATCATGCAGAGAGCGAAGGAGCATTGGGCTGTGAAAGAGAAGTGTATGTGTGCTTCTGCCTACACAGTTTTATGCATGTGTGGGAGGCTTGCACCCATTACACTTTGTTTGTCGGCCGATGATTGCCTGTCAGGCCAATAAAGTCAGCCAGAAGAGGGGCAGTGTGAAAGGGGGAGAAAAAGATGGGGCAGTGTCACGCAGGCAAGAACAAAACCAAAGTTTGTGCGGAGAGCTGCCAAAAAGAGTGGAAATCAACACAACCTCTCACTTTGAATGCGAGGCAATCCATAATGAAAACGGAATCTAATCTGTGTATATTTGTGTTTGATTTTAATTGTATTGACCTTCCACGGTGAAGCGTCTTTTTTTTTAGATTTGATTTCAGTTTATGTGGACCTAGTTTATATTGCCTTTAAGGGGTAGCTAAAGTTATCTTCTAATTTGCAATTGGTTTTAAATCCTCAGGTCATTCACTCAGAGTATTGCTGAGGCTTACCAATGGGAGGAGGCGTCTTCATAAATAAAGATGTATTCAATTGAATGCACTTGAATGCACAGGTGACCGCATAGGATTAGATAATCTCAGATGGTGGTCAATGGCCTGTGTAACTCTTTGGAAGATTAACATTTTTGAATGAAGTAGAAATCCCCAAACATTGAACATTATTATATTTTTGGGGTCTTGGCTTCACAAACCTGCAATATTAATCAACAGTGCGACTGTTGATGAAGAGAGCAACACATGAGGCTGGGTCCATGTTCCCTGACGTTTCATTGGTTAAACAGCGTCATGTGATCTCTAATGGAGTCTCTAATGGACCCATAGTCTAATGTATTGACCTTAAGAAGTTGGACAAACTTCCCATGGATTTATCAGAGGAAAACCTGTCAGACATGAGAGAAAATGAGGAGGAGGGCTGATTTACAAATTGAGCGCCATCATTTATGTTTGAGGCGCTTTAGCTTTGGTGTAAAAATTGTTGGTCTATATTTTTTGCATTATACATTTGGTGTTTTTGCAGAAATATCCCTGTGTGCCTCCCTGTTTACAACTGTTTGTTCATCTCACTCTTAAGCTAAATTTAAAGAGGAATAAACATTTTTAAATAACTGCTACAGGAGTCTAGTCATGTCTTTCTGCGGTGCACACTTTGCAATTCAGATGTAAGTCCAGCCGTAACAGCTCCACACTCGACTGAAGCCGCTGTGACTGTCTTCAACTGGAGATGACTGGGGCTGACAAGACACGTCGGAAAATCAGAGGAAAATCGGGCTAAAATGTGTCCTCAGCTCTAAACGAGAGGAACAGCAGTTTGATGTGCTGGGTAACGAAAAGAATGTGATGTGAAAATGGTCTCAGCTCAATTAAACACCAAGCGCAAAGTATATACGAGCAAGCAAAACACCTAAATGTGAATAAGAGAAGTTTTTATTGTACTGTGGAAGATTAAAGGCAAAGCAAGACTCAACAAAACAATGTAAATATGGCAGTTGAACAACACAACGCATTGGAAAAAAAGCAAGAGTTCAAGCCGGGTACGTGCGGTAAAAGAAGGGGAATGGCCGAGGAGAGACGGGTAGAATTAGGTGGACAGTTGGGAGACAGTCGGAGCTCGAGTCCGAGATAAGATACTTGGATTAGTGGCAGCCGAGGCGCAGAGTTGAGAGATGAGGTTGCTGAGATAGGGAGAAGGGTAGTTCTGTAATCTTAGGCTTTAAATGAGTCCTCGACGGCTGTGGTCAGAGGAGGCGGCGTCTAAATTGAGATTATAACTGAGGGATTGTGCAGGAAAATAGGCACTGATACGTACACTAATAATCACGACAAAGATAAAGAGGGTCCAGAAGCCGCAGATCAAGACAAGTGCGGTTTATCAGCCTATTGCTAATCCCTCGCTTTAAATATCACTTTGGACCAACAATGCTCCCACAGGGCATAAATAAACAGAAAGAAAAAGGAAAATGAAAGATTCCTCTTCAACAAACCCAGTCTCTGAGTTGTAACCTGTAATGTCGACTTCAGTAAACGCCCCACACAATAGGCTCGCTGTTTCAATGATGTATGCAAATTGAACAGAAATGAGGAAAATGGGCTACAGATCCTAAAATAGCAAAACAAACAAGACAGAATAATGATTTAAGTGTTCTGCGCGTGCAGCTGTAGAGAGTGTTATTTAAACACAGGCGTATCACTATAAACACTGCCTTCTTAAGTTTGTGAATTGCTTGTTTTAGCTCCTACTGAAAAAATCAATGCACTAATAACAAAGAATATGGATTTGGAGCATGCAGCCAGGAGAGAAGGAAGGTTAGGCCCCCTTTTAAACAGCCCTACGAATTTGAAATATTTAGTTTGCTTTTGGCTCATTACGGATGTCTGCAGGTGTATAATTAAAACGTGAAATTGCTTTAGACCAGTGATGGAAAAGGAAGACAATCAATAAACTAGTTTTGATAATTTTGTGGTCCCTGAATAAATTGTATATGGATGATTGTAATTCTTGCAAATTTAAACAGAAAAGAATGTATTAAACGTTGCAAAGGAGGTAATAAAATACACTGTGTTCCAAATGATTATGCAAATTATATTTTTCTCTGCTTTTGCCAAACAGTCAGTATAAATGACAGTCATCATAATTTTCAAGTCATCATCCTCTAGAATACAATTTGAATGTTACTGAACAAACTTCCCGATGATAACAGTATTTTTCTCAAAAATAAAAAAACTGCTCTTGAAATCTGATGTATTTGTCTGGCAGAAACTTTCCTCATTGTGCCTTTACATGCACAAATCTGTCTGTGCTCGGAGTTAACTAAAAATATCTTAATAGTACGATGAACACGCTTAGGGTTTTGTGAAATGTCTAAGGTTGTCTTTTTTTAAAGATTATGTGGCCTGAAGGCTTTACTAGACAGGAAAGACAGTGTGAAATGGGAGGGGAGAGAAGGGAGGACATGCAGTAAACTGTCAGAGTCAGGATTCGAACTTGCAAGACTGCGGCCTGCAGTATTCAACTATATCACGCTTTTCTGCACTAGAGAGATCCTTTTTCTTTCCCATATTGCTTGAAAATGGTGGTCTGCTTAACAATGTGGATTGTCCTTCTTAAGTAGTTTTTTTTCCTTTAATTGGACCTATCTGGCAAACTAATTGGCACAAGTGTTTGAGATTGATTTCACTGACCCAAGAGCCCTGAGACACGACACCATCCATGAGTTTCACTGGAAAACAAACCTTACTGACATCAATTTGCATAATAATTTGGAATGTGGTGTAATTGTGGCAACAGCTGTGGTAATACTAGTTTATATCTGAAGCAAAACAAAAGGAGTTGCATTTTTTGATAATGTTCAAGTATAGATTTTGCCTTGTTTACTTGTATATTATTTTCATGTAACACTTCACTTGAGTACATGTATGCAAAACCACATGAAAGGCTGTATGTTTGTCCTTGTTAGTGTACCATGGGCCTCTACTTCAAATTGAGATAAAAAGTAGTCTTCAGGGTCAGGCTGTAGACATTTATTTTTTTTTTGTAGTATTTTTGAAGTCCATTCACATTTGAGATGCTTTCTTGTTTGAGTGCATCTAACCACTTACCCAGCTTAAATAATGCGTTGTGCAGGGAACTCATTATCAAAGCAAACACCTAATGCTTAACGAATGCTGTGGATAACAAATCCATTTTTGTTTTCAGGTCAATGAGCGGCTTAGAAAGGGGGCTCGTGATTGGCATTTGTCATGGATTTAACCTATCTCGTCATCTCCAAACCTGTCCTCTTGTCTCTGCGTCGCAAAGAGAAAAAAACATGAGATCAATAGGAGCAATCGATGGTTTAACCTAAGCCGTGGCCACCCTCACCGGGCTGTCATTCACCGCAAGGAGCCTGGACATGTCTTTTTCCAACAAGGGAGAGTTTTCGTAACAGTTATTCTATTTCCTCTCGTCCATTTGTTTTCTTTAAGGACTGAATCCAGGTCTTTATGGGGGAAAGTGTTTAAACACAGAAAGGAGCATTGTGTTGGGGCCTTCAAAAGAGCCACTGGAAGTCTGTACTCTGAATTCATCAAACAGCAGTTGGTTAAGGGTCTGGCTTGTTCTGCAGCGGCGCAGAGACGTGACACCCGACGATAAATGCAACTCGGGCTCCTGTAGATAGTGGCATTTTGTTCAACACGGGCCGCCTTTCTTCCACTGGAAGCCGCTGAATGCAGGCCTGGCATTTGAAAGGAAGCCGAGAGATTTGCTGGCGGATTAATCCTTTCATTAGGGAAAGTGAGAAGTTAATTGCGGCAACAGCTGCATCTCTCATGTTTACACGACTCAGGCTTTAAACTGTGTCTCTTTAAACGGAAAAAAGCAATTATCAATAAATACGGGGGCAATTTCGTCGTGATGAATTGAGCTCAAATTAGGCTTTATTTTTTTGTGTGCCGCTCACTTTGCGCACATAAGCGTGTTGGCTGGCAGCACGTGGTCTTTGCCAGGGCGAATAGTCACACGACAAAGATAAAACACTTGACTTTCTGGATTGAAGAGTTCCCACAGAGTGTGATCAAAGGTGAGTCAGGGAAGCGATTTGAACTGATGAGGAGCTGAGGAGGGAGCCAGGAAGTCAGGAGCCTGTTGTGTCAAAGCTCTGCGAAACAACAACCTCAACAGCTCTAACACTTGCCAGAAAAAGTCAAACTTGGCCCACACTGAAAGACTTGCAACACAAAGAGATTGATGAACGTGACCGACCCCACATACTGCTTATGTTATTTCTAAAATGTGTGAAAAAGCAGCCATTGACTTTTTCTGGCTATGATATAATCCTGAATGGAACGACTAAGCCTGTTGGCGTTTGTGGTTTAGTCAATCAATCAGTCGATGGGGTTTAGTTGACTAATTATTCAATTTAGATTATAAGGCGTTCAATGGGACAACAGCAAAAAGGAGAAGGCACAGATTGACCCTCAAAGATAAAAAATAAATCAATAATTAGTTATGTATGCATTAAAAAACAACATAAAACAAGCTAATAAACACGCACAAAAAACAACAACACTTTTTCATGTTGTGAAGGGAGGGGGAGGCATTCTACTACAGGCGCCTGTTTGTCATCCAGACCCAAAGATAGCATGAGGGCTGAAAATGAAATGCAATGTTTCCTAGAAGATTTTTGTGTAAATGGTGCAGTTGTAGCCTTGTGAGTGAATCATAGTGATACTTAATCGTTTTGAGAGCTTTAGAGCAATCAATCAGCATGGCACGTCTTTAATCGACCAAGAATTTATTTAGTTGACAACAGCCATAAAAACAACAAAGCATGTACTTCTCCACACCAAAGAAAGTGAAGAAACTCTTAATGTACATTGCTCAGTTCTACACGCTACACTCAAAACAACATTTGCTGAGTTGTGAAGCTCTGGCGTCTCAAGCTGTAACAGAAATCGTGAACGAACTTTTAACACAGAAATGAAGATAACCCCTGTTTGTCCATTCTAAAAGTTGAATGTGACTAAACCAGACGGTCTCTCTAACAACAAGAACAGTGTGTCCATCATTGAGAACGTTGGGAACAGAGGACAGTGTTTCAGTGACAGATCTGTGGTAGCACTGGACATGGTGGGTTGGCATTCACTGTTCGGGTCGATCAATTTCCCATCCCCTCAATAATAGATGTGACCAGTGCTGTGGCTTGCTATCTGTCAAGCTTGACTCGAAACCTGGAATACAATACCTATTGGCACCGTGCAGCCATATTTACACTGTAAAGAATGTTTAAAAGCTTTCTTTTCCTCAAGCCCAAAGCACGTTTTGTATTTTTCAAGTTTAGGGATGTTGTCACCATATCAAATTTTAGTGTTACGATTATTGTGAGAACAGCAATTTAATGATTATTCCCGATTATTGACCCCAAGACCAAACAACAGTGAAATCCTTAATTTTCTATCATTCAAATTGTCTGATAGATACACTTAAGTATGTGACCAGCTTATTGAAATCATTCTTTCTGAATCATGAGATCCTATCAACAAGGAAGCCAAAGTTACAGTGCGTTGATTCAAACATCGAAATACTTGGCCTGTGACTTATTATAGACTAACCTTGAAGCGCTTGGCAGTAAAAGAAACCAAATTTAACCAAATGGAAATGCGCTGTGCTCCATGTGTCCTTTATCATCTCCTCCGCGGTCGCCATGTGCTGATGATGCTCTGGTGTCAGTGATGTGCTCGTTCATCAAGTCGAGCTTCTGCATAGCGCACGAGACATAAAGCAGCTATCAACACTCGCCTCTTTTCTCGCGCCCTTGGGCCACATCCTCGTAGTGCGTGTTCCCGTCGCTCGTGTTTCACAAAAACCCATGTCGTGTGACACATCTGAGGCTGGGATACAAGACCCTTAGTGCTTTTAACCAGCGGAGTGTGTTGTCAACAAAGCAGGTCAAAGGAAAGTGGACCAAGGGATCAGATTCTTGAAAGCGTGAGTCTGGTAAGTGAAGGGTGATGAAAAGAAGTGTACGTTGACCTTAAAATGGTGAACTGAGAGCGTCGTACATCCCTGCATACGTTTTATAATGTAAAGTGCTCATTTTTATTTCCTTCAGGATAAATAAAGTATTTATCGCTCTGCAGATTAGGTTTGATCCATTTGATACCACAACGACAATAAAAACACAATATAATGTCATTGTAAACACAAAATATCAGCAAAAGATGACAGAAAGCCTCTACTTCGTAAATAAATCTAAAAATTATTCAGGATAGTACCGTAATCTAATTTATTCATTATTTCAGTATTGATCCTAATCAAACTAGATTTGCTTGACAACAAGACAGCAGATAATTGCTCACGTTCACAAATCTGAATAACTGGCAGCAACATTACCCAAACAACATTATGAAAGTGATGGAAATAACTGCTTTCACAAACAAAAGCATCTTTTTAAACAGGAAAAAATCTATTTTTGTAGGTGATGAGTTAGATTGAGGAAACTGTATTGTCCACTAAAATAAGAATTATCATAACATCTCTGCTGTTTGCAGACGATGTTGTCCTGATGGCTCCATCAAACCCGGACCTGCAACATGCACTGGGACGGTTTGCAGCCGAGTGTGAAGCGGCTGGGATGAGAATCAGCACCTCCATATCCGAGGCCATGGTTCTCAACCGGAAAAAGGTGGCTTGCCCTCTTCAGGTGGGTGGGGTCCTTGCCCCAAGTGGAGGAGTTCAAGTATCTCGGGGTCTTGTTCACGAGTGAGGGAAGGATGGAGCGTGAGATCGACAGGCGGATCGGTGCAGCGGCTGCAGTGATGCAGTCGCTGCATCGGACTGTTGTGGTGAAGAGGGAGCTGAGCCGAAAGGCAAAGCTCTCTATTTACCGGTCGGTCTACGTTCCTACCCTCACCTATGATCACGAGCTTTGGGTAGTGACCGAAAAGACAAGATCGCGGATACAAGCGGTCGAAATGAGTTTCCTCCGCCGTGTGGCTGGCCGCTCCCTTAGAGATAAGGTGAGGAGCTGGGCCACACGGGGGGACCTCGGAGTAGAGCCGCTGCTCCTCCACGTCGAGAGGAGCCAGCTGAGGTGGCTCGGGCATCTGTTCCGGATGCCTCCTGGGCGCCTCCCTCGGGAGGTGTTTCAGGCATGTCCCACCGGGAAGAGGCCCCGGGGAAGACCCAGGACACGCTGGAGAGACTATGTCTCTCGGCTGGCCTGGGAACGCCTCCGGATCCACCCGGAGGAGTTGGAGGAAGTGTCTGGGGAGGGGGAAGTCTGGGAGTCCCTGCTCAGACTGCTGCCCCCGCGACCCGGCCCCGGATAAAGCGGCAGAAAATGGATGGATGGATGGATAACTATGAAGAGGTTGGTGCATACATTGAACAAATGTACCAGGCTCTATTCATTCATTATTGGTAAAAGGTGACAATGTAATACTTGATAAAGACAGTAAATACATCGTATTTGCACAGGATGATTAAAGAATATATGACTCTTGAATATAGCTTTCAGCAGATAGTTAAAAAATACAAATATGTCTCATTTAAAAGGACCATAATGCTATCTGGGTCACTGTAACACGGCAGGCTGCAAACATGTGGAAGGAGCCTGAACCTGACTGAGCAGGAGCCTGGCCCTGTCAGAGCACCTCCTCAAGTCCCACCAGAATCACACTCACACAGACATCTGATGACATTTACATTTTTTCCAGATTCTCCTTCTGCAAATGCATATGTAGAAGAATAAGGCTGCTTGTACCTGGGCGAGTTCCAGTGCGCACTGACAAGTGCCATACTGTGCTGTCAAAGCCTATGATTGTACAAGCAGGCAGTAAGAGGTAAGACATGAGAAGGGTCTTTGAAACAAGAAATATAAAATATATTACACATGACGCTATCAAAATTGTTTTGCAGTTAGAATTTTTTTTTAAGATTCTGTTGCCCATAGGCTTTATTAGACAGGAAAGGATAGAGTGAAATGGAGGAAGAGAGAGGGGAGGACATGTCGTAGGATTCAAACTCACGACACTGCGGCTGGCTGCACTTGGAGCGTGGCATACGTGTGCTGTGCCTTAACTACTTGACCACCGGGCAGCACGCAAGTTACACTTGTAGTTGGGGAATAGGCTGTTGGAATATGGCAGGGGGGAATTATTATTAGGCTACGTTTCAGTCACAACAAATATAATATGGAGAGATTGTGACATAAATAGTGATGGAAGTTGAGGCAATTGATGGGAGTCAGCTGCACGTCAGCTATGTGCAAACACATCAGTCATCAGGCATGTGATAACATCTAATTACTATGTTTGGATACACCTATGATTTATTCACTGGTTGATGGGGAGAGATGTCAAGCAGCCATAGGAACAATCTGTTCATGCACAGAGCTATATTGAGATGCATTCTTCCTGGAGGCTGTTGAATAATATGTCTGGATTTAACAGAGGATAGCTACAGAAAAACTGAGGTCTGAGGAAAGAAATTCATCTAAACTGAATTTGTATTGGAGGCTACTCACATCCATAAAAGTTGCCCTTTACAACCAAATGAAACAAAGCTAATAGAATAATGATTGTGTTGGCATTCACAGAATGGCCTGTAAAGTACATGTGAGTGAGCCTTCTGAAACAATGTGATATTCAACAGTCACTGCAGAAGTGCATTAGCCGTCACTTGTCGGTGTAATCCCTCATTCGTCCAGGCGTGTTCCATAGTAGAAAAAGCTTCAGTTGTAGTCATCTGGACTCAGTTTGAAAAAATAGACGTTTCGACTCTCATCCAAGAGTCATTGTCAATAAAAGAATTTAGATCGAGAACTCCGATATTAATACTGTTCTGTGGTAAGACCCACCCATTGGTCACTTGTTGCACACATCCAGAGCGATCACTGGGAGCAGCTCCACAGTTTGCTTATGCTGCACATCTTCACTTACTCCTTAAAGGCCTTATAGCTCAAATCTGCCCCGGAGGCACAAGTCAGGGCACATCAGAGGTGATGGAAAAAGCACATATAAATAAAACATTGAGTATTTTCAGATTTTCTGTTTTGGGAGATGGCCCATTGCTTATATAGGTCCCATGAGCTGACAATTCTCAAAACAATAAGTGTCCAAACCAGCAGGTTAAACATATCTTTTATATGTATTTATTTATTTAACATCCCAGTAGAGCACATTAGAATCCTTACAAACATTTGCAATAGACAACTGTTAGTGTTTTGTAATCATGCTTGATTAAAAAGCCATAATTAATTATGGTTGGAAATATATTTTTAAAAATTGATTGCGCTGAAAATTAGAAGTACAACCCTCAACCAAGACATTTACAGGCACATTTTACCACAAGAATTATGAAACACAGACCGCACTTCAGATAATTTGCGTAGCGAACGTGATAATGTAAAACATCCAGCCGCGGAAAGCAGCGGAAAGCAGCGGAAAGCAGCTGTCAGCGGTGTTGATAAAGGGCAGATAAATTAATCAGAAAGCCAAAGCTTAGTCCAGGTTTGATGATTTGCTGAATTGGCCACAAACAAATAAGAACCGTGTTAAACATTTATCGGGCAGTGAAATATTTATTTAAAATTGTGTCTTTTTAACTGTTAGGGATTTATTTTCATTATATCCAGTTAGTACAAGTGCTAAGCCTTCTAGTGAAATGCATTGTGGGTAATGTACTTGCCTGAAGTCTGCATGGCTGCATTTGAAGTCTACAAAACGCGAGTGTGAGTATTGGGTACCAGAGTGTCCCTTAACTTAAGCTAATGTGATGTTCATTTAGATATCTGTCCATTGCTAGAGAGACATACAGAATCCTTTATGTGGGGCCATGTTAATTATTTCACAATTAAAACATTCATTTTTCAAATTTATTTCAAAAGCATTTACTAGACACTTTACCACTTTTACTCTTCATGTACTATTCATGTTTTAGTCAAACTTAACTTGTGCTTTTATTAATAGCCTTGTACTAAGAATAAAAAAAGATTCTCCCCAGTAGATTGTTTCAGTGGATTCAATAAACTGGGGAAAAGTAGGAGGCATTTCTAGGCCAGGACTGAAACTGGGAAAGAGCTTCCCAAGAATTCAGCATGGATCCCAAGTGAGCAGCAAACATGAAGCACAGCCTCACCACAGGATTCAGAGTGTAAGATTCTTGGTCGACTAAGACATGCCCTGTGCAGCAATTAGTCGACTAAAAGGGTCGACCGCAAAAGCAATCATTTCACAGGCAGCGCATCAAAAACTCTCTCAAGCATTTTCCCTCAAATACATTGGTGTCCGACTAAGGTTTGATCCATCACAGTCCTACAACAGTTCTGGTGCTGCCCGGTGGTGGAGTGGTTAAGGCGCAGTACATATGCCAGGCTCCAAGTGCAGCCAGCCGCAGTGTTGTGAGTTTGATTCCTGACTCCCACTATTTACTGCATGTCCTCCCTTCTCTCTCATCCCCCATTTCAGTCTCATCTGCCCCGACCAACAAAGCCTATGGGACAAAAATCCTTTAAAAAAATAAGAAAAAACTGTCTGACGTGAACAACAACGAACACACGTACGAGTGCTGTAACAAGAAGAGGAAACAGGCATTAACACTGTGGAGTCCCTGCCATGTGGGCCAAGCCAAAACAAATGCGATGTCAATACAATAAACGAGCTTTGTGTTTGAGTGCGTCCATGATAATTAGTCTCACTACGATATGTTAGTACCGAGAAGGTTCATAAAATATAGAGGCCATTTGGCTCACACTCAAGAACAAATGTGTATTCTTAGCGCGTGGGCTGTTCTACTAATGTTCTACACAGTTTAAGTCTGGCAGCGGCAGAGGCAGGAAACTTTGGAGCAAAGATGCTGACAGTTTCAGGAAGGGGCTACAAAGATTACTGACTCAGCACATGATTGCTGATGTGAACCCTCACGCACACACACACAAACTCATCTCACTAAAAATTCTCTTTTGTTGACTCCATTGGCCATGTAAAAGCAAGCAGCACCGTTCAAAACTCCTGACAAAATTGAGGTCGGCGCTGAACAGAGCAAACACTCAAGGTCAGGGATATGATAATGATGTTTATGAAGTCTAAATCTACAAAATAAGGTTTTTTGTGTCTTCTTAAGTGCCTAGCTGCAAAGCATGCTGGGATTGTAACCACGGGGGAATGTCTGCTTTCCCATTTCAGCAAGAATCATGTTGAAGTCTCTTAAGGAAATGCAAACGGACCAATGTGATCCCAGTGTTTTCCTATTCACAGCTGGGGTTTTAACAGCAACACGTTTCATCTTTAGAATTACAAGACTATTGTCCTGAACCTTCGGAGATCAGCAGGCCAGTGAGTGACATTTTGAACAGTAATCACCTCATTGTGAATGGGGTCCGTGCACTCAGTGGAGGGCGGTCTCCAGCAGCTGCAGACACAGAGATAGAAAAAAGAGCAGCAGGCAAAAATGTGACTCTTCATAGGTGTTCCTCGCCTCTCCGACTGAGTTCAGAAACGCCGGGCGCAATCACATAACAGCACAGCATATTTTCACAGCTCTCTAAACGACCCCCTTTTCATAAAACATATGCCCTGGGAATCAGCGAAAACGGTTTATGCCAACAACTAAACTCGCTTTGAATTTTTGTGAAAGTTCATGCCTTTTTGATCTACAAACTTCAGCCTTTCTTTTCTGTTTCAATAAGTATACATACAAAATGAGGCGTTTTGATTAGAGCATAAACACATCAAAACGCGGCGGAACATTTCGCGCATGGATTTCTGGAAGGGAAACTTAGACAGCTTGGTTGAAGTGCAGTTTAATAGTATTCAAACACACGCAAAAATCAATGACAATATAACTGAAAGGGAGCTGTTGGCGCATGCGGCTGGGCCGGCGTTGAAATCAAATCAAATGAAAAGAGATGTAATAGTGAAACGTAGCTACACATTAACTTATGGGATATTGATGATTGATGATTGATGGTGTTGCCTTTTTATACAAGTGTAAAGTGCATTTCAGACAATTTCAGTTTCAAAGCCTTTATATTCAGACAGTGGTTTATGTAAGATGAGTCAAGCGCACATTTGTCTTCAGCTTGTCCATTATTGATGGTATTAATGTTTAGGCTGGAGTAGTGGTGGACGCTCTATCGAAATGTGATGCTGGGTATGCTTTTTTTGAACATATGAAAAAAATATGAATATTGAGTTTACAGTTAAGAATAAATAAAATAAATAAAGCAAAAGAAAAGCGTGTGATTTCTGTATCTCACATTTGTCAGATAATTAAACCTCAACTAATACGTTTGAAGACATGTTTTAACACATTCTGTTGGCTTGACACAACATCATCTGAATATTGGTATCGGAACACTCCAAAAACTATTGAGATGTATATTTTTGTCAATATCGCTCACCCCCAGTCTAGAGTTTAGAAATTGTAACTCATTTGGTGATTCTGTATTATTTACTATCAAACTAAACTACTTTAATATCTCATTAGTTTCCAACTCTGGCAAAGGCTGTGTTGCATTACCACATCTTTAAAACACCCAAGCACCAAATAACACACAAGAGTGGCGCCCCGACCCCAAAGGCTCCACTCCCAATTACAACAGAATCCTGCACTGGGTCGACCTGGGGGACAGAGTATCGATGATTCATTTTGCGTTTTATCAGTGAAACAGGAGTGCTATTAAAAAGAGATCAGTCAGCCAGCAGGCACCAGGCCATTCATCAAAAAGCTTTCTCAAGTAGATTGCGGCGCAGAAATATCACGCATGACAACCGAAGCGTGCTACATTAATTACTGTACTGATGAACCTCACGCTCCACGGCACGCCCTTCAGATTGCGGGGGGCCCGGGTACGCAAGCACTCACCGGGACGTATGGAGAGAGGAAAACAGCAGCAGCTTGTTCCAAAACGAAACATCTGTGTTAAAATTAACGGCGTACCAATGGTATAATTACAACATTTATTTCACTAATTTGCGTTGACCTGTAACATACCCTCTGCAATGGACCAGTAATTTACAGTCTGCTGACACCACTGGTGCCTAATCATGTTTTTTCATTCCATTTTATTTTGATGGGTTTGATTTGAAGTTTGTACAGTTAAATAGGTCTTGAACGAAAGGTGTGGCTAGAGATGGGAGATATATCGAAAAATGTACAGTGATGTTTTGGAAATATGCAAAATTAGAATATCATCGTCTAAAGATTTTAATATTCAACATGTCCTCAAAAAGAGACAAAAACATCTAGACTCTCGATGTTTTTGTAGGGGGTGGACAAAATGCGGCCCGCGGGCCGTTTGTCTTTATAATCCGGCCCGCCAAACATAAACCCAAGTAATATTTATTTCTAATTTTTATTTTTATTTATTTTTTTGCTCTCAGGTATCTGTCTGCACTTGTATCCTTAATAAATATGACATGAAAGGAATTAAATAATAGATTCAAATAGCCTAAATTTGACCGAATTATTATTTTTTTTTTTCACACCAATGATCGCAGGGCTGGCCCTCCGCTTCTTGCCTGGATTCGAATATGGCCCTCGGAGGAAAATAATTGCCCACCCCTGATCTAGAGCAATCTTCCAAACAAGTGTATTTCTGCCCTTTTGTGGTCATATTCATGGTCTTTTCATGTGGCGCGACACAAAAACTTCAACCAGGACATTTTCAGGCACATAGCACGTTGCACTTGCTTTGTTGTTTGTTGTCTGAATATTGTTATTGGGATTACCTCCAAATTCAGTGGTTTAGTCACGGTGGTAATATATTCAGATTTGTTGCATTTGTTCTCATTATATATGCTAATTGTGCACGATTAAATGGTGTTGATGTCACTTGCTTGTGTGATCTAATGACGCTCTCACTTGTAGTTGATTGGCAGCAGTTATCAATACACTCTTGATTATCTCTAGTTTGCATTATTCAGTCTAAGGCATAGCTCATCAGACTTGTAGATATCTCTAAGTGTGGCTTTTACGTATAGATATGCAAAGACTTCTTCTCATTTATGTATTTTTATCTTCAAATACTTCAATCTCAGGGGTGCTGTCATTTCAACCGCTCAATATAATCAGTCAACCTTTCACAGACCGCTTTCAGGCATTTTCCATCAGACTGAGTCCAAAAAGTGTTCGCAGAGACACAGCACAAGAGAGCGATGCTGCCGTCTCCAGAGTTACAGCATCTTTGTACAAATTAACAGCCATCAGGACACACACACAGACTCCTTTCTTCCCTCTCTTCATGTGGGATAGTCTCGCTTTCATCCGTCTGCTGATGCGCCGTAACTAGACAGTTTACGGTCACGTCCCAGAATTACGAGAGTTACAGCTCTCCAGCCCTCCTCGCTCTCACACACAGACAAAGCCAGACGCAACAGCTGCACAGCCACCGACAATTCATCCATCTCCCAATCTCTCATTTTCTGGTCTGAGCGTTTTATTTCTTTTTTTTGCTCCTCCTCTGAGCCGCGGGATCAGCCGGGGCCCGGTCCGTCTGCACGCAGCTGCCCCTTAGGCCGAACAGGGGAGAGGATGGAGGTTTGAAATGGGCATAAAGAGAGTTGTTTGCATTTGCACACATATCCTGCCCCACAAACATGTATCTGCGGAGATTCCTTTAGGCACAGGGCTGATGAGGACGGGAATCTTCAAAGTAAGAAGTGAGGCCCAGATGGTGTTTGATGTGTGGATAATTATTTAGGTAAGGGTGTGCAACACTTTCTATTCATTCCAGCTAAAAACAAGCTTGAGTTTTGTGTAAGAAAAACAGAAACTGGGAGAATAAAACAACAAAGGGAACTCTGAAGTCCTGATGTAGAAGTGTTGTTAAACCTGGGTCTCTCGTTGTAACTACTTCCTGAAAAAATAATGATCCCAGGTGTAAAGAAGGAGACCACAGACCAGCTCGAGTTAGACAAAAGCCTATTTACTTATTTACACAATAATGGACAGGATTAGGGCAAAATCAAAATCACAATTATTTGGAATAATGGAAATCATGAAATCACTTTTTTTTTTTTTCAATAATTGCTTTTCTACTGACAAACGTAACCTGTAGAGAAAGTAAGGACCTGATATATTTTACTAGTAATATGTTGTTACCCTTTTGTGTTAAAACCTCTAGATTAAGTGGCTATGCTCCAGGTTTTGGAACAGACGTTTCGTAATTTGTATTTGACGACAACTTTTGCACAACTTTTTTGTAAGAGTAATTGAAATGACAACAAGAACGCGACAAACTGGGCAGGAAATTACTTTGCGGGTAGGAACAACAGTTATAACACAGTGCCCAGACCCTGACTAAAATAAATCAAATATTGAATATTTGGATAAATGTACTTTCAAGTGAAATGCAAAACCGTTGTATCGAAGAATTGTGAAAGATCAACTAAAACTAACCCTTTGTTCCTACAGTGATGTGTCTTTCCTGGATCTAATTTGTGTTCTGGATACACAACAACACTTAATTTGCTTGTCATTTGTCCATCTTTCTCAAAACACAATGATGATATCACAACAAGTGTTCAGAGTATAGTATGTTTAGCCCTCTATTGCTTAGAGTAGACTGTGTATAGACTGAATGTCCCTTGGCTCTGTGGCAATCAGTTTATCATTGTCATACAGTAATTCAGGATGTAATGTGGCTGTAAGTCCCTCAGAACCAAAGTCGAGTGTCACGGTGTCTACACGGAGCACGTTATTAGCCACTGTCCTAAGAGCAGCCATTTAACACACGAATAAGCCAATTATCTTCAAGGAGTAGACAAATGTTCAAAAGGATTTAGTCGATTCCTAAAGGACCTCCATGTCAAGGGTGGCAGTTATTATGTAGGTATCTCATGGCTCTGTGCACAATGCTCCTGGTTAGTGCAGAAACTCCTCATAAACCTACACATAATAGCAAGTATCTTAATGTACTTAACCGTTCTAACAATTTAACAAGACACTCAAATATGAAGAAAATTCCTGCGCAACAGAAGATGGCAAATTTCCCGGCGTTGATGAATTTCATTTCCGAATGGCGGTTACAGTTATCAGCATCTTTTGTGGCAGAGCTTATTAAAGCCGTCATAAATTGTGTTGAACCATCACAAAATAATTTAAGTGGATACAGTTTAGTGACTTCAATTTCATGTGTACTTAAGAATTGAGAAAGACGGAAAATGAATTTATATAATTACAAACATGCACTGTCACAGGCAGAGATATATGTGCAATGGAATGAATCGTAAGTTTTACATTGGGTATTATGATTAAAATAGAATATTGTCAGTGCCAATGTTAATGCTTTGCTCTTTATTGCACTGTTGGCTAAGATTGGACACTGTAGAATAATTCCCTTTGGTATGTTGTACATGGAAGCAAGCAATCTCAGCTCGGAATGATATGATACACTTTGATGTCTGCGTCGACACCTCCCACTAACATGACTCAAGCTTCAAGAAATCTTATTAACAAGCTTGTCCAATCAAGCAAAGCAACTAAAATGCTCATAGATTACATTAAGTACATGGTTGTATCTTCTCCTCGTTCTGTTTACAGATGGTTGATGCCTACGATGAGTCTTAGTTTGGCTGAATTCTGGGGACAGGGCCACTTTGAAAGGTCAATTTAATGCTGCACACGTAGTCCTTGGGTGTTCAGGTTACAAAATGAGAGGTCAGCTTTGCATTCATGAGGTTCTGTTTTGGAAACTCTGGATTTTGATGTGACTAATAATAAAATAACTGAGACAGCTCTTTAACAATGTTTAAATGTTGTTGTTAGCACACGCTTACTGGTAGCTTACTTTTACTTACTATCGGCTCTCATGATATGGACGTCTGATAGTAAACCCCAAAATGTCGTAACAATTAGTCAAAGAGCTCAAATGTTTAAGATAAATTCATATTTTTGTGTAAATATCTCATGTTTCAACGTAACACTCATTCAATAAGCACAAGCTCAGGAGTAGATGAACCAGATGTAAAGACACAGACACAGATAAACCAGCTCACACAGAGTCATCAAGGACAGAGGGGACAGTAGGGACAGCTGTGATGGGCTCTCTGTATGCTAAACTTCAAAATACTGTGTGTTTTATTACAATCTGACTCATTTCCACTGAGAATTAGTCTAATTAGTCCCACGGCGCAGCTGACTAAAGGTGCATCGCAAGACCCCCGGTTCAAAAGAAGCATCACTACCATGTAGTATATGTGTAAATATCATGTTACAATGTGGACACCTGCAGTTTATTGACAGGTTTTTTTCTTTCGTGTGCATGGCTTTTTTTTTCAGAAGCGCTGTATTTATCAATTTTTCTGAAGTTTGAGCAGCTTCTAGTAATTTTGTTCCAGCTATTTTTTGTTTATTACCTGGCAACTCACATTTAAAGATATGTCTCAGCAGCAGATCTTGTTTGTTGGCAATCTTCCATTTTATTTGACACCTAATCCTCCTACACACTTCATATTCGCACACCTGTCATGGATAAATACTGAGATTTGCTCAAAATTGTAAAAGGGACTGTAATGATCATTAGTCAACCCTCATAACTCCTCTTGTAAAAGGAAATAACTCAAAAAAGATTCCTTTTTACTCAGCACTTGCACTATAGTGACAAATAAACCCAAGTCATAGACGACATGTAAGTTTTTCTGTGCCATTGCTAGGCTCTCGTCCCAGTTCTGGGGCTTTCAACACAGTAGGATGTGAATGTAAATATGAAGAACACACACACACACCAATAAACACATACAGCCCCGAGCAGAGACCCGTCTTTCTCTATAATAATGTCTCCAGTGAAGCGTACTACTGTGCTTTCACTCTCCTTCATCCCACCCATTGGACTAGCCATAGTCCAGAGCAGCAGCACCAATCTCACCATCGCGAGTCTCAGTCCACTCCATCAGCAACACGAGCTCCCTGCTGGCTCCAGATAGAGAACTCACTGCTTTAGTCTGAGTGAAGTGGCAGATGTTACAAGACAAATTCAATTTATTAAAACTGATATAATGTGTGTAAAATACAAAAGAATGTGAAAGAAATATATGACTGGGTTGTGCTTTTTTAGTGAACACAACACTATGAACGTTTTCTTCACCTTCACAACAAAGGAGCTGTATCTGATTTATTTTATTTTTTCTTGTATTAAAATAAAATCAGTTGTAGCCACAGCAAAGTGCACATGCTAATTGTTGTTACTATGATGGCAAAACTCCCTCAGAGTTGTGAAAAGCACTTCAAAGGCCACAATAAATAAATCAAATCAATCAAATAAGTAAATCCAACTGCATTGCCTCAATAAATGCATTATGTTCGAGCTGTTTAGTATGTAAGACAGGAAGCGCTCTAGACCAGAGCCAGCTAGGTGCATCACTACATGGTTTTACCTATGAATAGATAATTGATTTTTAACCGTTCTTGTTTTACACCTGCAATGTGTCCTTGCATCTCTGGCATTATTGTCATTATCTTTTGGGTGACGCATGCAGTGTATGACACCGAATGTACAGAAAGCAGCACAAAAGCAGGGGCTGTGTATGTGAGTAATCAGACCATGGCTGACTCTGCCGCACCATCCAATGCCCCCACAGAGGCATCGCTGCACCACGAGACACAGCCATTTCCTCCAAATGACTGTGTCCCCTTCAGTCTATTAGCACTGGGGACAGAACATCTCTATGTCCCAGCCAACCACTGCTCTAGCTGGGTCAGTATGTCCCGATTTGACCCTAAGTCTCTGGATACTGGAGCCGGGGACCAGCAAGGCAGGATAAATCCCAACTGTCTGGGGATATGTTTGTTGTGGGAAGAAAATGTTCTTCACACAGCCATTAAAAGTCAACAGTCATCAGTTCTTTTGATGCATGACTTCCATCAAAAGACATGAAAATATGGCGAGAAGTTGCCTGGTGCGTCATCACAAGGACATCATCACAAACATCAATCTAAGGTCTAAAGGAAAAGATGAAAACCTACTCAACAGACAGCAGATGTGGGGAGCTAATTGAAGATGACACAGTCTTGCAAAGACACAATCAATCACACTTTTCACACATTCCTTCAAAAGACTCAGGCAGTGGTTCTTAAACTTCTACACCTGGGCTGAACAATGAGAAACATTAGGTTAGGTGCCTTTATTTGTACCCTTTGGTAAATTAGATTTCAATGATTAGGAGACATCAAACATACATGCACACATTTTAAAAAAACACAGACATAATGGATTAATAACATCAAGCTGAACCATGTCAAAACCAGGGCTTGAAGCTAAACTTGAGATCTAAAAGGAGTCTGAACCAGCACTAAACCAGGTCTACAGCAATCCCCCATTTAGGGACAAATACTATAAAGGTTCTCTCTCAACCAAAACAAATTCAGGACTAAAATAGGTAAATATCAGAACCAGATCTTGGATCAATTTAGTTCTGAATCAATGAGAAGAAACTGGAAACCTGCAAGTCTATGACAGGGTCGAAACCATGTGTAAACCATGACTCAACCTGCTCAGAAACAAACCTGGAACTGATCTAAATGTGCGGCACAGTGGCTGAGTAGCAAGCACGCTCGCCTCATAGTAACTCCTGAATCGCCATGATCTTTCTATGTGTATATCCAATCCATTTTGACTAAAGTTCCGCCAAATTCCCTTTTTTTCCCCCAGACACCAGAGTCAGGTGATCCGCAAAGAGAAAATAGTGAGTTGCGTGTTCAATTCACTCTCTGAATGAGTGCACTAGCCTGGTCACCTACACAGTGTGGGACTGTGCAGTGAATCAAGTACAGGGGTGGACATTCAGACACAGCAATGGTCAGTTCAAACTCAGACTGAAACTCTTTTTGTCGCTACTATACCTAGAAGCAACGCCAGTTATGAACAGATCTGAAGAGCTGTTAGACCCAGGGAGTTTCCTTGTTCCCTGTTTGAAACTACTGGGGAGGGATTTGTATCATTACATTATCTCACACTGTGAAGGGGCTCAGGGGAATGCCGGTGTCTTGAGCACTAAGCATTTGTTCCCTTGTTCCTCTCTAGGATCCCTGGGAGGCGGCGGCTGTCAGATTCATCTTACCGAATTGTCAGTTAATGAATGATACCAATCCGTAGCGTGCCACAGTCAGCTGAAAGAAAGAAGAAATGCCCCCCTTGGGTGTTCATCTAGTGGCTTCTTCCATTCTCATTAGAGGGAATCAAAAGGAAACAGCCTGCTCACTGATCATTTAACATGTTGGCTGTGTGTGCTGCCTTTCGGGGAGTATCAAGCAGTATTCCTCACGAAACCATGAGTGATTGAGAATACGAAAAAAAAAGAGACTGAGAGTTTATTTGGAGCTGTGCCATTCATGGAGACTTTAAAAAGAAGTGTTTTGTCTTGAAGAGTGTTAAAGAGTAATCTGTCTTCCTGGCAAAACATTACACAGGGCTTCAGACAGGAGAGACTACAAGGTTACTTTGGCTGGATACTACATAGCTTTGGCTGCTTTTGTGAACTGACATGCTGCTTTGTGCTTGTGCATTGTGCTTGCTGGTAATCATTAGTGCTGGTGACATTTAACAAGAACACCGCTTTAAACGTGAAACTCTAGCGTGCATTAACAACAACACAGCATACAGCTCTTGTAACCCGCAGTGACTCTTTAAAATCCCCCCATCTTACAGCGGTACTTTATGTCTGTGTACCAGGGGCAGAAATCTCACATTTAAAAGAAAAAGACAAATGTTCATACAGTTATTAACATGTTAAAACTTTTCTACATTTGCATGGCTGGACCTTGTTGGCCACATCAACATTCACTGCTTTTAATAAGAAATGTTGACTCAGACTGTAACCTTTAATGCCACCACCTTCTCCGGCTTTTCCACATATTTCCGCAGCTCGCCTTCAAAATCCTGCCCCATTACTTCAGTCCAGAGTTAATCTCCCTGCTCTCTTCCCATCTCCTCTGCTTGCTCTGATGTCTCTTAAACGCCTCTCCATCCCATTCCCCTGGCCTGCTTACATCTCTCTCCAAGCATCAGCGTAAACGATTACAAACAGGAAAATAGACTGCTGCACTTTCTCTGTCTGCCTCTTAAGCACAATAAATGTCCAGAGTGTGGGCCTCAACACTGGACCTATGTATTCGGTTCAGAAAAACAAACGCAAAAGCCATGTCTGCTCTTGAAAATGCAAAGAGAGAGGCACTCAGGACACAAGATGAAAAACAAATAGCATTCACACTTGCTGATTGGGTTCATGTATAATGCATGCGCTTTCCTCACAGATAAACATGTCTGGCAGTGATCAGAGCCATTACTGCCGCTTAAGGCCCATCATGACTGTGTGTCTGAGAGTGCTGCAGCCGCTCATGTACAGCATTAGTTTTGATGTATACGAGGCAACAGAGGAGCACTGGAGAATTGACCCAGCTGCACTCACCATGAAGAGCTTTTTTGCAACAACAGAGGAAGAAAAATGTGGCACTTTTCTTATGCTCCTATAAAAATATGGTACACAGAGGTGCTGCCATAATCGATATCACCTGTGAAGGAAGGCCATAAATCTGGACAAATGTATTTCCCACAAGGCCAGTGGATGCTTTAGGTCGTGCAACAGAGAAAACACAATTACATTTGTGTTCAGCGACTATTTCACAAACACATAAGCATCCTGAATGTGGAGTCAAATCCTTATTATGATGGGGTCGCGTTATAAATGGACACAATTAATGCGGCTTTGTGAAGCGACGGGAGCGAGATGGAGCTCATTAGAGACGCGCTGATCCGCGGACACATCGCGCGCACGTGCGCACGGCGCGTGCAGGTAAAACATTTGCCCCGGGCTGTCGGTGCTGGTAGTGACAGTCTGTCAGTTTCTGCCCCCCTCCTCCTCCTGCTCCGCTCCTTAGCGGCGCAGACAGACACGCACAAAGGCGCACGCCAACACACGCCTGCTCCGCGTAAAACACACCAGCTCCAAAGTGATGGCTCCCCTTCTCCCAGTTGTTCAGGGACAAGAGACGGGGCTACAAATCTGACCGCGCTAACAGGCGATCAATACGTGTACAATTCAATGTTAACACTCGTTATAAGACAGGATAAGCCACATATTTTGTGCGTAAAAAGCGTCTCAGTCTTCCTCCAAGTGACTATTGAAAATATAGGCTAGTGTTTAATATATTCCTAAATAAAGTAGCCTACTTAAATGGTAATTGACTCTAAAAGCAGCCTTTGTTTGTTTCTTTGCGGTGTTGAAATTGTTGTATAAATACAAAATCAGCCGATCGGACTGTTGCGATAAAGCGTAAAGTCCGGATCAGCACTGGCACCCGCACAGTGCAATCTCAGAGCACATATTAGGCTTTTTCAAGGATTCACGTGGGAAAAGAAGAGTATTTCAGCCAGCACATTACAACACATTATAGCGACATTTGATGAAGCTCAAACACTGATGCCACAACCCTCAGTGGAAGAACCGAAACTAGGTCTGCGTATTTGACAGCTCACAAATACAAGGGTGATCAGATGGAATAACGGTGGTCACGTTCTTTACCTTGTGGATGTCGCTCACCACTCGAGTGTTTTGGAAGTGTCTTCGTCTCGTTCTGGCCACGAACCGGACACAAAACTGACTCCAAGAAAGGACGATGGCTGATATCAGTGCGCGCCTCTCTCGCCTCGCGCTCGTCCTCTCTCACTCCTCACCAAAGACGTTGCTCTCCTAAAATGAAAAGGGGGGAATTACTGCACGTGTGGCCGCGTCTTACAATATTTTCTATCTCTCTCTCTCTCTCTTTGGATATGTGCGGGAAACAATCTCCCAATATTGAAGGTAAAATACTTCATAAAAGGCTACAATGCTGCGTGATACAAACACATTTCAAATAACATGGAAGGAAAGTTTATTTTATTCATTTTATTCATTTTATTCATTTTATTCATTTTATTCATTTTATTCATTTTTTTTTATTTTTTTATTTATTTTATTCATTTTATTCATTTTATTTATTTTATTTATTTTATGTATTTTATTTATTTTATTTATTTTATTTATTTTATTTATTTTATTTATTTTATTTATTTTATTTATTTTATGTGACTCAGACCTGCAACAGTCATGTTCACAATAATGATCACATGAGTGACAATCTGGAAAACTGCATTAGAATTAAAAGCAGCAATTAAATAATAGGGCCACTTATTATTCCATCTCTTCAGTCTACCAGCAGCTCCTGACGCGCAACCCTGTTCACTTCAAAACCATCAAGAAAATATGCTGAATTCACTTTTCCTTTTCTCCTATGCAGTTTTAAGTTGACAAGGCCAAACATCTGTAGGCTATTCAAGTACTCTGCTTAACTAAAGAACTATTTGACAAATGAGCCTCTTTTACAGGCCAACAGTCAATAAAATGTTCTCCGATCCGATGTTTGCCATAAAAGTAGATCCTTCACATTGTGCTCTTCGTGAACCTGTATTATTTGCTGCACACTGGCATATGATGTTTTTATTCACATCTAGTCGACTGTGCTTCTGGTGATAAGGCTGGAGTAACGGGAAAAGATGCAACCATGGGAAAATCAAATAATTATGGAAGAAAATCTCTATACACTGGCTCAGGGACAGGCCATGTGCTATTATTTAAGGCTCTTGACAACTGGTCTTTATAATTAAAACATTCTTAACTTTGCACTATATTTCATGGACCTCGATGAGCTCCTGTTGAGCCAATTGAGTCCTTTTGCACTTTACCCAAGTACATTTCACTGTGGATACTTTTGCTATGAATTTGAGAGTCAATATCCGTACTTTCTACTCACATTATTTTACTGTAGAAAGTAGAAAGTACTATGGGTATTTTTTTAGCACATTCATGGTTTTGAGTTTGAGTAGCAACTTTTAACAAACAAAATATACAACACAAAATTCACAAGAAAAAATGGGAACCAGATATTAATACTTTTACCAAAAATCATTTAAGAGTTTAACCAAAATCTGTGTATAATTACTAAAATAGTACACATTTAAACAAGTACTTCAGTAGATTGTGCTTGTTTTATTTTTACTTGGGTATTTTTTGCAGTTTAACAGTTTTATTGTGCATTACAGTTGTTATTTTGGACAGAAACTGACAAAGGTCACAGTTGTTTTTGGATGGAGTGGGAAACCTTCTATCAGACTCTTTACCATTCACCTTTTGAAATAGTTTTACTTATTTAGTTTTCATTTAGGACACGCTGAGTAGGTAGCATATTCTTGAACCGAACAAGATTTAACCCCTCATTTGGCATGTGTTTGATTCATATTGTAAATTGGGTTCACAGTCGATCTCTTTTAAGATTAAGTTCCTCTTTATCGTCTTAGAAACACCAGCTGATCAAAGATTGCATTATTATATTTGTGTTAATCATTTCCGTCTTGGGCACTATTTCAAAAAGCCATTACCTTTCTTCTTATCCCTTAAGAACAAATTACACTCTGACCTCTTAACCTCCGCGCACACATACACATTGGTTTCTATATTCTCCACAGCCACTGCAATTGCGCGAAGTCTCTGCTTTCAGCTTGTACAGGACTTGCAGATTGACTGTGCAGAAACCCTTTAAAGATGGAAAAGGCAGGGATCGAGGAAGACGCCTATATGGCCATTAGAATAGTCAAAGTCAAAGAGTAGAATTGCTTCAGCTCTATTATTCTGTAACAGCAACACAGTGCCAATATCTGACCGAGAATAAAAGGACTCCTCCACTTGTGACAAACATACACTACAGTCACAACTACCGTACAGAAACGTGGCGTGCATGGTCTTCTACAGTTTGATCACAGTATGTACAAAATGAAGTCTGTGCCCGCACCCGTGCTGGTTTGGAGTCTCTTTTCTTGGGCCAGTGTGGACATCATTGGCTGTGGCACAGTGTGTTGCTGCCTGCAGAGATGTCCATGCCATACATGTGTTTGGCAAAGGGAGAGGGTTGGCTAAAAGAAGCACAGGACGACCACATGTATAGTACCGAGCACCAGAAAATAAGCTTTGGGCCATTTGAAGTCTGTGTGAAAGAAACTTGTGTGCCTCGAGAGCTGAAGGGGATAAACATGTTTTCTACAAGTCAAAATTCAGTGGAGCTCACTGGTCAGTTCAGGAAGTGTTTGGAGTATATTTTACTGTTGAACTTTTTCAAATAATGTATCTTTCAATACCTCTTTTGAGGAGAGGGAAGTAAAAGTTGCTTTGGCATTCACAGCTACAAAAGAACTGACATTTGGAAACAGAAACATCCCAATACTCACACTGAAGGATCTATGTCAGTATTGAAGTGGGATTGCAGGGCGTACAGTTTGTGACCCTTGAAGGTCATGTTGTGTATTTGCAAATTTAAACAAAAGTCACATACTTTGATTTGAAGTTTTGTCTCTGTGAAGGTTCCAGAAGTTCCTGAAGTGTGAGAGAAATGAATTTTCTTGACAGGACACCACCCCAGATACTCTATTATCCCTAAGTCCCAGGCAATAAAATCCACTGTAATCATATTTGGAACACTAAATCACATTACTTTGAACAGGAGCTTTGCTCCCGGCAGTGATGATGATGATGACACTTGTGAAAGCAATTATTCTATCACTCTACACTCAGTAATAAGTCTTGTCTGCACCCAATCTGCGCCATCGGCCCCTCCAACCACCATACCCATTCATGCACACTTTTACACTATAGACTGAGATCAGATCTCCGACCTTCGGGTTGGTGGGCGAGTGCTCCAACCACTGTGTGAGTCGCCTCAGTGGTTTACTCACTCATCCACGTCTCAGGCTAGAGTATACTGTACTTTTGTTGTGTCCTTGGACAAGACACTTCATCTTACTTTGTATGAATTTGACAAATGAGTGCTGCCCGGTGGTCGAGTGGTTAGGTTGCAGCACACATGCCAAGCTCTATGTGCAGGCGGCTGAAGTGTTGAGAGTCCAAATCCCGGTTCCCAAAGATTTCCTGCAAATCCTCCCTTCTCTCATCCCCATTTCACGCTCAGCTGTGCAGTTTAATAAAGCCTACTGCCCAAAAAGTATTTTAAAAGAAAATATGATTTGATGAGTGAGTATGTGAAAGTGGTGGTCGGTGGTACTGGGGGGGCAGATAGGCAGCTCGCTTACATCAGGCGATGACAGGGCAGTAGCACAGCTCAGTGGTTTTCAACCTGGGGATCGGGATCCCCATGGGAGTTGCGAAATGATTTCAGAGGTCCCCTGATGATGTGGGGAATATTGAAAATAACAGTCTTAAATAAGGTTTCGTGGTAAATATAGATTCCTGTTTGCTGGCTTACCAATTCATATAGGCCTATGACCTAAAAATACCTCATCCCGTTGCTGGGAGTCTTTATTAGTTTGGTTCTCACGAACAGTTGTTATTATGGAGGTCGCGACTGAGTGAGAACTGAATGAATTGTGCACAAATTGAAAAGTAAAGTGACTGGGTGCTTAGAAACTGTAAATATAAAAATGTGTTTAAATAACAACAACAAAATGGTGTGCATGTTCCTAAAACATGTCAGTTGTCAGTTCAATCAGGCACAGTTTAATCAGTGCCTGACAGTTTTATGCCCTTGCTGTGTATCTATTTAATGTAAGTTGCCTTTGTCGCGGGTGTATTGTGCCTGGGGCTTGGAGTTTCTGGGACAGACTCGAGCCATCTGCGACCCCTGATGGGAATAAGCAGAAGATGATGGATAAAGAAATGTGCTAGATTTAAATGAAAAATAAAAAAAATGTCCAACAAAACACAGAGTCCAACAATCTAATGAGAAGATATTGTAGTTTTCGAGAACTGACACACTTCCCCTAATCACATTTTTAGATAATGCAGCAAAATTACACTATTCATTTGGTGCAAGTTTCCGCTCCCGTCTTCGGGGAAAATGCAAACAACGTGCAAACAACAAACCACCAGGAAAACAAACAAGCAAGTTCAATGATCTTCAGAGAAAACCTATTCTCTTGAATCGTATGGGTTGAATCCTGTTTTGAAGGCCACTGTCATGTTGTGTGAAGTGAGCAGAGAAAGAGGAGATCCCCTGCAGGATCTGAGGGGCTTTGATCCTTATATCTCTTCCAGCTATATCTGCCGGAGCCTCCATGTAAACACACAGGCAGGCACATGCACATTCAGTGACAGCATAGGATGTGACTAGGCCAACTTTATTCATGTTTCACGGAGTCGGACAAGCAGGTGGGCTTCATAGGCGAATAGATGGACTGATAAGTGTGTTTACTGCATCTGGGAAAAACGCACAGATTTGGCTTCCAGGAGAGATGGACACGAGAAGAGGAGACAGGCAGAATGGCAGGCAGCCCGAGGATAGCAGACGGCTGGACAGATGCACACCGCTCCTCCACATCAACATCCACAGATGACGTCCCAGGATGTTGTCAAAGAAAAGGTGGACGGTAACACGTTGCATGGGCTCTGTTGCATGTGTCTTCGTAGCATGGTGCATGACTGTTTGATATATTTGTGAAGGATGTCGTGGATACTGTCGGAATCAGAAAAGGTTTATTGCCACTGCCAATGAACAGGATTCACAAACATAGGAACTTGCTTTGGTGATTCAGTGGAACATAAATCAATAAACAATGATAAAACAACATACATAAAATCAAGAAGCGCATGCGTTAAGAAAAACTGTGATGTCTTATTTCATGTCTATCGATTTGTACAGTACAGCACTTTGTAAATGTTCTATATAATTCAAGTTGATCTTGACCATATTTACATATATTTTCAAAGATTGCGCTATTACTATACTGTTTTGTTTGTTAAAAAATCAAGACATGAAATCAAGAATCAGAGATTATGGTGAGTTCCCAGTGGTTTGGTCCTGGTTTAAGCCCAGTTATGTTCTGATGAAGACTTAGTTTGGTCCTTTCTAGTCCTGGTTCAGTCCCGGTCTAGACAAGCTTTTGGTTGACTGATGTACTTTTTCTATTTGTTTTTATTGCTCTATGTAAAGCACTTTGAGATTTTTATCTGTGAAAGTTGCTCTATAAATAAAGTTTACTTACTTGTACTTAGTCTTTTTAGTCTTAGTCTTTTTAGTCTTTAGTCTTAGTTTTTAATGTTTCTTGATTGATTGTTTCTTCATACTTCATACTTCATACATGTTGTTTATTGATTTAGTTCAGAATAAAAACAGGTTTCATTATTATCACGAGTGGGGATTGTTAGGGTAAAATGTCATGTTTTCAGAATGTCCAGATAGTGAATGACCTGTTGTCTGTTGTCGAATCATTTATGTGCTAATGAGAAAGCTAATCTAATCTTCTTGCCCTTTTCCTGTTTTCAACCAGTCTAAACTGGTTTTAGTGGCAGTCCATGTCTAGGGCTTTATACAGATGGGTCTGGATTGTTGCCAGGGCCATTGATGGTAGGGCCGCATTAGACTAATTTTAATTTCAAATATTCAGACATAAAGCTTTTAATACCAGATACAATTTAGGAACCCAACTATGATGATGGTAACAAGCAGTGACGTGCATTCAGGGGAGGCCTCACCTAACGTAATTATAAAATATAACAAATGGTATTTTATTATAAACCCCATTTCCTTTTGAATCCAATATGGAACAATATTCTTTCAATTAGGAATATCACTATTTTTGCATGTCCTGTAGCTCCCATTCAAATACAGGGAGAAGGGTGGTGAGGCAGCGCCTTCCTCTGCCGCTCGGTGCACTGTATAATTCCTCACAAACTGTGCTGTATGCGATGCAAATAATGTGTCCCTGTCCCTCTGAATAAAACAAATAAAACACTCTGACAATATACGTATTAATTATAAAACAGCAGTAAAAGTTTTCACTCTATGACCCAAACAAAAGGCCTGACTCATGGCAGAGGGCGCTTCTTAGCCCGTGGACTCTTCTTCGTTCTGGAACTCGATATTTCGTTAATTATAATCTTACAACAATCGACTTATGAAAATGTGAAAGTAAGACCATGAACTTGTATTTATTTATTGATGTGTGTTAAAATAGGTGCCACATGTCTGTGTAAAGAATGTTGATATGAGATATATAGCATAACTCATTGTCAACCAAATTATGTTTAAGGTGCTTTTTTGGGTTCATTTACATGTTGTAAACCTGATTCTGAAAGAGTCACCGCACATCACTGGTAATGAGGAATCTTCTTATACTTATACTTTTGGTACTTGGTTTGAACTTGCACTTGTCTCTCTAGATGTTAACAAGACAGAAGGGCCAAGTATGGCTTTCCACTGCAGTGTGCTGAGTAATGTAATTTCACTGAAGATCTTGCAAGAACAAAAACTTTTATCTGAGTTCAGATTAGGTGTCCTCTGCTCTCCACTGATCCTGGTACAGAGAGCTTGAAGCAGTGAGCCCTGACAGAGAGATGCCCTTCACTCTACAGGTAGACGAATCACACTGCTTCGTCTCCTCTCCTCCACCCGATCCACGCTGTCAACGGGCCGTCATCTCCTCCATCATGTCTCCTTTTTCTCTTTCCCACCACCATTTTCTCTTTCTTTTTCAATTTAAATGTGGCATTTACCATTTCAAGTGCACCCCTCACAAATAACAAAAGGACAGACGGCACACAGAGAATTGTATTTTTCTGTGTGTTGATGGCCTGACTCCAGGTATGAATATGACAGGGGCTCTCTGCCAGGGACAGGGCGCGCCAGCCATTGTCAGAATGCAAATGACCATTTACCGGTGCATTGTTATTTGGCGTTGCTCACTCATCCAGCTGGCAGTGGTTGCTTAAGGCGTTAAATGAAAGGAAAGATATGGATTAAGAGAAGAAAAGGAATTTAAAAAGATAGTTTTTTCTCGACAGGGCCTCTCGTCAGCCGCTGTGAGAATTACCAACAAGGTACACCAGATCAAGAGTAAATAATTGTTTGTTAAATAATATGCTGTTTAAAGCATCTATTAGTTACATACAATTTGAGTATGAATTTGGTTTATGTTTGGTCATAAATCCAAAATATCACCACATTTGAACATGGATTTGTTTAGATTCTTTGAGGGAAAAGCATTGGTTTTAATGGAAAAAGATGCAGGAATTAAAAAGTACAGTATAGGATTTATGACAATAATATTGGTGTGTTTCTGAAGTTATAACATCAACACTATTACTCGTATGTAATATGGTCTAATTTTTCTTAGTTGCTTTGTTTGTTTGTTTGTTTGTTTGTTTGTATACTTACAGATTTCCTCCCCATTCTCCCTCAGTGCTGTCCAGTGGGTCATGTATAGTGAGTTTGTGATGTCCAACTGGTGTTTACATTCTTCTGCATGAGCATGTTCCAAATCCTCAATCAGAGCCAAAATAGAAAACTGTAATAGCTGCAACTGGTTTGATCTCATACAAGACATTCATTTTTGCAAATACTGCTAGCCATCCCTGAAAAGCAAAATATCAAAAGTGTTTTAAAATTGGATATTACAATGTATTATAATCATTATTACAAAAATATTACTTCTGTTACTTCTAACAGTGTAAAGATTTTTTTTTTTTTAACTTTGCTCTTCTGCTCCTGACAGTGTTTAATCTCCTAATATGTATTACTAAATGTTCCTATAATTCAATGTCCCTGACAATACCTATAATGATAAAGTGCAACTTGTGGGAGAAAGTGGTCAAAAACTGGTGTCAACTGTGTGTTTAGTTTTTCTAACCAGTTGAGGACTTGGATATATTACTTAATTGTATACTATATATTACTGTATGTATACATTATATATATACATATATATATATACATATATATATATATATATATATATATACATATATATACATATATATATATACATATATATACATATATATATATACATATATATACATATATATATATACATATATATATATATATATATATATATATATATATATATATATATATATATATATATATATATATATATATATATATATATATATATATATATATATATATATATATATATATATATATATATATATATATATATATATATATATATATATATATATATATATATATATATATCACTTTCGCCCTCCGAGACAACCGCTGTTGGGCGTTACAAAAATAAATTGAATTGAATATTCAGGTAAATGAAAATGATCTATGACTCAAGTTTACCAAAATCCTTTTGTGCAAGAATTGAGCCGCAGTAAGGTGCGCATGCACTTTCAATAAGCCATTTTTCTCTGAGGGCTTGTGATGGATGCTGCAGTGCTGTGCTTAGGGGCCCATCTCCAGATCTTGAGCTGGGCTTGGCCAGTACCTGCTGGAAGATTTTATCTACTGTGAACGTTTTGAGTTGATGGGAAGAAACTTACCTAGACACAAGGGGAAGTGTACAAACTCCACACAGAAAGGCCCAGTCCAACTCAGGAGTTGAACTTGGAACCTTTTTGCTGTGAGGCAGTTTTATCCAAGGTGCAACCTGACATTTACTAAATTAGTTGGTTTGAGTTTTTTCAGTTATGAGTATTGCATTTGTAATACAATTTTAGCAGTTTTGAAAATATGTTATTTCTGTACAAATTGACCCCACAGCCTCTGCCATTTAGGGTTATGTTTAATGAGTAACAGTATAAAACAGTTCTAATATGTCTCCTGACTTATTCATACAGTGTCAAGTTGGATTTGGCTCAGCCTTTAAAAGCACCAATATGCAAAACCGATATGAATGAATGCCAAAAGCAATCAATGTGCTCAGGGTCACTTCCAAAATATCATATGAGCCGTTTATTATTTACCCTGTGCGTGAAAATTGACTTCAAAAACTGCATTACTGAGTGAAAGCTGATAGCATTGTGAAGACAGCATAACTGTGATTGGCATGTTAATTTGTTGTGCTGTGTGCTTTGGTATCGCAGACGATTTCATTTTGCTTGTGTATTTGGACTGCTAATCAAATATAATGACTAAATTAAAAAAGCTACAAAATAATGAAGGCAATGAATTCATAGGTAATTGCAAAATGTCTTCTATATTCTATACCTATTGAAATTAAAAGTGATCATGTGTCCAATTTCTAATGGCAAACCAACCAGACATTGTGGTGGTGGATAAACTGTGATAAAATGTGAATATATGATTATATTTCTGTGATGTATTTTATCTGCATAATAGTGATATTTTATCTGCATCATTAGTCTAAGAGAAGAACGGGTGTGTGACAAACTGCATTTGTTTGTGAAGGTATCATAAAGATGGGCCAAAGAATGTTTACCCTAGGGGGGTGACAGCCCAGAGGAGTTTGGGTAATGTTTACCCAAGGCTTGATCTCTAGGAAAAATACCAGCTGTAAAACAAGTGCCTTGATGTGAAGCTGACCAATGAGAAATGTGACCCGCCTATTCCAGAATATCTAATAAAACCAACCAGCATGGGAAAAAAACGGGGTGAGACGCGGGAGGGTCAGCCAGGCTGCTTACAACGGCCTGGCTGACGCAGCCTCGCGTTTTCTCCCAAGCTTGCCATACTGAGTTAAATTGTGTTCTCGATGTGTTACGGAATAGCATCGGTGTATTGTCTGATTCCATGACATAAACAGTAGAGGAAAGCTGTTGTGGTTGACGTGGCAATGCCAAGTGATGGCAACATCAGGAAAAAGGAACCCGAGAAACTGGAGAAATACCAAAGGCTCAAAGAATAGCTGGAGAAGGTGTGGAAGGTGAAGGCAAAAGTGGTGCCCGTGGTCATCGGAGCACTCAAGGCAGAGACCCCCAAACTGGAGGAGTGGCTTCAGCAGATCCTTGGAAAAACATCAGACATCTCAGTCCACAAAAGTGCAGTGCGAGGAACAGCAAAGATACTGCACAGAACCCTCAAGCTCATCATGCTCCTTCCTCTTGTTTTTACTATTGTACTGTCTTTTATATCACAATACTAAGATAAATAAAGTTCCACTGTTCCACTGATTCTGTTTCACACACTGCTGCTGCTCCAGTGACGACGACTGCACCTTAGATGTCCCATCTCATGCCGAGAGGAATGCTCTTTAATCTTGACGAACGGCTCCTCATCAGCCTGGATGAACTCTTTTAACGGCAAATGGAAGCATGTCCGTCTGTAAGAGAAGTATCTCTTCTTCACTGTGGTTCTTCCCTAGGTTTCTACATTTTCCCACTGTTTTTTGTTTTTTTTTAGTTTGTCCTTGCCGAAAAGGACTGTTTAAGCTGGGACAGTTACCCATTTGCTAAATGTATCTACACAGTGCTTAATCTACTTCTCTATTTCATTGTCAGCCATCGAGGCAACTGGTGTTGTGATTTTGGGCATTACAAAAACAAATTGTGCTTTTACTGCTCCTACTACCATTATTAATAACAAAACATCACACTTATATAGTTTTTTGGACACTAAAATATGTATTACAAGAAAACAAAGCAACAAGAGAGTAACGGTGTAAAAATCAAGGACATGCGTGTCAGTAATAACTACTACAACTACTACTATGTTGAATAATTCTCCTACAGCTCATGCTGATAATATACTTGACCTTGACAGGACACAAGGTAAAGGACACATAACAGTTTTACCATGGAGTCGTCAAGGAAACGCATGCTCAGAACAGTCCGAATGTGTCAGGGAACATCTGTTTATACACCAAAATTTACTGACCCCTTTTGTCTTGGCAGGTAACACAGATGCAATTTTAGCAGAGTTTGCTTCACAGTCAGCGCCTCATTTAGTAACTCAAAATCTAAGCAAAAGAGAGAAGCGTTATTATTTTTGGCAATATTATAGAAGAAGAGTTAAAACTACTGTAGAAATGCACTTGTCACAACAATATTATAACAATATGAGACGGAATGTACGTCATAATAAGAAAATGAGCAAAATATAATTTGTTATAATAGGATGCGAATTTTATCATATTATTAATTAATTAATAGAGATGGTTATAGGTAGAGGTGAATAGATTATTGAAATATTTAATATTGTTAATTATTATTAAAAAAGAGAGTACTAATTCAACTAATACATGATATACATCTGCAGATAGACCTTCAGGCGTTCCTGAACCTAAAATAGCTCACGAGCTGACAAAGTGTGGGAGCCAAACTTTTATTATTATCTTTTACTTTTATTTGCATTATGGTGTTCTAGGTATATTAGTGAATGCAGTGATGCAGTTACCTAAGTTTCTATTTTGACATCTCATGTGAGGTAAGATAAGGTGAAAAGTGTTATTACAATTTTAAGGGCAAAAAGAGTACTCATTAAAAGATCAACAATAATACTCACATTGGATTGCATTAGTAGGTTGTAATCCACAAATTGTAATCATGTTTTTAGAGGCCAAACCTTTACCAGAGTTACTACTTGCACATATACTGAATATAAATGAGGTCTTTTAAGAGGATGCCAAGGCTAAAGATAACTTTAAAAGGCAAACATCACATCACATCTTTATACAAAGACTATCTGAACCTGTTGTCTTTGACAGCTCAACCTCAATATACACATTTTTATAAACACGCTTTCCAAGTTCATACAAGGTTAGTCTTTGTCGCTTGCTTTCTGCAATTTCAAACAATAGATCATTAGATGTTGTTTTAGGTGCCAAGTATGTTAGGATTTTAATAAACCGTGGAGCGTGTACGGAGCTGTATTAAGATGTGATTGATAGACTTCTGTTTGCGCACTGTTGCCGGTGCAGACGAGTGTAAAAAGTATGAATGCAATTACCGTGTCATCCATTTGGAGATTGAAAAAAGCCATGAATAAATTTCCTCCTTACAGCACCTTGGAATCTGGGTAACAATCAATTATATGGAAAATAAATTATGTACAGATAATTACTTGATGAAAACGAGCGAACATAATAAATTGTAGTATGCATACAGGACATCGTGTATATGCACAATGTGGGCTGTGTTTCCAGATGCTTGGTGCCTACCAGCTGCCTCTCAAGTGCAAAGTAACCAAACAGAAGCCTAACCAAGCCGCAAAGGAGAGTCTGTTTACAGGCACAGCGTCAGCCAGGCAGTGAAATCAGGTACAAGGCGGCCCCTGGCTAAATCCGCCTCATATATGCATCTGCAGCAAACAGAGCAGCAGCACCTGCAGGAAGCAGAAGAGTCTGTACCTCATCTTGTATGTTTAAGGGCATGTTTAATATCAGAAATGTATAGATGTGTAAGTGTAGTCCAGCAAATAGAATAGAAAAACTACTTCTTGAGATATATATTTGTTCGTTACAGAGTAGAATATAAAAACTAAAGTTAACCAGCCACTGTTCTCTTTTCAGCTGTTAAAATAATGTGTACAATGTGAAATGTAGTCTCTCAATAAGAGGTTGGAAATATGCTGTAACAAGGGCTGAAAATAAAGAATGAGAAGAACAAGCAAGACAGAGGTAAGTGAGCAATGTTTCTTTAACTAAATTAATGCAAACAACTGATCAATCTACGAAACAAATTCGAAAGTCTGTGCGTAATGAAAATAAAAAGAATACTTTAAGCTTCTTGAAGTAGCACATTCATTCAAGGTCCTCCTCGTTATGAATTAATATGCTTTAAGGTTTCACTTTTTTTTTAAAAAACATTTCATCACAAGAAGATAACATTCTGTTCAGAACACTGGCATATTTTTGTGAGTTGAGAAACTACTAACCCTGACCTTGTGTGTGATAATAGGAGCTATTAAATACATTCCTTACCAGAGGATGCCAGCATTACTTTATATCTTTAGTATAGTCTTTGAAAGGCACCTGTCATACCTCCTCCAGGAATTCTGAGCCAGTGGCAAAAGACTAGTGCCAGTGACTGAGGCTTCCACTTTCAGCACCACGGACAGCTCTAGAGGATAAAGCAGACCTCAGAGTCACTTCAGCTGCACAAGAAACACAGCGCTTTCTAAAAAGAGAGAAACACAGTAAGGAAACTGTTCATTTTTTATGTTTATTTTAAATTCAAAGGGGCAGATGGGGCATAATAAACAGGATAATATTGAGAGAACCTTAGATGTTCTTTATGCAGCTATGGACCCTGGACATTCTCGTGACGTGTTTCAATTACAGCTAGAGCCAGCACCTATGTTCTTCAGACCATAGTTTTTCTGTTGTTGAGGGTGATGGAGAAGGGGCGGGTGTGTGTGCTCCTTTATTCTTCTCTATACAACTTCTCTGTACATTCTTTTCTACCGGTCACAATATACCTTAAAGATGATGTGTGCCAAAAAGTACAAAAGTACACATTTTTACATTTTTTAGATTTTTCAGGCTTTAAGTGAGAATTACAATTAATGGCAACTTTAATTTCTACTACTTATATTATAAAAACATACAGTGGCGCTTAGTTTTTTCTTTTAACTTCTAAACGTGCTTCAGCCTGACCTACCGTGGCAGTTACTTCTCTCCTTCACTGTGGAACTCCTCGAGGTTTCTCAAAGAGGTTTTAAAGTTAAAGACTGATACAACACACACGTGCGTTTGTTTATTAGCGTAACGGAGCGCATCGCATCGCTCGTCTCCCGTAGATTTCTGTCCACTTCTGCGTCAGCTCGAACTGTCTTTCTCCGTCTTCATTTTGCCCCGTACACTGAGGGAACTATATTATGATAGATCCATGCGCTTAGGCACGGGGGAAACGTGGGGACGAGCCTGACGCGGCTGCAGGTGAGCGGTAGGTGCGTTTTATGATTGATACGTGGCAGGACAAATGATTTATCCACTCCACGAGGAAATATGATAAAAAACTTGCTGAAAAAAATCGTCCATACCACCTTTAAAACTAGATTTGAAGCTCATTTTGCTTTGTGATTGGATAATCATCTTGAGAACCTCAACATGAAATAAAAACATCAAAAACAGGGCCATCCTGCCCAATGTTCTTGTAATTAAGAATACATCAGTGTTACAATTATTACATGTAAAAGATAGATTGAGTTTAAAACATTTGAAATACCAAGTTTTCCCTGCCTTCACACTTCAAAACACGCATGTCTATAAATTAAGATATTGTTTGACAGAGATTATATTCTAATTTAGAATATAATCTCTGTCAAACAATATCTTAAAATGCGCACCGGCGCGCAGGTGGATGGTGACAAGTAAGCTTTTTCTAAAGCTTACTTGTTACCATCCACCGATAGTTTGTGAGAAAGTCTCAACTTTTACAAACGCATGTCCTACCTGTTTGCTGTTTATGACGGACGAAATGGCTTTAATTCTGTACATCCTTGTACTCTGTCCCTAAGGAATCATTGAAAAACAATATCTACTTGTATTTTTCCTGAAGTTATCCGATTTCGAGATATTGTCAAGTAAACAAAGTTTTCTTCTCTGACGATGGCCAGGATTAAGGCTCGTCTGGGCGCATTTCTCCGTCCATAACAAATGACCTGTTTGACTTATAAGATGGTTTGGCATCAATCTTTTCTTCAGACTGTTACCTACAGAATGAGGCCGCTTCCGACGAACAAAGCTAACTTGTTTTTAGCCACATAGCTAACGTTAGCAGTGACTTAGCGGACTTTGATTGACATATTATTCTAGCCAATAAGAATAGCTTTAGAATGCGAGGCGGGACTTAGGGGTCCCACACACAGAATCCTCTGTATTCACGTGCGTAAGGCTGTAAAGAGACAGATTTTTGGGCAGGAGGCGACTAGATTTTACGCATAACGTTTTCTGATTTTATTAGCCTTTTGAACGCGCATTGTGTTAGATATATGTATTATTATACCAATACAAAAAAAATACAAATATTATATATATATAAATATATTTTTTCACCTATATATGGGAAATTCATGGGTAAACTCATATTTACACATTTTCACATACATTGTTTTTTAACAGTTATAATGGGTATTAGTGGCCTACAAAACATCAAAATGTATGTTTTATGATCATAGAGTAGCTAAAATTGTAATAAAGCAGTTTGGCACAGTTGGCACATATTTGGATAACTTGTTCCGAACAAGATAAACATCATGTACAGTGAACAGCATAAGCACACAATGAAGTATGTCATGCTCAGGACCATTACAAATTGACAATATTCAGGCGAGACTAAAAAAAGGATGTTTTGTTTATATTTGGGCTTCTGTAGTGTAGGTTTTGAAGCCCTGACAGTGTTCATCTGCACATCTGCAGAAACTAGAAGGCCTAAGCTTTCTAATGATGCATCACACTTGCATGTGGGCTGTAAGATCCTCTTTTAATAAGCAATGCCATTTGGGTATGTCCAACCATTGTGCACAGGGCCAAATAGGTGGATGGTAACAGGTTTTAAAAGATAGGAAATATTCTTAACTTCAGTGCAAAGAAAGAGTGAGTACCTCTTGCATCCATTATAGATGAATTCAACCTTTGAAAATCAAACTGAATTTAGGAGTGACGCTTGTCTGTATTCTTAATAAGGAAAAGTGTCAGTTCTCCAAAATATATTTAAGTGTATTTATGTGTGATCAGAATGAGTCTGTGTGTGGCACCATCTTTCATCTCAAAAAGTACAGGTTCAATGTCAAACTGCCAGCTGATAGCAGGCTTTTTCCACATTCCCCAAAGTATAAGGCATCAGCTGAGGCCCTCAAGGTAATGACAGCGCCTGAATACCAAGACTGCTCCAACGCCCCACACAGAATAACTATCAGACACACTCAAAGATATAAGAGCTCTTTACCTACAGCTGAGCCACTGGATATTTTACACTGTTAAACTAGTGTTGGCACAATACTGACAATTCAAGCTCGATGATACTAAGGAATATACTCAATACCATAATGATTCTAAAAACAATAACAGGATTTTCACAAAGAAAATAGTATTTTATTTAATACTATGCGGTCTTAGTTCAAATATAGATAAAGATAATTCTAAAGCCACTTGATATGATTAATTTTAGTCAATACTTTAAGTGTCTTAAGTATAGATGAGTAGGCATTGATTTTTCATTTGATTTATTTTGCAACGTTAATTAGGAGTAGAGGTGAAAATCATGCAGAATATACCTATTTCAGCAAAAGTATTCTTATTGGGCTTTGCTGGTGGTGCAGTGTGTGTGGTTGACGCTACAACTTTCCTGTCAAATAAAAGCCTTCAAGGCAAAATATGTATATGTATGACGAAATATAATATTTGAAGTTAGCATTTACACTACAATTCAAACAATTTAGTGTATTTCTCATTCATCAGTCACACAGGGATGTATTCGTCGGGACAAACTGTCGTTGAGTTCAGGCAAGACACTTGCACCTCGCCTTGTATGAAAGTGGTTTGTGAGTCACTTTGAACTGAACGAATTATGCATGAAATTGTGAAGCGACTTTGAGCTTCTGGAAAAGCGTTATGCATATGAAACTAAAGCATTATCTTTATTATTACAAATCCCAACATGGTGCTGACTACATTAAACTTGTTTGGAGGGGTGTAGGGTACGTACTCCACTGTTAATAGGCTAAATACCTGGCTGGGCACTGGCTGGAGCCACTGTTTCACTTTATTATCTGTGCTAGGTTTTGATCATCAATTCCATCTTTTGAATTATTTTTTTTTACAATGGACTGAGAGAAGGTGTCCCATGCAGGTTGGGAAACTGTCCCTATGATGCCCTATGGTGGAAACTGTCCTTTTGTCATGTTTGGTTATACCCTTTTGATTCAAATATGGCGAGAGGAATCTGGCAGTGACTGTGGATCATAGTTATTTTGAGTTAATTATTTAAATACATAAATGAGTACATGTTACATAATGACCCTTTATTTTAACATAGTCATAGATTATGTATTGTGTAGCCCTTTGATGCCAGTGCCCCCCATGGTGCAGAAAGTGCCCTTTTATTTTTTGCCTCTGCCGTTCAAAGAGACGTTAGTCCAACATCCCTTATGCCATTGTTTTTGAACTGAAGATCCTGTGTCATTGGAGCCCATAACAAGTTCAATTTTATCATTGTTATGGCTCACTTGTCACAATCAAATGTTTCAGTTTCCTTAAAGCTCTTTGACTTTGTGGACTTTTGTTTTGCCTCCGGATGTAGCGTTTACATGGTCACACCTTGCAGTCAGCGCAATTGATGTCAGCGCAAAGGGTGGAAATATGAGGTGGAGTAAAGCAACTAGAGGCCGTGGTGCATTCTGTGAATGGCCAGAATGGTAACTGATAAACTTCAAAACTAGCGTTAGTTTTAGATTGAGGATGTTTATGAGTTTTAGATATTTTCCCCAAGCGTAGATGACCAATATTAACCAGTGTGAGATTTATATTCAGATGAAGGGAAACTTCCCTCTGTCTCGCCTGATACAAAAGAACACAGCTGTGGACACTCAGTTGTGTTTTGACCCACAGATTGTTGGGCTGTGCCAAGAAATTCTCATTCATTGCGGGGCAGGTTTGGACAGGTTATTAAATGCTGACTCATACCAGTGCCATTGCATTTTGCTGCGTCTAAATTCACTTCCTCGTTTGGCTTGTTTCTCTGTGAATATGTGATTCATTGTAATAAAACACAAAGCCTTATGCAGCTTGCTACACTCCTCTCTCCACAATCTCTCAACTGAGCTAGTCTGTGATAATAATGTCCATAGCAACTGCATGGAAACAATTGTTGGGGATCACAAGCCCGGACCACGCAGCAGCCCACCGAGCACTCAGGTCCGGTACAATTGGCACAAGCCCATCTAGAGGACATACTGCGCATTGTGCGAAACCAAATGAAGGAGAATTTAATAAAGAAACAACACAACGAGAACACAACATAAATGTAAAAGTAAAAGCTGTATTTCAATATCTATCTTAATGTATTTATTTTATTTTTCTAATTTGGGGAACTCAAACCTTTTTATTGCTCACTTCTTTCATTGCCTGTTTGAGGCATGACTGCAAACATCTCCCACACAGGTGATGCTTTTGAAAGGGTTGGCACTAGTTCATATACGGAATCGGGAGGGAAGTTAGCCTACATGGTTAACCCTACATGGCGGCTCAGGAATCCAACAGGGCGGCGACCGAGACCGGTCCCGCTGATACACAGCCAGCTCAGGCAATAATGCAATCATTTTCTCTCTTGGGTCCAAATCCAAAGTGTACGAGGTATTTGATGTTTACCACCCTAACCCTAACCCTTAATAATACAATCTGAAGCGTATCGAGATCGAGGGCCGCCATATTGGATTCTGTAACTTCCGTCCTGATACACTATACTAGTGCTGACCCTTTTGATCAAACACTGTCACTATATGGACTGGCACCATCCCACTCCCGCCTCCAGGGCTAAGGTCGTCAAGGTAGTAAAATGGCCCTGCCCCCTGGAAAAGGCACCCGTTAACGCTACCTCCAGGGGCAAAACATACAACATAAAATGTACAAAAAAGATCTAAATACACCTTTTCAATTGAGTCATGATTAAAAGGAAAGAAAATAATTTTACAAAAACTACATATTTTTGAAGGTGTTTTTTCCACTCCCATTAAGCTTTGTGTGTGTCTGATTGTCAATCAAATTTAATTTCATTCAAAAGCAAGATCTGAGCCTGTTAAAAGGCTATATATTCCATTGAACGGAGATGAAGGAAAATTATTCTCCAAAACAATGAGCCAAATGAGTGATAATCAGAGTAATGATTGTAATCACCAGCCAGCCATGCAGTGCAAAAATAAAGTTTGCACCAATTATATGCCGTTTAAATCTTTCCAACCTGCACATGCACAGAGCCGTGCTGGCAGTGGTAACAATGATAAATTGCCAATACCTGCGTGCATATTAACAACAATTATGGCAATAGCCCATTTGATGAAGGAGATGCGTGTGAGAGAAATGCAAAAAGGTGGAATTTGAATCTCAATCTCATTGCAATGTCATTTTATGTTCTCTTGTATTGTTTCAGGATAGACACGGGGTAATTTCAGGTGGGACCCGGGCTTCCTGCCATCCACAGTAAATTGCTCTCCATTTTCTGACACAACAACTCTTGGAAAGGATGATTTCTTTGATCTTTTGAGACTTTTTGGTGTTTTATTTTACATCATTGCACTCTTTTTGGCTCTGCTGTCTTATCTTCTCTGTCTTTCAACCCACCTGTCTTTTGTTATTGTGTGTGTATATTCCAACCATTTGTCAAGTTTTATTTCCCTTTTCATATGGCTTCTTCCAGCATCAATGTCAATATCTGGAACATATTTGTCATTGCTTAGCTTACATCTAAGAACTCATCAAATGCCTTTGAATTTTAATTTGTCAGCTTTGGAAATTGTAACTTGACATGTGTTTGCTTTTATTAGATTATTTATTTTCTCAGAACATGAAAGCAATATTCTATCATAGTGTTGTGTTTTTTCAGACTGGAAAGAGTATGTTGTCCCAAGATCCTTTTAAATAAATGCAATTCAATTCAATTAATTTTTGTAACGCCTGAAATCACAACAGTGGTTGGCCTCAAAGGGAGGCAGTGAAAAATAGATTAAACAATGTCCATAGGAAATTAGCAAATGTCCCAGGATCCCGTGTTCTTGGACAAAAGTCCCATGGTTCTTTGTCCTTAGACACTCGTTCTCTGCAAGGACGAACTACCTAAACTAAACTTCTACTAAAAAGTAGAATTCTCGAGGAGTTCTACAGTGAAGGAGGGATCCGACTCACTCGGACGGACAGGCAGATGTGCTTCAGTTGTAGATTGTGGAGCTGGAAACCACTCAGGAGGAGAACCAGTTCTTCAAGGCAGATGAAGAACTGTTCAGCAGAAGAAGAGCCTTCATCTGGAGTAGAGACCGTTTCTCCAGGCAGTTGAGGAGCATCCACAGGTCAACATGTGTTCCACTCCCCATGGGGAAGGGAAGGAGAAAAAGATGTGAACAGTAAAGAACAGACTACAAGTGAAATTAAAAATAAATATTGTTGATAGGAATAATAGGAGGAAGCAGAGGATGGTGCTCAAGCTGCCATACTTCCTCGAGCAAAGTTGGTGTCAATTATGTCAAACGCTACTGAGGATCAACAGACCCAGAATTGAGACCACTCCATCGTCAGCAGCTAATAACATATCATTTGTGACTTTAACTAGTGCAGTTTTAGTGCTGTGGTGAGCTCTGAAACCTGACTGGAAAACTTCTAATAATGATTGTCTTCTATGTGTTAATTGACCTCGACTTTAGATTTTAAATAGGTTTATAGTTTACCGACAAGTCAGGCTCAAGAGTAGGCTTTTTCAAAAGTGGTTTAATGTTTGCATGTTTGAAGGACTATGGAATATAACCCCTTTCTAACCCTCTTCTGTTTTAACGGAGCTGCAACATCAAGAGCAGACTTCAGAGAAATCATGGTCAAGTTGACAAATTGATCACTTGCACTAAGACTAAAGCTGTTCTCAGCAGGATCACATGACTTGTCATATTATATAATATTGGCTCTATTATTTCTTTGAACTCTGAGATACATTTTTAAGATATTGTCCTTTTCATTATAATTTTTTTTCTGTGGGGCTGGACCCTTAACCCAGCGATGAGCTGGCCTCTGTCCAGGGTGTACCCCGCCGAAGGCCCAAAGTCACTGGGATAGGCTCCAGTCACCCGCGACTCCTAACGGGAACAAGTGGTAGGGAAATGAAGGAATGGGGCTGGATAATCTTTAAGAATAGAAAATGATTTGACAATATATGGTTAAGAGGACAGTTAGGTCACTAATCTCTATCCCATATGTTAGAACAAGATCCAGAGTTTGTTTGTAACTGTGGGTCGGTTTATTTATCTTCTGAGTGAAACCGAGCTATGAAGGCATTGCCGAGATAGTTGGCACTCACTTTCACATAGATATTGAAATACTTTATCCTAGTCTAACACTTAGTTTGATATAAATCTGTTAAAAAGTCTGAATAGGGATAACTATGAATAAAACTCATTTTTTAAATGAGCGAAATGCCTTGTTAGTTTTAGAACTCAAGAGTTGACTTGACACCACCACAACGGCCTGTGCTCCTGGAGGTCTGAAAGTTAACATAGGTCAGAAAGTTAACATGAAATATATATAATACAATATTTAAAACCAAAATGTAAGCACTCCAAAAATATTGAAAAATAGACATACATACAACATACTTCTCTCTGCTCATTGCCGTGCATCATATATTTCTTGTAAAGTGTTCCAATTACATTTGGAATATATATGTGAAGGTACTCTGATGTAGTTTTAGTTTGTTTGTTTTTTCATTTTTCAAATGCTGCTCTAGCACAAGTTCAGACTGGACTCCAGGTCAGGATCTATGTCTCAGCCATCACTGGCGCAGCAGCAGCCAGGCATCTGAAACAGTTACACTCAGGGGCAAAACAGCAATAAACAGACACAAGTTAATTAAAATATTGGATATTGTTGATAGGGAAAGTAGGAGGACCCAGAGGATAGTAATCAAGCTTCCATACTTCACCCCAGCATAATTGCTCCTAGGGCGTAGCTGGGAAACTGTAGGTTTTTATTTCTGTTCCTAACTGGCCTGACCATAAGCTGTGTCGGCCTCTTTAATATGAACAGGAGCTGATTCCATAACACCGGAGCTTGGTAGCTAAACTCTCTACCTCCTACTGTGCTTTTAGAGACTCTTGGGACCATCAGAAGGCCAGCATTTTGAGAGCGAAGACATTTGTTTCGATGATATGGTACAATAGCATGTTTGAGGTAGGATGGGGGTCATTTATGGCTTTATAAATCAGGAAGAGGAATTTAAATTTGATTTTAGACTGAACAGGGAGCCAGTGAAGGGACAAGCACCGGGGTAATGTGCTCTCTTATGTTAGTTCCTGTCAGTAATTTTGTTGGTGCATTTTGAACCATGTTGAAAGCTTTTAGGGCACGAGTTTCAGTACTAATTTAGATGTAACAAAGCATAATGTCGGTGTCAACTTTGGGCAAGATTTTTCTAATTTTGGCTATTATGCAAAGGAAAATAACAACAAGAACTTTTCAAGTCTTGTTTTTCAGCTTTATCAATACAAATGCATAATGATCATGCAAAGGTGAGTTTGTGGCTTTGTTTCATTTAAATGAAACTACATCCCTTGTGAAGAAAAGAGCAAGATCTGTCAATTAAAGATTATTAACTCACTCACCATGTCCAACTGAGTTAGGTCAAGGTTGCAGGTAAGTACAAATCACTACTAAAAGGGTTGAGACAAAGATACAAAATAGATTATCTCCATGAGCTTGTTTATCATAGGGACTTTAACTAGTTTCAACAAGGAAATGGCAAGTTTTGATACAGGGACATGAGTCTTTATCCCCATAAGACCTGCTCCTTTGTCTGTGTGTGTGTGTGTGTGTGTGTGTGTGTGTGTGTGTGTGTGTGTGTGTGTGTGTGTGTGTGTGTGTGTGTGTGTGTGTGTGTGTGTGTGTGTGTGTGTGTGTGTGTGTGTGCGTGCGTGCGTGTGTGTGTGTGTGCGCGTGCATGCGTGCATTGTAGGTTGCGGATTGAACATGTTGGGCAGCATGTTGGTGACTCGTGCTCTGTTCTCCAGCCCCTGGTTCAGAGCTGACCACCCCACTGCACATGCCACACTGACGCACACACTCACACTCACAACATAGTCCTCCAACATCCCTCCATTGCTCAGCCTTTCTGTTTCTTTTCATCCATCTCGTTCTCTCCCTCCACCAGATGGCTGACCCATCTGCTCCTATTTCCTCCCCTCTTTCCCCACTGCTCTGTGCTTCACATGGGCCACATCCAAGTTTGGTACACACTGGACCCTCACTCAGCCCTGCATACAAGCTCGGCACACGCTCCTGCACCAATCATTTCACATTTTTGCATGGAACTGTTTGAGCGCCACTTAATGTGAGTTTCTGCCCGGGTTACGTAGTATTTCCTGGTGGGAGTTCTTGAAAACGGCATTTTCTTGTGTCTTTGTGAGTCTGTGTACACATCTGCTTAGGTAGACAGTTTGGTGAGATTGCTGCACTCAGACCATCTGTTGGTGTATTTCTGTGTTTGGGAAGTGTTTGCTGGACTTATCACCCGGTGTTATTGCTGGCATCAACTTTATTTTCTTACTTTTGTTCCAGTCTCAACAAAACCCCATATTTCCTGACCTAAAACTATAGCGTAGATTATTGTGTAAATGCAATATATTTTTCCTTTGTGGGAGGAAGTTTGCGTTTTGGTTATGAGATATACGTTGTAATGTGTTTCTTGGACGACCCTGAACACAAGTAGACATCTCATCAGAGGCTAATGTGCGTAAAGGTGCACTATGTAATGTTTTGTAATGAGGGGTCCTCCACCTCCTTGTCTCCATGGAAATGTTAGGCTGGAGCGCTCCATTGTATGGCATTAAATATTATGATACAGGTGTTTTGTTGCTTAAGGAAAATTACCTGAAAAACATTTTTAATGTGGACAGGTTTGCCTCAATCTGAACTGTTCTACATGAGGATAGTTTAATGTCATACTGTGGAACATAAAATAACCTCCATGCATGTAGCAGACCTTTCACCAGTTTTAAAATACTCTTTTTGACTTTTGCAATTTGTTTTTTGATAAGAGCACCACAATTTAAAAACTAAAACTTCTGACATAAAATGTGGATAAGAAGGGTTAAAATGTAGGCGTGATGGATGTGTGGAGCCAATTCCCGCATATGTTACCCTGGATGGTGATTAAGATCTATACATTTTCTTTCCTGGTTGATGGAGCTGTTTTGAGAAGATAGAGGTTTCCACAAAAGACCTGTCAGAAATGATACAATGCAATAGGCCATTTACTTTTTGCCCATAAATTGAACATTGTTCACACTGGGTTTATACCTGCTCGAGGAAAGGAGTCTCAGAGACATCCTTTCATCTCCTCTAGTTAACTTGTGTATTTCATGTCACTATAAAAGTAATGGCCAACACTCAGCGGTCATCAGAAAATCCTTTGAGGCAGAAAAAAGGATAGCACAGCAGTGCTCCTGCTTCTGGAGTCACCGTGACCTTGCCTTTACAAAAAGCAATGCCGCAAGAGTTTGACTGGCAGGTGAGCGCACAGCCGCCTACCAAATACAGAAACACATGCACTGGCACACACAATAAGAAGTTTAAGCCCACATATGAATGAACGGACAGAGAGGTAGAGCAGTCTGCCAGAGGTGGGGGGGTGATTGCTTCGGAAGCATGCGGCACAAGTCAACCAGGAGAATCACAAAATAAAAAGGCATTTTACACACAATTGTGCTGTTTTGGCATGGTTATAAACATTTGAATGGTCATATTTATATATCGCTTTTCTACCGTCAAGGCACTCAAAGTGCTTTACATCAAGGAACCAGTCACCCATTCACACACACATTCACACACCAGATGTACGCAGACACTGGGAGCGAGTTGGGTTAAGTGTCTTGCCCAAGGATACAACGGCAGTATTAACATGAGGCAGCTGCGATTGCACCGCCAACCTGCGGGCCAGTGGATCTGACCGCTCTGACCGAGCGGGGAGTCGAACCGCCAACCTTTGGATCAGAAGACGAGCACTCTACCACTGACATTTATATTGTTTGTATGGAGCACTCCAATAGAACTTATCTTATAAGAATTCAGCGAACCAAACAAACACAAAAAGTGAAGAGGCCAGAGAAGGTTAAAAGATTTTTGGATACAACAAATTATTATACGGTAATTGAAAAACCAGGAAATGTTAGTCAAAAACATTAAAATTCATTCTCTGTCGTGTATTTTTCATTCGATTCGTCAAGGTCATGTCAAACCTTTTATCAGAGGAAGACTGTCTCTTAAAGCCCCTTCAAATTCTGGCTAGTCTGTAGAGACTTGTTTGACATTTTCTGCATGCATTCCATTTTGTTCACTAGATGACAACAAAATAACTGTCAAGCTCCTGGAAAAGTAATATATAAAAAGGAAATTATAACTCACTGATTGCTTTTCAGTCAAATCCATTATTCTGGGAAAAATCAGGGTCAGTTTATAGTCCTAACACAAATTTTAAAAATTACCCTGAAATGAAAAAATAAAATAATAATAGGTGCAAGGATGACTGTCTTTCAGATGCAACACGGTATTTCAACCCAACTGAACCCTATAGAGAATCACCCATCATCAAAACAAGATCTGAGTGAAAATATAATGTAACACTGGAATAAAATTAATCTTTTGACATTGTAGAAGCTTATTGAAACAATCAAATGTGTAATCAAAGTTAAAGGTGGTCCAACAACATATTATATTATATTATTATTTTTACTGTAGTGACTTTTTTTTTTGACAAGCAACAGTGTATTAACCAAGAAAATAAACCTGATAGTCCTCAGAGCTTGTTTCCACTTGTAATAGTAAATCAGACAACAGAGGCCAAAACTACAGAGTCCAGGGTTCAGGAACATCATCAATTGGAATTGGGAGAAATTTTGGTCAGGTGTTTTAGGAAAAATCTGTTGGAATAATAAGGGGTTAAATATTTCCTTACAGTTGACAGGGATGTCATATACTGTTTTTCTTTAACTCAATAGAATTAATCTGGTAGATATTTTCTGCTCACACACAGAAGGAGTGTAAAAATGAAAAACAAACTGAATTTTGGCATTTAAAGCGGAGTATGGCATAGGTTTGCTTTGCATAATCCTCAGTGTTCGTGTTAGATATAGATACGATGATATTTGGTTTGGCAATGTCAGCGTCAAATGTGATCACAGTGTGCTGAGGGAGAAGAGTGAACCTGGAGCAGCCACAGGAGGCTTCCTTGGATGTTCTGCTTGTTTAAATATTCAATAAAAGGGCAGAAAAAATGTGAATCCATGAAGAGGATGTAAAGGATGTGAAGGATGTGAAGGATCCGTTGCCATGTTGCCAAAGGTGTGTGTGGGTGAAAAGGATCCTTTTTATTTCAAGATAGTAATACTCAAGTAGAAGTAATAATACTATTTTGTATACCAGTGAAAATTCTGAATAAATTATTTTATTTTTTTTAATCTATTTAAATTTGATGTATTAATGTACTTTCTTTTCATCCCTTGCATTTTATTTATTTATTTTTCTATTTTATTTTTTCTAAATATATGTTTTACCTCATTTACATTTATTTCTTGGACCACAAACTGTGGCACTGTTCATAGCTACCCTTCTTTGTCATCAACATTTTGGCTCCAGTTTTCCATACCTTTTAGCAGTATTGGTAGTGGATGGAGAGGGACCATGAGGTGATCATAAACGTGGAGGTCACATTGTGGTTGGCTGAAGCACCAGGCCTTGTATTCAAGTGGAAAACCAGGAATTAGCCAGTGCTCATGACAGAAAATATCAAATCACATGGAAAACCTGCCCTGACACTGAAACACCTGCTCCCACAGCAACATACAAGCAAATGACTGGATTTTGCAACCATATCACAAATACAATCTATAGAGATCCAGAATAAAGAGCTTGTTAGTGTGTGCTTAAAGGAAAACCATATTTTTTTTGGGGCAACCTGAGAAAACTTACAACAGGCAGGGCCGGCCCTTCCACTAGGCCAGATAGGCGGGTGCCTGGGGGGGGGGGGGGCCCTCTGGATTTTTCCGTTTTTTTTTCTTTTGCTTGGCGGAGTTTTTTGCGCCCCCTTCTATGTATCCAAACACTAATCGAAAAATCGAAAGCAGTGTGTTATGTATTCTAGCAAGTCAGGGGTATCACCTCGGGATAGACAGAACAGGCTAGAATATCGAATGCCAGCAGCGCCCCCTTCGGGGAAAAAAATGTTTTTTTTTTATATATTTGATAAATATAGTATTTTCCTGTAGAACTGGTCCCCAGGGGAGTAGCTCGCCTAGGGCGCCAAATGTGCTGGAGCCGGCCGTGACAACAGGAAAATGCATTATAAACAGGTGGGGGACTAAACAGGAGGTTTTACTTAGAAAACCTATTCTACAACAAGTGGCATTCTTAATTATTAAAATGTGCATATTACTTGCCGGTTATCCAACAATACTGCCATTGTAAAATGTCGATCACGGTTTAAAGCGCTACATATAATCTTTAAGTGATTTTGTAGTCGTTTTTTGCCTGCTTCTCTATAGACATGTCATTTCAATGGCATTCTATGTATGTTGAGAAATTGCAGAAGTATTCAGCCAGACAAACCAATAGACAGTTTTCTTTGAATTTAATGCATTGTATTTCTAGGAACCTTTCTGAACTCTCGAGGTCACCTTAAAGTTTCACAGCTCAAACAGGGTTGTAAATATGTCCACTATTACAAGCATTGCACCGAAAACCCACAGATAAAAATGATCTTCTTTACATGATCAGAAAGCAACAGCAAACTGGGTAACTTTCTTGATTCGTTTCTTTCAGTTTGTCATAAATCATTCATTCATCCTCATTTTTAGCTTGTTCAAATGAGGGGAAATGGGTTTAAAAACATATTTCTACAACCCTCCGCCTAAAATGGAGTAGTGAAGTAAGGGGAAAAGTCGCAAAGCAGTGACGATTGCTCCTGGCACCAAGTCTGTTTCACTGTCACTAAATGTGGTGCAAGTGTTTAGCCCCTTTTTAGCTTTGGGAATGGCTCAGTGCATCCCATATGGTCAGACACTGCAGTCGCATTGCTCTTTTGAATCGAGAGCCGGGGAAGGAAAGGAAAAAGGAAGCTGCTCGGCTCCTGTCTCTTGAACTATGACCTCTCTCCTCATCTAGTTTAACCCCTCATTAATCCCACCTAGAGCCCTTTTAACTCCTCTCCAGCTTGTCCCAGTAAGTGCAGAATATTCACAATCTTTCATATTCCCAGCAGAGTCCATCAAAACCAATTGGGATGGATAAAGGTCTGAGCTTTAAACTGCAGATCATATGCAGCAAGAAGACATAGTCTTTGTGTTAAAATGCTTCAAAGATTGTGAGTGAAGCAATATGTCTATATAATATAAAACTGCAGTGTGTAAGTTGTAAATGTTTTTATTTCTACTGTTCACTCAATTTGAAGTGATCTGAAGTGAATGGGGTTTGCGTATAAATGAAATATAGTGGTTCTTAAACATTTCACACATATATGGCCTTCCAAGAACCACCTGATTTAAACCAAGTCTTGGGCTATAGGGCTAAAACAAATAGGACAAAAAACATAGGACAATTCCATTGCTATAATAGTTAATATAATTGTGGATTACACTGTAAATTCAGTTGTACTGCAGAGGAATTTGAGGACCACCTGAAGAAGCTTGCGTCCCCAAAAGAGTCTGCATGAAAAAAATGAGGTGTGAAAGAAGTTGTCCTTTCTTTTTCTTGCAGCCGCAACAATGATAAAAAATGTATTTAACTTTTTTTTTTCCATTTTTATTTAATGGTAAATTTACTATATTATTGTATTCCTATAAGTTATCTGTCCTTTTCCTCTGTATCTACCTGTGTTGCAACAATGAAATTACCCCATGTGTGGACAATAAAGGAATATCTTATCTTATTCTGTTTTGTTTATGTTTATTTCATAATTTTGTCCCGATTGATAGTAATGTCGGACGGACAAAACCAGCACTAAATCCTTACTGTACTATGGTAGATTGAGAGTATATTATAGCTCTGTCACTATATGAAGGTTGTTTTTTTCTCTTAATGTTTGTTTTCATTTACTAGGACACAGGGAGGTATAACGAGGAAGAGGTTAAGATAAAACATTGAAAGATTTTATGTCTTTTTTTAGTGCATATAATGGCCACTATATTTATGGGAGAAGGAAGCAGGCACAAAGCAATGTTATCAGAGGTGAGAAAAACACTTTAATGTTTTATGTCCTGGGACAGCGGTAATGCGGTAAGACAGTGTATAAATATGGCATACAATTTCACAAGGTTAGACAGAAAAACAAGGGTGTAATGGTGGTGGTGGCGGCAGCAGCAGGAGCTATAATATACCCAACAAGCTCCATAGGCCTCTCAAAGCTACAAGAAAGACACCACTGAATTGTTAGATGAAGAGTATTGTAGTAACAAGCACTTCGGGGATTTTGGGCCAAGGAAACAGCAAAGTCTACGCTTACAGAGAGGAAAGAAAACTGCAGCGCTGGCTTGTAAGAGGAGAACAGTGTGTGAAAATTTTAACATCTCCTAAAGGCTAAATTCAAACCTATTGGATGAGATAAAATACATATTGTGTTGCAGAACTCAAATGAAGACAGAGGTTGTCCGTTCATGGGACCTCAGAGTTGCACTTTGACATCGAGGCCACAGTCTGTGAGGTAATTGGTATCCCACGATCTTCTCTGAGCTTGCTACCTCAGATTAAGACAAGGTAACAACAATGTTTAACTTTCCTTTGTTTTTGATATTTGTTCAAGTCAAACCTATTTAAAACTGTGGTGTTATAGTATTAGGGCCTAATATTTTCACTGTTTTCGACTGCTTAAAGAAGGTGTCAAGGTGTTTGTCTCAATGGAGATGCCTGGAATGTTCTATTGTATGGCATTAAATATGTGTATCTTGCATTATTCAATTAAAGGTATTCATTAAGTAAGGGCCTCAACCTCAACCTGCCCAACACGCTATTGCCCTTTATCAAATGGGAAAGGAATCAGCTGATGATTACAGGCCTGATAATTGTGTAATGAATAATACATGGCAAAGAGTCAAAGCAGGCCGGTAAAATGACAAATCATATTTAATCAACATCAAATCTACTAAAAGCCTGTCCATGGCAAATACCCAATTCCATGGCAAATACCCACTGATGTAAATGTATTGACGTTAATGCAAAAAAAAAAGTCTTTGAGTTAATCACGTGTGCAAAATATTCAATCAAAACTGTATTTTTGATTGGGCAAAATAATCATATCCTGATACATTCGTATTCTCTGAAACATGGCTAACCTCCAAAATCTCGGAGGCTGTCATTTGATTGGACAATTATAAGCCAAACATTCCAGGCAAAGAAATAACATCTGCATTGAGACCAGCAGATCAGAAAAGTGAACCATACATAAGAAAAGTTACACAGTGCACCTTTAACACTAACTATAGTTCCAGTCGGTTCGCCAATCGATCATTCCCTGAGCTGGGAATTCAACATTTTGCGATGCCAATGCAATATTAGACAAAATAGTTAACAATTATACACATTTGTAAACAATATGAATTGCATACATCTGGGGAAATCTGTTTCATTTTGAGATTATCAAATTACCATAACTTAAATTTAGCTGATATAATAGCATAATTTCACAGCTCAATAGCCAATTATAAATGTTAAGTTTATTGTTCCAAGGTAATAAAGTTTCTTAGTGTGCCGAGCCTCGCTGCAGTTAACATCCAGAGAATCACAAACCATGACTTTAAGTGTTTTCTTTTTTTGCCAAACACTCACAGCCCAGTAGAGAAAAGATTCATATTATACCATAATTACAATTGCATTTTTATTGTCGAAGTACACTACACTTTACCTTGTACCTTTTTAATGTGTGTTAAATGCATGCACCTTCTCAATATGTCTATGATTAGGAGGGGATGGTGTGAATGTGAATATTTTAAAATGTAGATGTGTTATATCTCAGGGCCGCTGCCCTAAGAAGAATGTCCTGGTGGTGCCCTACTTCCCCCACCTGTGGATTATAGTGCAAAAGGTGAAGTCGTTTCAATCCATCTTTAAATGAAACCAAAGTACAACATAATGAGGTGTCTGGGCCCTGAACCAATAGTGTGGAAGTAACATAAAGTGAGATTGCCCAAAAGCACTCCTGCAGGTATAGTAGGCCTGCAACAATTAATTGTAAAGTCATTGTTGACAATATAAACAGGCCTTATAACTATCTGGAATAATATACTCAAAAACAATACCCAGAATATATTTTATCACAAAGACTGAGGAATTATGAAATAAAAATCCCAAATAGTTTGTTTTTGGCGTGTTGAAAATATAAATGTACAATAGAAATATTATTATATTAAAAAAAATTCAACAAAGTCAAATCATTTCTGATTGCCAACTATTTAAATAATTAGTAGTTGCAGTCATGTCAAAACATTGCCCAGATAATTTATAGTAAAACTATTTTAAAAACTAGATACTCATTTACAGGTATTGATACTGAAAAAACATGTATCACATCCTCAATCCCATTAGGCCTGTAAAATACCTGTGGTGTTGACCTGTCAAGTGCTTTGGAGATGTACAGACTGTATTTCACGATACAATGACACCTTTTTTTCTCAATTGAAGTGTCTATTGCTCAAATGCTTATAGAGCGTTCATATGAGTTCTTGTTCCAAACAGGGCCCATTACCAAAGTTTGCACTGGGGCCCCCTTATACACCACTGACACCATTTGAATCGTCTTTATCTATATCATTCAGACATTATTATTGAAAAAGAGATTTAAAATATTTTATATAATATAGTTATGTGGCAGCATTTGTAAGTAGCAGTAGTCCTATTGCAAAACTGTCTCAAGGCTTTACTTTTCAGTTAATTTTTAAGGTTAAGATTCGGGTCATTTGTCATTTGTCCTCAAAAACTGACCCATTCTTCAATTCTGCTGTAAAAAAATGAATGGACCCCAGAATATTAGACGCGTCACTCTGCATAATAATAAAATCCTTAACAGTAAATGTTCTTTTTCAGCACTGAGCACTCTGGCCTTGTAAGCAGCACATAGAAGCTACTCAGGTGGAACTAATCACGTTAATAGTGGCACAGTTGCTCTGAGGTGTCCCACTAAGGCCTTACCGTGAGTCAGCGTGGTGTGTGTCTCAACCTGACATGCACATTATTAATGTTATTAGTTACACAGGCGTCCCCCACTGTTACGTGCCAAAATCTCACTGTGGACACTCTGCTCTGCCACATGACGAATTACTAAACGAATTACGCTCCTGCCTGTGTGTAATCTGCCCCGATACGTCCCCGCGCGGCTCACTTACACCAATTAATTAGGATATCAGTTACTCCTGGGCAGCTATAGCAACGGCAGGTTCAAATGTCCACGGGAAAAATTGAGCCAATGAACAAGAGCTGCACATTCTAGTGAGATATTAATGAATGCATGCTTTGTATCAATTTGTCACATGAGTAGTTTGCATTTTACCTGCTGTAGCATGACAGATGGCAGAACAATCAAATGCAGTGGTGATTTACAAACTTCGAATTGAAATAGTTGTTGAGACATTATGTGTACATGCTGGAGAATAGACTATCTACATATAGGCCAATCAAATTAATGTTGTGATATTTGATCCTTCTGATACATTCACAAAACTATTATTAATTTATAAGACAACATTTTAAGTGACTCTATGTGGTTAGGGTTATGCTACTATTGATAAACACTGTATGTAATGTATATAAATTCCATATCAATGAAGTATTTTGGCGTGAGTGTTAAGAAGATAGTAGTCTACAACAGTACTGACTTCAATTGTGATAGAAACTTACAGAAGTAGAATTAGTAGTACAAGATACTGCCTTATGTATTGAGAAGAGGCCACCTCACTCTTTATTGTGTATGTGATCAACAACCTTTTGAATTTCAAATTAGTTTGAGTCATTTGTACAGAAGTCACTGAGTCCCGTCTGATGTGTTTCTGCCAAAAGAACAGCGCATCCACAGCCAACCATATGTCACACAGAGCCAACAGCCTGTAGCTCTGAGTCCAACCAAAACCTGATTAGCACGCCTTCAAGTGGAGGACGCACTCACGACTGCTGTCTCCTGCCGCGATGATCTGTTCAAACCAGAACTGGTGGCTTCTCCCACGACATATGGAAGCTCCTGAGCGTGGTAGGCGTGTCAGAAACAACTCTAAATCGACCTTCCCAAACTCACACCAAAGTCATTCTGCCTCCAGTAGTTCTTTTGGAAGGAGATTGAAGAAGGGAACAACTGTTTTAAATAGTATTACAAATATCTTTTGTCAGTGCAGCCATTTATTTCATCTTCTTCAGCATAAATATTTCAAACTGTTGCCATTTACTGGTTGGGTTTATGAGTTAACTGTTTCTCTATGTTGTCATTGTCATTTCAAGGAATTCTTGAAGGAACGTGAACTATTTTAGAAAACCATAATATATGCAGCTAAACTTATGAAGACATTACTATACTATTTATAAGTGCAAGAATATCACAGAGCCTGAGTCATACACTCAAAAAAGAAAGTTAAATCTCATTAGACTTCAACAGATTTTTACCTCCCAGAGCAGGTTTTAACGTGGGCAAACACTGTTGCGCTCCATAGGTTTTATTAAAATGGCTGAACTAAAATAGGAAAATAAGAAGAATATGAGATCATGTGAGTGACAGTGCTCACTAGTTGTTCTTGTATTTTCATCTCTCTGACAAAACTCGAACAGAGTTAAAATCTCAAACCGTTCTGAAAATTATCATTCACTCTTTCTCATTGTTTTTCATTGGAAATGTGCCATACCTGCTTGTCACTGCCTGATCTCCTCAGATCTCAGATGCTAAGCAGGATGAAGCCTGATTAGGACTTGGATGGGAGATCTCTGGATCAGCACAGCACGTGCCACAGTGGGGCAGAAAAAACGTCAATGTGCCTTTATGCAAGACACTTGGCAAACATTGGGCCTCATTCATGAAGCAGTCCTACACACACATTTGTATTTAAGGCTTCTTTCAAAGGTTTTTGGCATTCACAAAATTATTTTTTATTGAAAATGTTCATCTGGAAGAACAAATCCAACAAATACTTAAAATATTATCATTCTTATATTACTTATACTATTCTCACATGATTTTTGTTATATACAGTACATTTACAAATTATTTTATACTAAATTGATAGTAGTAGATACTAAAAGTATGATCAGGTGTGATATACTGGTAGCTGTCTGTCCCCGCCCCAGTGCCTCTGTATGACTCAACACCCCCCAGTCACCCCCCACGACCAGAGCACACTCGTCTCCGCGATCAGCCGTCTCCTGTGGGCCCACTGCCCCTGTTATTTGCAAAGGCCACACAGAGACGGCGAATCACAAAAAACACAATAAAACGATCAAAGCTCTAGTTTATTTCAATAAGTTGTTGACTTAAATATGCTTCCACTGAGCGTACTCATGTGTATTTTTGACATTTTAATTATTGCTGATGAAGTTGTAAAACAGTGATGGCCTGGATTGCACTGAAAGGTTCAAATCTAGCTTAGAATAATGCTCTAGTCTGTTGCAGAGGCATCCCAGTTCTACGTAGTTGATGTGAGAAACCAACTTGAAATCAACAGCTCCAACAGTGCAGCAAATTCTGTGTCAGCACAAGTGTAGTAGATCCACCAAAAGCCTTTAAAACCTAGGCACGTCCTGACTCTCTCCCTTTGAACATGTACAGTCACTTACACTGCACTGAATTTGTTTTTGTTTCTTATTCGTAATGGGTCAAAGGCCAAGGCCAAGGTTCATTTCACGACTGTAAAAATATTAAACTCTTGTCCTATCAAATGTAGAGGATCTGCAATTGTCCATTTTGTCTTTGTAGAAAGTGTAAAAAAATGCAGGGTTAGTAGCAGCTTCCCTCACAGCATTTAAATAGTGTAGACTAGAGGACTGAATTACATTTCACACGAATTTAGAGCCAAATGGGGAGGCATGGGAGCAAAAGAAATATGGGACAGTGTAGAACAAGCCCGGCACCATTTGCATTTTAGCAGTGGTAGTATCTAATAAAAGAGGAGGTGAACCACAGCATGCTCTATAAGTGACCAACCCTGCACCATTAGAGTTGAATAATAGAAAGTGGTTGTGGTTCAGGCAGCGCGTAGAAGTGGGGGCGGGTGCCAGGATCAAAAGGGGGACTCCCGCACATGGGGACTAAATTAAACCAGGAGTGGAGAGGAGAAAAACTAGATGACTAAAAATTCCCTTTCAGCTCATTAAAGGCTTTTCCACAGTTACACTCCAAAATGGACATAGCCACCCAAACTTATAACTGACAGCATAAAACTCAACCAACTTTTACTCCTCATACATGCAACGTAAAACATGTTTGCTATTGTCTCCCTGATAGACATATTACAATGTGTTACTTAACAGGCCTTTTGCTGAGGCCAAATTTGCAGCATAGCAATTAGTTAATTAATTAATCTTAGTGTGCTGAAATGATCCAAACCAGTTTGAAGAAGTTGTATGAACTTATGAATACCTGGGGAAGGTGATGATGTTTTGATGTAGCCTATTGTATCCGTTTCGAAGGAGATTACCAAAGTCTGTTAGAATTAAACAAGTTACAACTCAATTAAGCAGTTTGTTCTCCAGATACTTATCTCCAAGCTAATCTTTTCACCTATACATAAGTATTACAATTATACTGGCAAGTGGACCTTTTACGATACAAGTTAATAAGCCCAAAGCCACTCCTGACACTCACACACACCTGACCTGCATTCTGAGTTTAAGTTGAGACAATGAGTACATTTTCATACCCTCCATGTAGTGATTTCTTTGATAATTACTAAAAGTTATTTTTTCTTCTTTGTATTAAAACAGACAATAACAATGTCAAGTGACAAGCAGTGACAAGAGCTGACTGAGGCAGGCATGAATAAAGATGGAGAAGAAACCCCACTCAAGCATCAGGGCCATCAGAGTAATGAGAGGATCTGAGCAGACTGGAGAGGGAGAGAGGACAGCAGCCGCGTGGAGAAGTGTGAACTGATGGAAGGATGAACATTACAATACTGGGATGACCAATTAAGATGGATAACCAATTAAGATGCTTAAACAAGCAGTACTTTGTTGTGAATCAATAGAATCAAGATGCAACATTCAGTTTCTTTAGAGCTTTTTCTTTAACATAAAATGTAGCAGGTTAGCTTTTAATGCTTTGGTTATAGAACACCAAGTATTAACAAATAGCCAGTATACAAAAATAGGACTTTTCCGAGTCTAGATTATGGCTGAATCTGGCTAAAACAGGACTACACTATTGTAAACAATGCCAAAGGAGAACTGGAGAAATGTGAATCAAAGTCATATGCACAGAACAAAACTTTTTTAAACTTAGATTTGAACATCACCAGAGTAGAGGCCTGTCTCACATCTTCAGTGAGACAGGCCACTCCCTGTGGCCCTCAGAGGCAACTGTTGTTGTGATTTTGGGCCTTACAAAAATAAATTGATTTGATTTGATTTGATTCAGGAAGACTGATTCAGATTTTAGCTGCATAAAACTGAAATGCAGATTCCCCATGTTTTGTCCTGACTCTAGCACCAGCAGGAGGCCAGTCCCTGAGGTCCTCAGAGTCCGAGATGGTTCCTATGGCACTAACATGTCCAAGATGTACTTTGGTGCTAGGCCATGGAGAGACTTGTACACAAGCAGAGCTGCTTTAAAGTCTCTTCTCTGAGCCACAGGAGCCAGTGCAGAGACCTGAGAACAGGACTAATGCGATGGTACTTCCTGGTTCTAGTCAGGACCCGAGCAGCAGCGTTCTGGATGTACTGCAGCTGTTTTACAGCTCGTTTGGAGAGGCCAGTGAGCAGACTGTTACCAGTGTTGGGAAAGTTCACTTTCTACATGAACTAGTTCAGTTCATAGTTCATAATTCAAAATTTTGAACTAAGTTCACAGCTCCAAAAAATTAACTAGTTCAGTTATTTTTTTTTCATTATTATGCAATCATTTTTCTAAATTATTTCCACAGCCCAAATACAACCACAGGCAGCAATTATTGTATTAGTTTAATGTTGAAACTATGTGTCAGATTTCATCTTCATATCCAATTTTGAATCCTTCCCCAGGATTTACATTCACATTGAAGGTACAGACTTCTCTCATTTGTTGCTGTCCATTCAGTCCACACTAGCAGCAGTTGCAGCTTTCAGCCCCACAGTATATTCTCAAAAACATGAGGGAAAACTTGCAGGGCAAAGTTTGCACATAAATGTTAGATTGTTCCCATCCTCACCGACCTTATCATAAAACTCACGTAAATGGTCGTAGAAGGGCGACTCCTGCTGCTCTGTTGACTTCACGTTGTGGTCGCGTCAATGCTGCTTTTTGTTTTGATGCGCATGCGCAGGGCGGTGCTGTCTCCGCGATCTATCGGCCTCTACAACTCTGGAGCTCTCACACTTGCCAGACACAGGCTCTTTTTGGCCAACTTAACGGTGTTTTTCGCCTGGAAGTCTCTAGAATTCTGACACTTTATTGAACGAAAATAAAAAGAACGAACTTGCCGTTCACAGACACCAGAATGAACCCGTTCATATTATCGTTCGTCAGCAGTTCGTTCAGTTCACGTTCACCAAAATTATGAACGCGTTCATGAACTTTCGTTCAATGAACGCGTTCAGGCACAACACTGGCCGTTACAGTAATCTAATCTAAAGGAGACAAATGCATGGAATGCAAGTCTCTCCAATTCAAACACACATGTGCATAGGGTTCTGCATATCATCAGATAGTGCTTTTGTACCACGTGGCATTCAATCCCCAATTTGAAAAACCCTGGTTTAATTTGAATAACATGCTAAATACATTAGGAAATAATAATAATGGCTCTTTATGAATGGTTGACACAAATATGCATTTCTCCATTTTTCTAATCTGGCTCTGATATGTAGATCATCAGTTGGTTGATATTTTCCTTTTTTCTTTTTTTCATATCATATAATTATTTTTTATAAATATTTTCTACATCAGTGAATTGTATAAAAAATATCCCAGATTCCAACACTTTCCAGAATCAATTTAAGATCTTATTGGATATTTTGGTAACTGCATTAAGTTAAAAGCAGGCTAAAAATAATAGGCAGCATTAACACCTAAACTGGACAAAGGGTTTTTTGTCATAATATCTAGTGGCTCTATCATTTTAACTTTTCACTTTTGTCCTAACAAGAAAACATCACAGCACAAACCCACAAAAGAAGCCAACCGCTGGGCACCCCGGCACTCAAACTGTCACAGGGAGAAGCAAAAGGGCAAAGACAAACAAGAAAAGAAAAACCAACAACAACAGTCATTATAGACTGCTGTAATAATGTTCAAACCATGGTCTTCTCATTTAATTATACTGCCATTTCACATGATTAAACCCATTAAACTCCTCGCTCTCCGATCACCATCCGTTGTGCCACTTCCTTGTTTGTGATCATAGAAGCCGAACTTCCAAGAGGTCATTACTCACTTCTGGCATTCGTCTCGGCACCAGTTGAGGAACTCATCAATTATTTCCCTCTCTCTCTCACACACATATAATCCTGGTGCCAAAACTCTGTGTCAATCACTTCTGGAGTCCCTCTTGGCCCCCTTTGCGTTCACATTTGGGACAGGACACCATCTATCAGTGGACGATCTTCTGTTTTGGCCAGCTATCCCGCGCTATTAGTCGAATTCACCATTGCAGAGGAAGGAAGCAGCAGTACAGCACATGGACTACAAGTGTGGTTAATTATTACCTCCATTGAACTCCTTTGCTGTGTGTCATTGCAGGATAGGGCCAGATGGGGGTGGAGGCCCGCCCGAGAAGAGATAATTCAAATTGGAAATGTGGAAAGATAGATGGTGCGGTGAGGAGGAGAAGAAGAAGAGAAAAGGGGAACTGAGGCTCCAGGCTTGGCAGAAGTAGTTTGTCTTGAGATTGCACTTGTGCTGGTGCTGGCTACTCTGTCAAAAAGCCTGAAGCTGTGAGTGACACTTTAAACCAATAAGGGAGAGCGGTATTTCTGCTCTCATTTGTCAGTATGCTGTAATGCCAAAGGGGAATCATGTGAAATCTAAAGGTTTGTTTTATTGACATCATGACTTTGCAGGGGAAAAGACGGACTGATTTAAACTGAAATGGCATTAGAAACTACAACACGTATTCATGAGATATGTCTGTTTGTATATGTCTGTAATATCTTCTCTCTCTCTCACTCTCTCTCACACACACACACACACACACACACACACACTACTGTATATAATTGGAACATTGTTACATCTCAAATGATTCTCAAAATAAAATTGTAATTAAGAGAAACATATTGATTTTGCTACTATACTTACATTAGAATCACCGTGGCCCATGAGACTATTTGGTAGTAAAAAATAAATCAGAAAGAACTGGACAGCATATTATGATTTATATTTCCCTGATAAATGGTTTAAACTTAGTCAGGCCCACTGTTGTTGACGTGACAGTGACTGAGGTTGGGGCATATTTGAGATGCTTGAGAAACACGAGCCATCTGTTCAGCACATAAAAGCAGCTTGTTCCTGTTTACATCTGACTTACTGATTATGAAGAAAGGAAAAGTCCCAAGTCAAGGCTTCACATTTAAATTTAACATACACACACATTGATTCAGTCAAATGGGGCTAATGTTATTTCAAAACATACATACTTAACACACACACTTGTTTGATAGTATAGACATTTACAATACGTAATGTAAACACGTCTCCTCCTCAGAGAGTGCAGTTTTTAAAATGACGTAAATGTGAGCTTGGTGTAGACTTGCTGCTCCTCCAGATGAAAATAAGTTATGTCTCTCCATTGGTGTGTAAAATGCATTTGAGACATTACAGCAGGTATCCAGGTTAGTCCATCATGTTCATCTCCTGATGTTGTGTTTGGGCTAAAAATATCAGTCTTAGAAAAACAGACAAAAAACAGGCCATTGTTATAGTTTGGGTTGAAGCGCCAAAACAAACCAAAACAAACACAATTGAGATTACAGATGTAACTATGCCTATTTTTGCAGAAACATTAAATGTTTTGTTTTTGAAAACATGCAGAGGGACGTCATCACTCAAATCTGTGACTCTAATGTCTTAGGCTGTATAAACCTTGTAGCAAAAGGTATGATGTGGCCTACCTTCTTGACAATGCCTGATCTCGTCAGCTCTAGCAGGACAGGGCCTGGTTAGTTCTTGGATGGGAACCTGCTGGAACAGTGCAGCGGCTAGAGCAAATGTTGTTGTGCCCTTGGGCAAGACACTTCACCCACATTGCCTAGTAACGCACTTTGAGTGCCCTGAAGGTGAAAAGTGCTATAAAAATACACTGTGATGATAATGATCACTTGAAACCTGGTGTTCGCAAAAAGCAAAGACCGTTAATACAAAAGTACAATGCTGGTCAAAGCTTTGACTCATAGCTCTACAATGGTGCGTCACTCTAACAAATATCAAGTGAACGCACGTAACCATAGCTGAAAAAGCACTAAAATAGCAAGAGGCCGGGAAAAAATAAATAAAAATGTGGGCAAAAACAGATTCTACAATTGACTTTTGTCAGTGCTAGTCACCACATATAAGAAGATGTGGTGCTATAAAAACGCCAGTAGCCACATGGGAGTAAGTGAGTGACTGTGGCAGCCACCATCGCTCTCAGTGCACATCTTAAGCTTTAGTCTCCTGACCCTGTGTTTGCCTGAGAGCCAAGGACCAGTGCTGCTGACGATAAAACAAACAGACAGGCTCCATTTATACAGTCAGGTGTCATGACAGGGGATAAACTGCAGCGCCTGGGGCCTCTGGAGACCTGGGTCGTGCTAATAGAGGAGCTATCACCATCCTCCTTCCTACCACCCTCATGATCATCATCATCAAGAGCCGCAATGGAGCTGTTGGCAGGGGCCCGAGTGCTGCTGGGAAATGGACAAACAGCGACTCCGGTTGGATACAACTCAAGAGCTCCACTGTTTACTTTGCAGAGCTGAATTCAGTCGTGTCACTGAATTAATCAAGTCAAAAAAGCAATTGCCAAACACATTGTAAAAAAGAATGCTGAAACGGAAAGCAAAATGTGAAGTGGAGTGAGGCGGCTGTGGCGGGCACACAGCAAGAATGACAAGAGTGCGACTGTCATGGTGAGGGATGAAAAAGTACAGCTCTCAAACGAGCCGAGGCAGTTCCGAAAGGGGATGCGCTGGGACCACAAATGCAATTATTGTCATGCAGGCTTTGTTGTTTGTCAGAGCTGGCATGCTTTTAGGAGCTTGGGTGTGCTGATTGTATGACACCCAGACTCAGAGCCCCGGGGTGGACAACATGCAGCCAGCCGGGAGTCATTACCCCAGCCAAATAGACTTCTCATTTGTTTTTCAATCGTGGGATGCATCAGCGGGAATAAACAATGATTCCTCAATACCCAGTCACCCGTCCCTGATGTGGGGGTATTTGCCTTTGAGAATCCAATTACAAATTCCAGTATTAAAGCGAGTGCGTTTAGTTTAGGGAAAGGTATGGGTTTGAAAATGTGTTGTGCTCAGATCCGTCCTGGAGCCTTAAAGCACAACACAGAAGACCACCTGACAGATGGCATAATGTGGGCACAGGGGTTATTTTCTGACAGTGTGAAAATCATCATGCTGGCACCTTTCAATATCGCCAGCTGGTCTTTTTCATTGCGCTCTGTGTAATTTAGATGAAAAAAAAAAATAAAAGCAAGCCATTTTCCTCATTTTGCAGTGCCTCCCCAGAGTGTAACCATCTTGGCCTGAGTGTAAAACTTTGTGAAAAAAAATATGAAAGCCGGCACTGATAATAGCAGCTATTTTGAAAATACCTGTTGACAACCCGCAATCTTGGTGCCAGACAGACTCGCTTCTCCTTTCGCCTGGTGCTGCTGACTGTCTGCTGGGCTCGAGCCAAGGTCAAGCGTCAGGCAGGAGGGGCCGGGCAGCGCACCAGGAACACTGTGGGTGAGGGGCCAGCATGCACACGTCTCTCCTCAAGCGACCAGGCCTTCATTAAAGATAAATAATCTCACACATCCATGGACTATCTTTAGACTGGGGATGCTTCTAATCAAGGCAATGTCAAATGGTTCAACAAATAGGGAATGACTGTTTGGCCTGACCTTAAAAGCAGATCCCAAATTACAAAATTGTGTTCAGAATTTTTAAATCGTGGTGCCGCACCAGCATTTAGCAGTTGACTGATCATGTGGAGCACGCTTTAATTATTGCTGATTTCAATAAATGGTGTGAATATTCATGACTGTGAAGTGGTGAAATGAGTAGTGCAGCTGTAGACAAGTAAACAACTGATTGATTGATTTTCAAAGATTATTGTTGCCCCCCACAGTTCCAGTTGTCAATGTTCGGCAAAAAGGTGGTAACATCGCTACAAAGGCCAGACTGTAGTATGCACACATGCAACAGTTTCATTTGATTTGTTTTTTCTTTTCTGAATGTCTTTTACAAGGGTATTAGTATTTTAAAATGTGTTGTGCTGTTTTAATATTTACTTTGCCCCAGGTCACCCTTGAAAAAGAGGTTTTGCTCTCAATGGGGTTTTACCTGGTTAAATAAAGGTTAATAAATGAAAACTACATAAGTAACTGCTGATTCTGATGAGAAAGATTGGTTGTGTTAAAATAGTAATACTTCACATAGGCCCATACTGTATACAAGAGAGAATTTTGAGTTGTAATTACTTTCCAGAGTGTATTTACGGTGCTCAGGGCTGCGTGATACCTGCAGCAGCTCTTTCATTATTAACACCGTGCAGCACCCACTGGTCACGTCCCAATGTTTTAGATGAAAGGGGCGATAATCAAATCTCATCACATCAGGAACATCTTTATTATATGGCATTCTCATCTTCATGTAAAGGATGCAAGAGATGTTGAAGTAGAAATAAAGCTGCAGGGAAGGGTTATTGTAGGTGAACAAAACTGTTTTAAGAACATTTGTTAATTGCTTTTGTTATGTAACCCAATCATTTTCTTGGTCTATTTAAAAAGGGACAGTGAACTCACCTGCAGTTTGTAAATATAAGTTTCTGTTGTTTAGATTTAGGAATAATTATGATTTTTGACATACAAATACAATTCTACAACTAACTTCACTGCATAAACAGAAAGGCCTGGTGTATGGACTCATGAGTTTTGATAGTTTTTACTCTGGAAATTTTACAAGTGGGCAAAGTTATTTCTTTCTTTTAACAGTGCATCTTTCTGCTCTATATTGTGTAGTTGTCTTTGTTCCTAATTTAAAGTTAGTGTTGCATCTTTGTGAAATATATCGTACCTGAAGACGGTCTCATGAGTTGGTCTGATAGTCAAACAGTCCCTGCTTTCATTAGAGCTTACACATACATATCACTGCCACTTGTATTGATAGAACAATTTCACCACTTCATTTACTTAAGGCGGCTCCACAGATGAGCCCAGCTCATTACCATTTATTGAAATCCCATTTGGGTTCCATCTGCCAACTAGTCACCTGTGAAACTAGTTTTTAACCATGGTTTGAAGTGCGTTTGCTTCACGTTTGCCTACTTCATCCCTTTTTATTAGTGTTTGTTCCCAACCATAAAAACTGCTGGAGGGGCACACTGCTGGAGCAGGTCGTTACATTGTAAACCACTGTGGCGGGGCTGCACACGACATTGAGCATAGAGAAGCTAGTTGAGTCTGCAAGGAATTAGGGAATACATTTTCTTCCTATTAAAAGCAGCATTTGTGCAACATGAGTGGACGCAGGCCACATCAAGTCAGGGGGTGCAATTACTGCAACTGGAGGTATGCAATTAAATAGCACCATCTAAACAGTGCTGCTCCCCACTAATAAATGTACATATAGGAACTATGTAGGTTCTGGATTTAGCCTTAAAGGCGGTATGGACGATTTTTCGGCGATTTGAGAACGCAGGCGGAAGTGCGCATCGATACAACACAACCGTGCGTTTGTTTATTAGCGCAACGGAGCGCATCGCATCTCTCGTCTCCCGTAGATTTCTGTCCACTTCTGCATCAGCTCGAACTGTCTTTCTCCGTCTTCATTTTGCCCCGTACACTGAGGGAACTATATTATGATAAATCCATGCGCTTAGGCACGCGGAAACGTGGGGACGAGCCTGACGCGGCTGCAGGTGAGCGGTAGGTGCGTTTTATGATTGATACGTGGCAGGACTAATGATTTATCCACGCCACGAGGAAATATGATAAAAATTTACTGAAAAAAAATCGTCCATGCCACCTTTAAATTATAAGATAAAAACACGATGTAGCATGTCCTTTCATGTCTAGATTATCTGATTAGTAAAAAGGTGACATTTATTGAGAAATAAAATAATTGTAAAATTGCTTTTTTTTAATCATAACTTTGCACATTTTTTTTTTTTTTTTTGAGCCTGAATCGCAAAGACATTTGCAGGGACATTTTAACATAATATTGATTGACATTGCCATAATACTGTCAGAATATTGGCATCATGTAAAGCCAAAGATTATGGATCAGTGAAATGAAGAAGCGTTACATTTTCTAGAGTTTATTTATGTTTTGACAAGAGAACATCTTAAACATTTGTAGAAAAAGATTCAGTTGTAGTCACCTGGACTCTGTTTTTAGGAAAAACAACACGTTCATTCTCAATCTGCAAATCATGACAAGCAACTCAAGATATTGATTTGCAGATTGAGAATAACTCTAAGAGGAGTGTCGAAACCTTGTTTTTTCTAAAAGTCCAGATGACTACAACTGAATCTTTTTCTATAATAGAACACTCCTGGAGGAATGAGGGATTCCACCGACATCTTAAACATGTGAACATTTGCCTAAAAAACCCACTTGCTTTAAACCTTTGCCCTCTGTGGCCTAAGCCTGCCCCTTATACTGCTGGTGCAACTTTAGGACATCATCCTGGGAGACCCTGGTCCAGCCTTCACTGTGTACATGGTAGAGGTTGACCTGCCCTCCGCTGTAAGCATCACGATATGTTGCTTGGTAGATGGCACGGCGCCCCAGCTCACAGGCCTCCTCCACGGTCAGATCCTGCCGCAGGCCGCTGTCAATCACACCATAGGCGTACATAGAGCCCGAGCCCACTGCAAACAGGTCACCACACACTCTGTTCCCCTCAGAGTCCACGTAGTACAGTCCTGAGGAAACAGAAAACGGGTCATGAATGCGGGGGAACAAACTGGTCTCCCATCAGATGTTAAGATTTGTCTGCAAAATTCACATGAGCACAACCAGCACACCCTTCTAGGAAAAATGAACAGCTGCAACCTCTCCAAATGAAGTAAGGCTGGCAGATATGAACAGCTGCATCCTCAATTATATGAAGGCGACCGGGAACCTGCTGACATGGCATGAACCCAGCCCAGGGGCCCTGCTCACGGCCTTATTGATCCCTGCAAACGCGCTAAAAATTAACTATCGACCTGAAACCAGAGCTGTAGGTAACCAAACCTTGCACCTTAAAAAAGGGAAAACAAAAATCCTGCAAACACAACCAGAATTGTAGTTTGAAGATTAATATCCTTTCACACATGCGATGACACACACTTCCTCAGAGACTTGGACTGGCAGAAGATTACAGGCTCAAGTGGTCAAACAAGTTTGGATTTACTTGCGGAATGATTGTGCTATACCATGACACACTCGAGATCCCAAAATGACGTGGATTTTGGCTCTCACCAACTGCAGCTGACATACCTCAAAATATATTTTTTTAAAAAGACATGAGAAGAAGCACTCAATATGTAACGCTTTTGCTGTTCACCATCATTCGCATTAAAAGCCACTTCAATGTGCCCTTAGACTGCACAATGCTGTAACAGTCTATTAGTAATAGAAAGCCACTTGCTATTCTGAAAAAGCGGCTCACCATCGCTTCCAACTGCCAAATTGCAGCTTCCTCAGCCTGTCGTTAGTGTGCCATGATAATCATCTGGTGCCTGCCTATGCGCGGGGGTAATTTGCCATTCGGAGACCTGCCTGTTCCTCTTGAAAACTGTAAGGGACTCGTTAAAAACATAACAGGCGGGGAGAGAGTTGTAAAGACTTGTGTGGAGTAGAGACGTTAGTCGGATCCATGCCCTTATCCCTCTATAGAGGCATCGCAAAAAAAGTCCACACACCTGGAATCTTGTGGAAAATTATCATACACTGGTTACATAACCTTCTTAGAAACTCAAAGTATAAACTAGTGAGGACTGCTTAGGATGTAAAACTACATTTTTAAGGTCCACATTAGCCTAGGACTGCTGCTAGAAGTGGCAGTATACAGGAAGTGTAGACTGTCTGCTTTTAGAGGTAGATGAGGATAACAGTGCAACCAATGGATTTCTACTATCAAATAGGTCACGTCGGTCCATCAGATCTCCTTCCCACATGAGAGAATGAGAAGGGGAGAGAATGAGAAGGGCAGCAGCTGAAAAATGCATAAGAATCACTCTCCTTGGGATGGTCCAACACTGACTACCACATGGGTCTCTGCCATCAGACTAGACTAACTCATAAACACATTAATAAACTGCAGACATCCTTGTGGGAAGCAGCTAGGTAAGGTTAGACAGGCCACATCTTGATTACGGTGTCACAACACTGAACATTATAATGTGCAGCGCCATATTTCTCAAGGCTCTTCAACAAGGCTTTAATTTGATATACTTTGCATGCATCTTAAGACAACATCAGGGCAGTAAGTGCTCTTGACATGACTGTAGCCAGCTAATGAGCTTCCAACCTAACTGCAATTGATTAAAATTTACCTCTTCATTCAATCACTGCCAAACTGAGCAGCCTCTTATATTAGACTTGGATCATTATTTCACTCATTGATTGTCCAGAGTTTAACACATGTCATTCAGTACGGTGGGTACAGCACACTGGCAGTCAGTCAAGTAATCACTGGCCTCTCGACTTTCCAAACAAAGCCGGGATCGATCTTTGCAGGTGCACACACATTATGCATGCGACCCAATTGTCCAGCTCTGGGATCCAACGTCTATCATTCTGCCTTGTGTTTACTGGCCTGCAGTCCCAGCCTCATTGATTTTCCATTACTGTGTCACTGTGGCGGCCTCTTTAAGCACACCTTCCCTGATGTATGGCCTGACACACAGGGCACAGTGTCCAAGAGTCACTGCTGCAATTCCAAATGGGCACGGAATAAAAAAGCATAACACCACCATCTGGTGGCCAAAGAGTGAAAATACAGTACAGTGAAATACTCACCAATTAACATAATTTAAACATGCAACGTTCCCTCTAATTCTTTGTGTCTGAGCAAAAACACAAACTCCCTGAGCAGAACCACTGTGAGCAAAATCAGTGTGTGCACTGGTCACATCCATATCACATATGTCCAAGACATGCTTTGTTAAAAGAGTCAAATTACAGCAGTCATTTGTTTTTTTACTTTTAATTAAGTGCTTTAATCCACCAACAATGAAAAAGACCAAAATCTTGTTCATGTTCCTGACCTGGGTAGCAGGAGCGGCCTGGGTGAAAAAGGTGGCGCTAATATATAATGTCAGCTTGATTCAATAAGTTTGTTCCATAAACAGAGCTGAATATTGGTTCATATAGATTTTTGTATTAATTTTTCAAAAAAAATGTACAGCATGTAACCAACTATTTTTGAGGCAATAGAAACTCCTTTAACTAGCTAAATGATGGATAGATGAGTTTGGAAACTTCCAGACAAAGCAAAAACAATGTTCAAAAATCAGGAGAAGGACCCTCAACTAGAAACTTCCATAGTGCACCTTAAACATTAGCCTAATTTCACCTGAGGATCCTAATGTTCTGAGGGCCTGTAGTCTACTCTGTTTGAGAACCACGGCTTTAAACCAACTTTAATATATACAACGCAGAGTATAGCTTCAATAGGCCTAGTATTTGTGGGCTACGGCTCGACCGTTGCAGATCAAACTGCTGCAATGAGATGAGTCCGTGAATGGCCCATGTTTAGACAGCTCTGGACTAGAGACCGCACGCGACAGCCTTTTTAAATAAACTGAATTGAACTAATCCCACTAAAACTGTTAAGAGGGAGACATTTATGACACTGAAAAGCTAATTCACAGACTGCGCCACAGTCACGCCTTTCACATAGCGCTCAGCCTCATTAATAAAGTTTTACTAGCGTTGTTCTACTCACATGCTCTGACACAGAGCTCTCCTCCTCCTCCAGTCTCCACCTGCGAGTGGTCACGCATACACAACGCGCACTAACACGCAAATCCGCCTGATTCTGCAGCATTTGACCCGTGGGCAATCCCGTCCGCCACAGGTCTCAAGTCAGCTACTGCAGGGGCAGACAAGGACGAGGGGTCCCGGCGGCGTTACTCACCTCTACAGCTCAGCCCACAATGGCCCATTTACCCATCAGCCCACCGGGAAAATCCCCGTATGCCAGCCCAGTCCTTGTTTGCCACTCACTGAATCACATTGTATACATTTGTATGCGTTTAGTTTATCTTCAATTCAGGTTGAATTTTTATTTAGTGTGTAGAGCAGATTTTCTGTGCGCTGAGACCTTTGGAGCAGTGAGCACTTGCGCACAGCTTAGCGGGAACAATGCTTGCATGTATATAAAAAGGTGTTTTTCTTATTTACAAATTTGATTTTTGTATCATATTTACCTGGTCCTCTCTTGTCCCATCCACACACCATTGTCCCCATGCTGAGTCCCATGCCTTTGTACTGGTACACCATGTTCGCCAGCAGCTTGGAAGCTGCAGCCACAGAGATGCGCTCCTTGTTCCGAAGCTCGTAGATTCGACACTGACGGGCTAAAAGACGCTCCCAAAAGCTACAATCTGCAGCTCCTCCAGCCATTGTACCCAGTAAGTATGGGTTGATCTCAATAACTTTCTTCACCGTCTGAGAGGCGATATATGCACCCGCTGTGGCCCGAGAGTCCACTGCCACAATAACACCATGCTGGAACTGAAGAAAAGTGAAAATATTACAGAGTTTTACATTTAACATAAAAACACATAACACGATAAATAACAAATGTATATAAAACACTATTGAAGCAAAGTGCTTCAATTTACTTGCAAAGTAAAACTTATAGAATATTTAAGAATCCCAGTTATTTGGAAATCAATTTACTTTGATAAAAGACACTCAATTTGACCATTTATTTTCTACTCTTTAATTAACTAAGCAATACCCCAATGAGATCGAGACCTCGTTGTAAGGGCGACCGTGGCCAATGTGCGAAATTTGCAGCAAAGTATTAAAAACCTTTACACATCAACACTATTGAGCAAGAGACGTACTATAACAGATTAAAAACTGAACTGCGTTCTCTAGGTTCCACCAGTTATGTATCATAACGTAAGCATGTTGATTTAAGGCTTTAGCAATTTAAGGGTCTGTCAACTACAAGAACGCAACTGGATGAGAAAGCGCTTTATAGCCACATTAGCATGCTAACGTTAGACTCTGATCTGAAGTCGCAGGAAAGTCTGTGAAAGCTCCTAAACTTCATCCATCCGACATGGCAAACTAAGGCTTTAAACGTCTTCACACAAAACATAACATGTAAGACAATTTACCTTGAATGCTAAGGTGGTGGTCCCATGCAGAAACTGTATTTTCTTCTCGACATCATCGTCGGCCTCGCCAAACAAAGGATTTCTGACCGCGAAACTGAGACTTTCACCCGGTGCAGACTCATAGTTCGCAGCATTAGGACCCAGTCCACCTATAAAGTCGACCGGCTGGCATTTTTCATAAGAAAAATCCCCCAAATCACTACTTAACACACTAGCAAGAGCCATCTTTGAGTGTCAATGATGAGAAAGCAACTTCCTTCTTTAACGATCCAGTCTGATAGCGCCCCCTAAAGGCGCGGCGGTGTTATGAAGCAGACGTGAACTAAAGACTGTCATCATATCCATAAGACCCGCCATAAGAGTAAATCACGGGGAGCTCGCGCAACCTTTAATAGAAGTATTATCAGTTAAAACTATATATCAGAATAGATAAGATTACCTATTATTTTTCTTCTTTGGTGTTTTTATGGCAATATTAAGTCTGAACGTCTAAAGAGAACCGATTTACCCAATTGTGACACCTTGGTTAAGTCCGTTGCCTGTCACGTCATAATGGATCTATTACATGATGTGACGTGCACTTCCGCCTCACGTGTTGCTGAGGGGCTATACGTTTGTTTACATTTTCTTCGCACCAAGGCAGAACTTCTGTCAAAATGTTTCTCTTGAACCGGCACCTGCATTTAACTAAGCCCATTTAGCTAAGCCGGAAATGACAAGTACACGCCCACTGGGTACAATAACTGAACTCTGTTGATGTTCCGATATTTAGCCTTGCTTTATGCCTTGCTTCCCGCTGTATCTGGTAGGATGAGTAGAACTCCCATAGTGGTCTCATCGTTTTTGCTTTTTAAAGTAATGCCATTTGAACAGTGTTGTTGATCATTTAAGTAATTTTCCTCAGGCTGAGTTGTTTTAAGTTAAATAATTGTTTTGTGTTGTGTTAAGATAGAATTATCGATTAAAAAAAAAAAGAAAAAAGAAAGAGACAAAATAGGGTTTACACATACATAAGAGTGTGTCACCAATTAATCGTTTAATATTTTCATATTATTATACTGTTTATTTTGTTCAAACATTATTGCACTTTAGTTGTAAATAAACTGATTCTGGATACATTTTGACTGTTTAAAGGGCAAATACTTACATCAGTATTCTAATATTAATCATATTAACAATGTTGTTATATTTTTACAATGTCATTGTATTTTTACAATGTCATTTAAAGCGTTAAAGGCATTATAATTTCCATACATTTTGGACCACCCTAGACCAATTGAGAGTTTCGCCCCTGATCATATATATCATCATATGAATTATATTGAACCACTTTTGCAATAGAATTTCACTCTTTACAACTAACTAGGGGAAAAAAGCAGGGTGGCAGTCAAATGGCACTAACATTCAGTGGGTTTAAGACCCGTACAATGTGGCAAAATAACAGAATAATGCTGTAATCTGAGCTCTATGTAGACAAAATCAACACAAATCATTATTTAAAAAGCACGCTATATTTGGCTTGTCAAATAAAAAATGGGTTGCATTTATCAAATACATGTATGTGAAATTATAAAGAACACAAGAACATAATATGCTGATCTTACTGAAGCTTAATTCTTTTTTCTACTTCAATTTGTTTCTCTTCCATTTTCCTGTAATATTCCTCTTTCAAGTCCTCTCTCTTTCTTTGATGCCATCCCTCTGCTGTGATGTGAAAGAGGTCCACATTGTTTCCAGAGTATGCGTCCCTGTGAGTAGCTCTGAACACAGCTTCTCTGGCCAAAGAGACAGCCTCAGGAACACTCAAACTCCACTTCAACTCTCTGTCTAGGACCCCATAAGCATAAGGGGACCCAGAGCCTACAGAGAAGACATCTCCCTGGAACCGAGCACCATCGCTGCACACATAGATCAGTTTGGGGCCATTGCCAGTGGATGCAGATTGTGCTATGTCAGTAACACTCTGGTTTGAAATTGAATCATTGTGACCCATGTTTGTCTCCCAACCACACAGCGTAAGAGCCACACAGACATCAGTCCCTTTAAATGGATGCAACATAAACGAAAGGAGCTTGGCTGTTCCTTTTATTGACAATCGTTGTTTGTGTCTAAGTTGGTAAAGTCTTATTTCTCGTGTCAGGATTCGTTCCCACAGCATACAGTCTGCTCCACTGCCAGAAGAGGTGACAACCAAGTGGGAGTGAAGAGGAGTAATCTTGTGCACAGCTGGACAAGCTACAAGCCCCCCAGCACTTGCCCGTGTGTCTGCAGCAGCGATGACCCCACCTTGGAAGATGAATCCCATGGTTGTTGTCCCATGAGACAGACCAAAAGGTCTAGGGACAGTAATTGAAGGTTTACCAGAGTGAGACGTTAATAATGAAGATTCAGAGTTTGGTAAACTGAAGGAAAATGGAGCCCCAGGTATTATTAGATTTTCTGATGATCCTCTTAAATTGGAACATCCATCCACTTGAAATTTTGTTGCATTATCCAATGATGAAAGTTTACGCTTCAAGGCACAAATATCTTCCAAAGCCATTCTACAGCAGAATAAGACTTAAATCACAGTTGGACGAGGCATATTTGGTAGAATTAGTTCTCTTCTCTCTTTCTCCTTTTATAATGTCCATAAATGCAAACACATCAAATATGTGCTGTGAACATGATACTGAGATGCTATTTTCTGCACAGTAGTACTTTCTATGCTTATTTTGAGCATTTTCACTTGAACAAGTGTGAACAAGGTTCTTGAATCTACTCCAGAGTGGCGCGGGGCCTTTCTGTGTGGAGTTTTTGCATGTTCTATTTATGTTTGCGTAGATTTCCTCCAGCTGCTCCTGTTTCCTCTACCACTAAAACCCTGTACAATAAAGCACCCTCCCTTCTGGGGCCTGGACTCCCCTGAAAAAGAGATGCTACATCTCAGTGGGACTTTCCTGGTTAAATAATGGTAAATCGATAACAAACTGCTGATGCAATCTACGAACTTACAATTTCACATATTGTCTTTGACATAAACAAATACAAAACTAAATATAATATAATTGCATATGTGCAGTTTTCCAACACCAGTTAGGCGCGAATAAATATATAATAAAGTTAAATTAATTTAGTCAAATAGGCATGTACAATATATCATCTTAATAAACAACAGTTTGTTTAATTGTAACGAGTAAATGTCTTACATTATAGAAACTCGTGTAACTCGCGATAGCGCACGAGATGTTGCCCGCGAGAATCATTGTGGCTCTATAATTCCATTATCTACTGTGGCGTGAACGTCCTTGTAGATCCAACATGGCGCCTGTTTCCACGAGACCATAACGAGCCGTGCTGTTCGTAGCAGCAGTTCAGTCATGGCGTCTGCCAGCACCGGTGGCCGAGTGTCGTGCGGCAGAGACTTAAACTGTGTGCCTGAGATTGCTGACACGCTCGCAGCCGTTGCCAAACTTGGGTAAGAAGCTTTTATTCTACACTGTTATTAAGCAACTGGAGTGATTTTGTGAACGGCGACGCCATCCGTGAACGGTGTCTGCTTCTGCTCTCCGGTGAAATGACAACACGTGCACATCACAATGATAGCCTCATCACAGTTTCGCATGTTTTTTACACTGTTTTAAAAAAATGGCCTTGTGTTTATACAACACTACCAACACGACGCCGTTATGTCGTTGGTCCGAGTGTCTTATGTGCGTGTGTTCTTTTGTCAGGTTTGACTTCCTCTGCATGCCCCTTTATCACCCGCGGTTCAGAAGAGAGTATGAGCTTGAGCCCGCTAAATCACGTCCAGGTGCCCAAACACGCTCTGACCTGCTACTCTGTGGGAGAGGTGAGTTATTATCACTGAAGGAACCATATTTTACACTTCCGTTAACATTATGCTTATGTGTCATTAACCACTCAAATGTGCTTGAAATTATTTTTGGGCAGATTGGAACACTCTTATAGTTGGAAAGCTTTCACCATGGATAGACGTGGACTCGGAGTTGGAGATGGAGCGTAGAAATTCAGAGGCAGTAAGTTGTGTCCTTAAGAATTGTACCTTTTTTTTCCCCCCCTCAAGGTGTGGCCTTTGGTATAATCACTTGTGGTTTTGGTGGATCATGACCTCGGTCCTTTCACCATCAATAATGCAAACTGATCTGTCCAGGCTCTAGTCCAGGAGTTAAACTTCTCAGCATATCTGGGTCTGCCAGTCTTTATGCTGCCTCTGAGGGGACCTCATAATGCCAATCTCGCCCGCCTGCTGCTAAATCACACCCACACTGGCCACCACTCATCAAACGTGAGAATTCCTCAACTGGTGTTTGTAATTTATAAGTAAAGACCTCTTAAGTGTATATCCCTTTTTATTAGTTCTGGATCCGGGTTCCCCTCATGGCCTCAGAGGACACCCGAGAAGATCTGGTTGAGAATGAACAAGCCCCTTGTGTTGATGACTTGAGCAATGAAGAGAAGACATGGGACTGGTAAGTCCAGTTACAATGCACAGAAGCCCAAATGTACTCTTTGACAATTGTCAACTGTTTTCTTATTATGGATTTATTTGCTTCTGTGTATTAAGGTGGCACTCCTTCAGAACTCTTTGTGATTACAACAAGAGGATAACTTTAGGTGAGATGAGTGTTTGGAATAGGCAGCGTTTTTTTTTCCAAATGCAAACTAATAACATGCTCAATTCTGTTTCAGCCATTGAAGTTGGTGCTGACATGCCCTCCGAGGCTGTGATTGACAAGTGGCTTGGGGAACCTATCAAGGCAGCTATACTCCCCACGAGCATCTTCCTAACCAATAAGAAGGGCTTTCCAGTCTTGTCTAAAGCTCACCAGAGAATAATTTTCCGTCTTTTTAAGGTGGGGGAAAAGGTTTATTTTTTTTAATTTGCATTTGTCATTGCATTGGTGGTTGTTCTAAATCATTTGTAAAAAAAAAATAACTTTTTATCTTTAGTTGGAGGCCCAGTTTGTTTTTACTGGCACCAGCCGCCACACAGAAAAGGACTTCAGATCGTATCTGCAGTACCTAGAATATCTAAACCAGAACCGGCCAGCACCCAATGCCTATGAGATGTTTGCCAAGGGTTATGAGGACTACCTGCAGTCTCCCCTTCAAGTAAGGAAATACTCTGTGCCCTCCGGTTTACCCCATCAACCTGTCCTGACCAAGCCTCGCACAAAGACCTGGTGACTGGTCCTGCTCCTGAAGGATGCCCAGGCAACACTGAGGGATGGGTCAAATGCAGAAGACAAATTTCCCTATGGGGACCAAAAAGTCTACCTTAACCTTAAACCTACTAATCAATGTATTATTTTTGCAATTTATTTTTACTACTATTCAACTACCGGTAATTAAAATGCATTTTATTTTCACAATTGACCTAATGTTTGTTTATTTCAGCCTCTCATGGACAACCTGGAGTCTCAAACATATGAAGTGTTTGAAAAGGACCCTATCAAATACTCACAGTACCAGCAGGTCAGATTATCAAAAGTCTTATTATGCACTACTGAAAATAACACTCACAATTTGCAAAATAATAAGTAAAGATATTAAACAGGCGCATGTAAACAAACATATTAGCCAAACTTAACTTCAGCATCTAGTGAAAGTTTAGTTTGCATTACGTTTAACATTGCTTCTTTGATTGCAGGCTGTGTATAAATGTCTGCTTGACAGAGTTCCTGAAGAAGAAAAAGCCACCAATGTTCAGTGAGTCCAATTTTATCCAAGTTTATCATGCAAAATTAACTACTCCCTTCATACTGGTGCTTTTGAAACAGGGTGTTAATGGTTTTGGGTGCTGGACGAGGCCCTCTGGTCAATGCTTCCTTACGTGCTGCTAAACAAGCTGACCGGAAACTGAAGGTGTATGCGGTGGAGAAAAATCCCAATGCTGTTGTCACGTAAGTTGTGTAATGAAAAAAATCTGACTCATTAAGGGTTGATTTCCATCCAACTAAATACACATTTTTATTGTAGATTGGAGAACTGGCGCTTTGAGGAGTGGGGAGACCAAGTGACTGTTGTATCGTGTGATATGCGTGAATGGACAGCACCTGAAAAAGCAGACATCATTGTTAGTGAGCTGCTGGGTTCATTTGGGGACAATGAACTGTCTCCAGAGTGTTTAGATGGTGCTCAGCATTTTCTCAAAGGTAAGATTTCAAGCATGTGTATTGTTTTAAAAAAAAAATCTATACTCATTTGTAGTGCATGTTCACACTCTACTATCAATTTCTCATTAGATGATGGAGTTAGCATCCCCTGTTCCTACACATCCTTCCTGGCACCTTTGTCTTCTTCAAAGCTTTACAACGAGGTACGAGGATGTAGAGAGCGCGACAAGCATCCAGAGTGCCATTTTGAGACGCCATATGTTGTGCGACTTCATAACTTTCACCAACTGGCAGAACCCAAGCCTTGTTTCACTTTTGTTCACCCCACAACAAGTAATTTACCATAACTTTTAATTATTTATTTAAACAAAAGTATTAATTTTTCTTTGTTTTTACTAGATATGGATAATAATCGTTACCAGTGCCTCCGATTTCCTGTAACATGTAACACAGTGTTGCATGGGTTTGCTGGCTACTTCGAGACGACACTGTACAAAGATGTCACACTTAGTAAGTCACTGATTGTTTTTTTTTTTTTTTTTTTTTAACTAAGCAAATAATGTTTTTATAAATGTGATATTTTGTCTTAGGTATAAAGCCAGATACACATTCACCTGGGATGTTCTCATGGTTTCCCATCTTGTTCCCACTTAAAGTAAAAAATAACTTTTTAGTTTTGCAAAAAATAATGATTGTGTTAACATCTAGAGGTACCAACCCAAAACATTTTATCTTTTCATACAGCAACCGATCATTGTTTCCCGGGATGAAGATGTCACTGTGCGTTTCTGGCGCTGCAACAATGGGAAGAAGGTGTGGTATGAATGGGCCGTAACTGAGCCCTCCTGCTCTGCCATCCACAACCCTGCAGGACGCTCCTACACTATTGGCCTGTGATTCCAAATGAGCCTTGCTCTCATCAGGCGCACTTTCACCCATGCTCTCTCCGATGTGGGCTCACTTGTAGCAGCCTGCATTTTAATGTCTTGTGGCGTGAACGCTAGGAGTCAGTGCAGGTGAAATGTGGAAGCCATTTGAATTGATATTTTAAGACATAAGTATGACATAAGCAACTACAGTTTGATGTTCATAAAACAGAAGGACTAGGTCTCTAGTGACATGGCTCAAAGTTTAAGCACTTATACAGGAAGTGTATCAGTAATCTACAAGTGTTGACCTACAGGTCATACAGTGTACAACTTTTTAGTCTTTATGTCAATGTCATCTTTGCAGAAAACATGTTAATGTAACAACCCTCCTGCCTTAACACATTCCAAGTACTGCATACACAAAGCCTTGTTCTAAAATTTAAGAAATTGGTCAGGTTCCATGCTATCACTTAACGGTCGTTTCATGTCTGTATTTAGTTTGTAAATCATCAATAAACCATTGTAATGTTTTCTCAATGCCCCTGGTATCTGCATATGGTATAAAAATCTTAAATGCTGTGGTTAAGATTGGATATATTGCAATAACTTGCTTCTTCGCATTTCAATTTCCTTATTGTCCATGTTCAACTGTTAACATTTTTTTAGCAGCATTTCACACAATCTGTTGGTTATAGGCATACAAATTATAGTGGATGAGTTTAAGTATCTCCGGGTCTTGTTCTCGAGTGAATAAAGGATGGAATGTGAGAGTGATGGGCGGATCGGTGCAGGCTACATCGGACTGTTGTAAAGAAGGAGCTGAGTCGAAAGGCAAAGCTCTCGATTTACCGGTCAATCTACGCTCCTACCCTCACCTATGGTCATGAGCTTTGGGTAATGACCGAAAGGACAAGATCGTGGATACAAGTGGTCAAAATGAGTCCCCCTTAGAGATGGGGTGAAGAGCTCAGTCACACGGGAGGAGCTTGGAGTAGAGCCGCTGCTCCTCCAGTCGAAGTGGCTCGGGCATCTGTTCCGGATGTTTTCTGGGCGCCTCCCTGTGGAGGTGTTTTGGGTATGTCCCACCAAGAAGAGACCCCATGGAAGACCCAGGATACACTGGAGGATGTCTCGGGATCCTCCTGGAGGAGTTGGAGGAAGTCTGGGAATCTGCTTAGACTGCTGTCCCTGCGACTTGGCCCCTGATAAGCAGAAGAAGATGGATGGATGGAAGGAAATTCTTACTTTCTTCATACAGCACTAGTCTCTAAACTTCTTGCCATATCTTTTATCAGGATATTTTTGAAATTCTCGCCTAAATATGTGCCCACAGGCCTTTATCTGAAGCTCAAACGCTATTCAATCAACCTGTAGAAAAAAAGAACTTAACTGTGGTGCTGTGAACGCTGCAGCTGTAAAACTGCTGGTGGTAGCACTAGCCCATAAATGTTTCATCCACCTGGTGGAAAAGTTTAGCATAAGGAGGAGTCTCTGGGCTACTGGATCATATTGCGGAAGTGTCACGGTCCACGGTCCATGGCACACAAAGGTGTTCTTTGTGAAGTGAACCGTTGCAAAGAAAGGCAAGTAGATTCATCTTCCATAATAAATACCAAAAAAAAGCATGCTATGCTCTGGTTAACGAACAATTATAGAGCTGATTATAGAGCTGAATAGCAAAAGCTTGACATGTTTGACCAACGTGCAAAACGCCCATAGAAATGAGGTAAACAATTACCACGTCATAAAAAAGCCATGGAACAACACGCTGCTGGGTCATAACTCGACTGAAAATATCCATGTGACTACAGTAGAAGATAACTGCAGAAGTAGGCCTTTGTTTATGTATTTTATCAAGGATAACACTAATAATGTATTTTAAATTTGACTTACTGTGTTTTTTATTTTTTCAAATCTATTTACTTCTATCAACTTTGCGAGTCTTACTTTGAAGCTTCGCCCGGAAGTCGCTTGCTCGTGTTGTTGAGTTTGATCCTAAACTCTGCCCAGCCAACAGTGAACTGCCGAGTGTCTGATGGTAGTCGGTAAAAAAAGCGGGTTCACTTTTCCTCTCTGATCAGAGTTTGCACAGCTGTGAGGTACGTCGCCGTTAACAAAAGATTGACAAAGTGTTCCATGTCCTTGGCGTTGTTTTGCTAGTGAATGTTAGCTCATGAGCAGCAGGCCACTCTCCCCCAGAGCGGGCTTGACAGCATCTACAAGGTTAGCCCAGTCCAGCCAGGGCTAGCTGCTCTCTCTGATGTGTGACCTGCTCAAATATGTGGTCATCCTTTGTTTTTGCTTGTAACCAACTGTCACTCATCTACACTTTTGTACACATAAATGATACAATGTTCATAATATACCATAATCATACCACAAACAAATTCGAGTTTTAAAATTATAACTTCATTCTTTCATTTAAATGTTTGTAGCTTAGTTATTAATGTAGCAGTAACACTATGATGTGTTGTTACTACTGCATTAAACATACCCACCACCCAGGAAGTGAAATACCTTCCTGTCCATTGTTTATTTATTTATTTCATAGGGATAATATATTGTTAGGAACTTCTGCAATCACAGTGTAAATATGCTTCATTATAGCAAAGATACTCTTTTGTATCGTGTGCCTTGGCAGGAAACACAGAAGACAGTTACATATTACAAAATGGAAAGCATAGAAGAATAAAGGGCCAGAGTTAAAAGTGCTCACAGAGCTATTCACAGTCAAAGGTGCAATTTGAAAGTGACATTATTGATGTATTGTTCTTTTCCCTCCCATACCTGATTCCACATTAAACACCGACTGCAGCATGTCCCCATCAGTCCCCCTGCAGGAGATGATTCGGGCCATCCGGTCGGCCCGGACACAGTGCGAGGAGCGGGGGGTCATCCAGAGGGAGTGTGCTGCTATTCGGGCACAGTTCAGACAGGCTGACAATGAGGGACGGTCACACAATCTGGCCAAGCTCCTCTATGTGCACATGCTGGGCTACCCGGCTCACTTTGGTCAGGTGAGAGGATTTAGCTAATGCATGTCATGGGTTTGCTTGACGATTGGGCAGCTGTGAGGACAATGGACACACATTTAATACTAGCAATTAAAAAAAAAGCTCACAAATGATATTTGTAGCTGATATAGCCTGGCAACTTTCTTTAGGATACGTCATTATGTTAGTACACTCACTCTACTGTATAACTGTCCAATACTACAATGCTTTTGTTGCATTAGAATAGTGTTAATGTGTGTGCACATAGGAACTAGGTCACTGAGCTCAGATTCAAACCCTGCTAGCCAGAAGCAAGAAAAAGTCTTTGCAACCATCTTTTAATCAATCTTATCCTGAAATGTTGAAAAGATTTTTGCTCCTAGATGGAATGTGTCCGTATGATCGCCAGCCCTCGCTACAGTGAGAAACGCGTGGGATACCTGGGAGCTATGATGTTACTGGATGAAAAGCAAGATGCTAGCCTCCTCATCACCAACTCCATTAAAAAGTAGGATAATACTCTAAATATTTAAAGGTGCACTATGTAATTTATCAGGTTGAGAAGCGGCATCCTGCTTGCCTCTGTAGATTTTATTGCTTTGGCTTGAATGTTTCACAGTATTGCATTGCATCTTGTATTAATTCAAATGTTACATGCAAAAACACACATTCATGCATTCTCTGAGCGAGGACATCCAAAGATCTGGTGCTGTCGCCTGCTCCATGATAAGATAAGATAAGATATTCCTTTATTGTCCCACATGGGGAAATTTCACTGGTGCAACGCAGGTAGATACAGAGGTAGATACAGAAGAACAGATCACTTATAGGAAGTTTGAAAAAACACTTTCAGTAAAATATCTCATATAAACAAAAACTCCCATAGACAACCCCCCCCCCAAAAAAATAAGAAAAAATAATAAAGATAAAAATAAATAAATACATAAATACCATTGCATGTGATCACGACAGTAATTGCACATCAATATGTTTCACGACGGCACATGGATTGCAGATGAATTTCACAGTAATTGCACATGAATCATGACAGTAATTGCACATATGACGGAATTGCACATGGTTAAGTCAGTATTGCGAGTGTTCAGGACTAGCAGTGTTTGTTATAAAGTCTGACAGCAGCAGGAAGGAAAGACCTGTGAAACGTCTCCTTCACACAGCGAGGGTGGATCAGTCTCTCACTGAACCTGCTCTCCAGAGTGGACAGAGTGTCCTGCAGGGGTGAGACTCATGGTCAAGCATAGATGTGAATCTAGCCAGGACCCTTCTGTCCCCCACCTCCTGCACCGAGTCCAGAGCACAGCCCAGGACGAAGCTGGACTTCTTGATGACTTTGTCCAGCCTCTTCCTCTCCCTCTCTGTGATGCTGCTGCTCCAGCAGGCCACACCGTACAGGAGGGCTGATGCCACCACAGAGTCGTAGAAGGTCTTCAGGAGTGGCCCTGTCACTCCAAAAGACCTGAGTCTCCTCAGGAGGTAGAGCCGACTCTGGCTCTTCCTGTACAGTGCGTCTGTGTTGTGAGTCCAGTCCAGTTTGTGGTTCAGATGAACACCCAGGTACTTGTATGAGTCCACTCTCTCAATGATAGATACATTTAAAGCCATACTGTTGAACATTCCACCCAAAGCATGCAAGAACATCTCTATGGAGACAAGCAGGTGGTGGACCAAAAAAGTTACACAGTGAACATTTTATCCATCTACCACAATTAAGTCAATTTGAAATGTATAGTAATGCTAGAGAGCTGCGTGTGTTTGTATTGCAGTGATCTCTCCCACAGTAGCCAGTTTGTGCAGTCTCTGGCCTTGTGCACTTTGGCCTGTATGGGCTCAGCAGAGATGTGTAGAGATCTAGCACCAGAGATTGAAAGACTGCTTCGGTCCTCAAACTCCTACATCAAGAAAAAGGTACATTTGTCATTATAAATGAACTATTAGTAGTGCAAATCTCACCTCTTTATACCCTTATGTTTTCAGGCTGCACTTTGTGCAGTTCATATTGTAAGAAAGGTTCATGAGCTTGGGGAACTTTTTGCTCCTGCTGCTCGCTCCCTTCTATCTGAGAAGAATCATGGTGAGATGTCCCGTTGTTTGTACATGGCCTGAAATATACAGTCACTAAAATGTGTTTTGTTTAGGGGTGCTGCATGGAACTGTGGTGCTCATCACAGAACTATGTGAACGCAGTCTAGAAACACTGGAGCGATTCAGAAAGGTATAGATTTATATACACCTACAATCATGTTGACTTGTTTCATCACAGTCTATTGGGTCTGATGTGTCAATATGTTTACTCTGTTATTGTCAGTCGGTGCCAGAGCTGGTCCATATCATGAAGGGACTGGTGCTCTCAGGTTATTCCCCAGAACATGATGTGGCAGGGATCAGTGACCCATTTTTACAGGTCAGTCTGTCGGTAATTTAAAAAGCAGCTTTAGTATAATTTATGGAACATATTTGCTAAAATTCAAATGTACTTTCCTCATTGCCAGGTCCGTATCTTGAGACTGCTAAGAATTTTAGGACACAACAACGAAGTAGCCAGTGATGCTATGAACGATTTACTAGCTCAGGTAAACCACTTTTCTACCAACCGGTTAACTGGTTCAAGGCCATGAAAAAGCGAATATGTGAAGGATTTAACTTGCTTTCAGGTGGCGACCAATACAGATAGCACAAAGACTGCTGGCAATGCTGTTTTGTATGAGACTGTTCTCACTGTACTGGATATAAAGTCAGAGAGTGGCCTGAGGGTGAGAAAGTTGTATATATTCTAAATGGAGGATATATAGAATTTGAGCTTCTGTTAACCATTTATTTATATAGTGCAGACTGCATACCCTGCCTTTAATGATACTTATTTGTTATCTCCCCAGGTTCTAGCTGTTAATATACTTGGAAGATTTCTACTTAACAATGACAGAAATATACGGTAAGTTTTAGTTTTCGCTTCACAATAAAAACCCACCGTAAGACAAATTCACAACTGTATAATTCGTTTTGTCAAACTGAAATGTCAAGGGAAACCTCTACCAAAAGTCATAACTTTGTTTTACATATTCATTATGGGACATTTCACATTTCCTTTGGAGCATTGTGACTGAACTGGCCAGTCTGGTTTAGCTGCAGTTGCGTCCGTTTGACTGGTTTGACTTAAAACATAACATCTCCACTACTACTATTCACTAGAAGTCATTTACTTCAGGGACTTTGTGTCAATATTAATTACATTGGGGTATTCCCAGCATGTTAAAACAAATGTATTCAAGTATAATGTATTGATTGGGTGTGCTTAGGTATATAGCTATGACATCTCTTCAGAAGATCGTTGGGACAGATCATATTGCTGTCCAACGTCACAGGGGAACCATAGTGGACTGCCTAAAAGACCCTGATGCCTCTGTCAAACGGTAAATGTTTTCTCTAGTTTTCTGGCACCACACAGCTACTTGACAGGTTGATGCAGTGTTCGTTTATGTTCATTTCTAGTCGAGCACTTGATCTCTCTTTGGCCCTGGTTTCTGCCTCCAACATTCGCTCTATGATGAAGGAGCTCCTCAACTTCCTTTCCACCTGTCCACTTGAGCTCAAGTCTCAAGCAGCAAGTGGCATTTTCACCGCAGCTGAAAGGTAAGGAATAATGGCTTAAAATGATGACCCTCCAAACAAATCAAGTTTAATAAATGAACTTTATGTGCAACAGTGAACATGAATGCACACACTACCACTGTTTCCACAGCCTATAAGAGTATGTCTTTGGCTACCTCCACTCTGAATGATGTCTCTTCCTGTCACTGTTGGCACAACAGCCTTTTCTTTTTTTTTATAGTTTTTCTGTACACGCTTTCTATGGCTTTATGTAACCATTTTGACCACTAAAGATTTAAACCACAAATAAGGTTTTCTTGTTTGCCAGATATTCACCTTCTCAGCGGTGGCACATTGACACCATTCTGCATGTCCTTACCACGGTAAATGCACAAATTATAATTATATGTTTTGCTAGATAGTCTTACTTGTTATTGTGTTTTAATGTGTACATTTGTTTTAAAGAATCTGTTCTGTTGTTTTAATGTGTGTACGAGATGTATGCACCCAAAGGGTCTATAACAATAATATGATGTTGAGATTTTATTTGTAATACCCACTCATACAGGCAGGGGGCGATGTAAGAGATGAAACCGTCCCAAACCTGATCCAGCTCATCACTACAGCATCAGAACTGCACTGTTACACTGTGCACAAACTGTACAGAGCTCTGCTTCAGGACATCTCTCAGGTCTGTAAGTTTTACAATGGGAAACTATTGGTTTTATTGATGAATGAATTATTGGTTTTAGGACTCATTTTTACATTGTGTTTTTTCTCTCTTTTGTTTGTTAACAGCAATCCCTGGTCCAGGTGGCTTGCTGGTGCATAGGAGAGTATGGTGACCTTCTACTAAAAGGAGACTGTGAAGAGATTGAGCCAATGCAGGTATAATTTTAGTTTAATTTAATTTTCAACTTTATTTCTAAATTTGATTGCCGAATTGCCAAATGTCAAATGTCTTGCCTCACTGGTTTTATGCTTTGATAAAGGTAAATGAAAATGACATCCTAGATGCTCTGGAAACCGTTCTACAGTCCCACATGTCATCTCCTGCCACAAGAGGTTTTGCCCTTACAGCCACAATGAAGCTCAGTACACGCATCACAGAGAACGTAGAGTAAGAACTAATCGCTACATTTACCTGCATATCAAATATTTTTTACACGTACCCTCTAAAAATCTTTAAATTGTGTTGTTCTGCTTTATTTTTGCCAGTCGAATCAGAAGCATTGTCAGTATCTATGGCAGCTGTATAGATTTGGAGCTCCAGCAGAGAGCAGTTGAATATAATGCATTGTTCAAAAAATATGACCACATGAGGTATGAAACACAGTTGGATCATTACCTATGATTTATTGAATGTTTAGAGACAAAACTTTACTCGCCGTACAGGGCAGCAGTGTTGGAGAGGATGCCCTTAATTGAGAAAAACTCAACAGGTCAGATTAATGGAGATTCAACAGGAGAGCTTGTCAAAGAAGCTCAGTCTATAAAAGTCCTTCCGGATCCACCACCAACTCAACCCGCTGCCAGTCAAGTGTGTAGATTATATTTGTTTTATGTAACGATAAAAGTACATGTACTATTGTTTGTACATTATATTGTATGTCCTCAGATTAATGACCTCTTGGATTTGTTGGGTGGCCCTAACGAAACTGTGAAGCCAAGTTCTCCACCTGTTCACTCCTCCAACACCTCCAGCAGTCCAGGGGGAGACTTACTGGATCTACTGGGGGGTTTAGAACTCATGTCACCAACACCAGGTCTTAAAACACAAATGTTCGCCAGTCATTCAACACATCATTGAAAACTTGAATTGTCGTGCTGCCCAGTGGGCGAGTGGTTAAGTCATAGCACATGCAGTGTCGTGAGTTTGAATTCCGACTTCGACGATTTACACGTCTTCCCCTCTCTCTCATTCACCATTTCACCCGTTCCTTTCCTGTCTAATGAAGCTTATATTTGTGTTAGGCAAAATTGGCAACTCTAAATTGGCCCTAGTGAATGAATGTGAAAGTGAATTGTTTTCTGTGTGTCTATGTCTCTGTATTGACCCTGCGACAAGTTGGCCACTGTCCAGGGTGTGCCCCGCCCAAGGCCCAAAGTCACTGGGATAGGCTCCAGTCATCCGCGACCCCAAACGGGAACAAGTAGTAGAAAATGAATGAATGTCATATATTTGAAGCATCAGTATATATAGTGATTTTTAAGCTTTAATTGACTTGTATATAAGTAAAGGTTGAAAGCATTTTAATTTGGAATGGTTTTAGTCTAGCATTTCACGAAATATTACAAATACATTAGTACTTATATGTTTTTTGTTTCTTATAGTAACTGCATTACCAGTGTATGAGAAGAATGGTATAACTTTGACTCTAAGTTGTGAAAAACAGTCAGAAACAAACCTCACTGTCACTCTGACAGCCTCCAACTCCACGGACTCGGACATCACCACTTTCACTCTTCAGGCGGCAGTGCCCAAGGTTTGTCCCCTACCCACAAGGCACCACATTCACTTAACATATTTTCATTTACTCACAAACTCTGTTTTTAGAGTGTACAGTTACTTATGAAGGCACCCAGTGGCGACTGCCTTCCTGCTGGTGGCACAGCTAAGGTCACACAAGTGGTGGTACTGAACAATCCTAACAAGGTAAAATGAAATGTTGCCGTAAATGTTGTATTTCTTTTATCGTGTTAAAAAAGATAAAAATATTTGGATTTTTTTTCAGGTGAACCTGAAGATGAGGATACGTGTGTCCTTTACAAGCCAAGGAGTTGCTTTCCAGGATACGGTCCAGGTTGACTCTTTACCTGAATGCAGGTAGTCAGACCCAACATGGCGCACCGGAAACACTTCAACCTTGATGAAACTGTATTTGTAAAGTCTTATAGAATACAGGCTGCTGTTCCACTCCTGCAAAAAAGCTCTGAAGCTCTAAAGTCTGTTTATCTTTTGTGACCTGAAAATAATTTTTACTTTTAATTTTTACAACATGAAACAAGACAATATTTATAGAAAAAAACACTTGTATTTATACTAAATGGCCACTCAGTCAATAGGATCAATCACTGTTTACTATTGTAACGCTTGGGGAAGTTGGGATTTTGCTATGAAAGTTACTTTTCAAAAATCTAGTTTTAATTTTCTTGTGCCTTTCAAGTAGAATTCTGTTCTGACAACTGAATTTTATGAAGCAAATTAATTACTATGAAGGGTTTCTTTATTACCTCGATTATAGTTTACAACCTAGTAGAAATGTTTTAAATGTTCTTTCAATAAATGTAAATATTAAGTATTTTATGTGGCCTATGACCAGATGAAAAACCTTTCTGTTTGAGTAAAGAAACATCAAAGTTCAGAATGTTCCATTTTTATTATTCACAGAATTCACCCACATAGCTCTAAAATAATCTGTCCATTCTACATACTTGTGTGACACGAGGGGTAATGTATTACTAGTGTATAACAGCCGTTTTCTAATAAACTATTCAAGTTTTGATTTCAACGTGTTGGTTTTAAACTTGTATAAACTTAATGAAAAACGCTGTTTCCAACTCAAGCATCCATTCACAAGCAAAAGCAGTTCTCAGATTTGTTCTGTGTGTTGCCTTCATGCATGATCATTTCAAACTAAGAATGTAGGTGTGGTTTACAAAAACATTTATAAAGAATGTGTGCCAATTTTTGTAGATGGTTTTAAGATTTTTGACCAGGAGTGCATCATTTCCAGATATTTGTTGCAAAATGACTCGTGACGCACAGGCCCCATGGCAGGGCCAGAAAAGACAGTCACTCAGGACATAAACATGAGGGATAAGCAAGGCCTGTACACTCCTCCTCTCAATGCCAACACAAGATGGAGCACTGAGCCACCTTGTATCTTATAGTCTGCTGCTGTCTTTTCATCGTTCCTAAAGACAAACACTGTGATTAATAAAAGCAGTAAGCTGAAGCTGATACTATTGTAATGCTTACATCTGCTTTCCACTGTAAATAAGTCTTTGTTGCTGAGGTGGGATTCCCTCCTTTTCCTCCACCCTTTCTTTAATTCGTTCCACCTAAATTCAAAAAATACAAAATATATTTTACTACTTGCAGTAAAATAAGATATGCAATTAAACGTTTTGACCTTATCTGTTGGCTCTATGTCGATCTCAATTTCCTTTCCAGTGAGAGTCTGAAAAAACAATCATAATCATCAATAATGTATCAATACAAGAAGTAAGCTTTTACGAAACCATAGGTTGTCAAAACATTAGCTAAAAGCTTTAATGAGGCATACCAAGAATTTCACAATATGCAGTAATAGTCTATTCGCTCGACCATCGTTAGCAAGCATATTATTGTAAGCAGCATCTCAACACGATAACTAAAGACATGCCTGATTCAAGAAAAACAACTGCTTACCTTAACTTTAATTAACATATTGAATGAAGTCTTTATCCCTGTAAAAGCGGATAATTGTGTGATAACAAACAGTGAATGTTCTGTTCTGGCCGGTTGGTCTCACTTCCTGTACAGCTCAAACAATAGTCCCGGGGAAAAGCCGTCAAACTAAAGTTCCGCTAACGAGATTAAAGTGGGTTTTAGGAAAGGATGAAAGGATGGTTCAAAATATAATTCCCTCAGAATTATCTGTCTTTTGTTGAAATTGAGTTATTTATGTATTATATTCTCGTTCCTGAATGCATTAAACCTTAAATGTAAAAAAAAAAAAAATCTTGCTTTTATCAAATATATTTTTCTAGAAACACAGTTGCATCAATACGTTATTTTATTGGAAATCATGTGGTTGGAACCACTGTGGATGTTGTAGTACTAAACATACCACCAAAAATCACTCTGGAGAAGTGTTTCAAACTGTGTTTCGAAGCCTCGAAACGTTTGGTTCAAATGCGTTGCTGTTTCATGAGGCTTCACTTTGCCCATCACTACATGGATGTATGGTTAACTCAAATGCACATTTAAATGAACCAGTTAGAATGACTTCCTGAACATGCAGTTGTACTCGTGTGACGCAGATGTGGTAGAGACCTGCCATTAAAAGGAAGAGCCAGCAGACACACAGATGCGGATCATTGGCCTAATGAGACAGGACGTGTCTTCTTTCAAGTGTGAAGTCATGATGTCTTTACTTCATGTAGCCGTTTTACTAACTTTTTTTTCATCAACATTGGCTCAAGAAGGTTTTTTTTGCATATTGAAATCAGTGCTTTATATCTGAAGTCTAACACAAATTGTCTGTTTTCAGATATCAAAGTATCCTGCTTAAAAAACTCTGTGATCATAACCTGGAGAGTCCCTTCTGATCTGGTGCCATATGCAGCACGCGTGTTTCTTGGGAATTGCCAATCATCTAAATTTGATGTCTTGCCCACTGGAGAAGGGGAAGTGCGCTTTCATTATCCATTTGCTGAATGCAGATTTAGAAAGCAGGTAATATTTAAAAAAAAAAAATGGGGTTAAGTGCCTTATAACTAACATTGCCACTAAACTTGTATTTTTCTTCAAGATAAAAGGAAAGCACATTATATTTGAAAATGAATTCACCTTCAGGCCACAACCAAGAGTCAAATCTGCAGCCTTTGTGTTTCCCATAAAGTGTGTAACTAACAGGTATAGTTCCGCTTGATTTTAAGTAATCTGATCCCATGCTTTTTTGTTATTGGAGAAGGTTTTATGAAATGATGCTGGTGTTTGCCATGTTTACATTTCAGATCTGACAGTTGGATTCCCCAGTTCCTAAATCCTGGAGCAGGTTCTTCTGAGGCTCGTGGAGGCCTAGTTTTCCAAATGGCACTTCTTAATGGTGAGCTCACCGTAAGAAAGGGAAAAAAAAATATTTTATTTAAAAAAAAAAAAAAAAAAAATGTATCTTCTTGCAGCTGAACTAACCGGTATTGCAGAAAGTAATATCATCCCCTTAGGCTCATTCATGCCAATATGGGCATCAGTGGATCAAAAGTCCCATCAGCCTTTGCTTCTACTTATGGAGGAGTGTATAGCAGCAACAACTCCCACGCTTTATCCTGACAGCCAAGTGTACCCCCTCATTACAAATAAAGGGTGGGCCAGTTTTACGTATTCATTTTTTGAAAAACTTTTGCATTGTTCATTCTTGACATTTTGCAAACCTCCTTTAGGTGTCTTGTGGAAAGTCAATGGGGAAACTCTGTCTTCCTTCCTCGATATCGGCCATCATCAATCGTCTTGTATCTTCAGGCGTTCAGATTTGGACTTGGACAAGAGGTGTAACTGAGATATATTTTGCAAATTGTCAATAAATTAACTTTTTGTTTGCATGCAGGTGTACATACATTGTAAATTGGTTGCTTGGGACCCAGAACTTTTGCATGAGACGAAGAAGGCCTGCTATTATTCTAAACAGAGCCAACGGTACGGCTGCATTGAGTGTGGTAACTGTGACTAAGAAAGTGAAATCCTGATCTGATCGGTGACGATATGTAATTTTGATATCATTAAGTGATTTTTCTGTTTAATGTGGACATGTTTTCCCAGTCTGTCACGTCCTGTGGGAGTGACGGGTGGAGTTCATCAAACACTGCAGTTTGAACTCAGAATAATTAGCTTTTAGTTGTCACCTTAATACGAAATATAGGAAGTGAACATGAATCATCTAGGCTCCAGAAATTGTTACATGAAAGCCCACTCTACTGTGTGTGATTTTACTTTAGCTGTAAATATTTTTGTATACATGTATCATATAGTCACTAATGTTTCATTTTCTAGCTGGGAGCTATTAGACGACCCCGATAAAAGTTCAATTTGTAGTTGTTGTGCTTCAAACTGCAAGACGAGATCCAGGAGAAACGCTGATATTGGTAATTTAGAGCTTACTGATTCCTTTATGCGGTCCTTCCTTTTGCCCTTTATCATTTTTGTATCTTGTTTCAGAATCTGAAGGTCTCAGTTTCCGCTCTGTCCTTGGACCAGTAGTTATTGTCGCTCAAATGGACCAAGAAGCGAGGGACGAAAAGACTGGATCCATCTCTACAGTTGAATAAAAGAATCTTCAAACTATAGAACCTCAACCTATTATCTTAATGAATGTACTATAATATTAAATGTTGACTGACAAATCACCAATATACTTGCATTATTCCTCATAAATTATCATGTCACCCAGATTACTACCAGTACTATAATTATTGTGGAAAGTGTTTTCGCTTTTAATATTGCTGTGGTATCAAAATTGGTATTTAGCCTATTCCTTGGACTCCAAATGGAGAGACATTTTAGTATGACTCTAGAGCTCCTCTTTGCCAAAGAGTCTTTGGTTTAAAGGCATGTCAACTCATTGTATCAAATAAAAATTGCCAGTTAATGTTTGAAATGTGATTATCTGATGTCTGGGCCACAAAATTTTACATGAGCAATCAGAGATACCATGATAGAAGAATCAGATGAACATTGTAACCAAAAATCAAATACTATTTTGAGTGTGCACATAACCAGCCTTGAGCATTGGCTCAAGCAATAACAGCAATCATATCTGTTTTGTCTCATTTTGGGAAGAGGAGAATGTGCTAAACATTAGTGTTGATCAGTTTGCCTTTGCAACATTGCCTACTTTTCAGGATGAATAAATACATATTTAGTATCTGTGCAAGATATAATGTAGGGGTGGGCATGTGGCCCGGTTGTCTTTATAATCCAGCCCGCCAAACATGCCAAGTAATATTTCGAAATACATATATATATTTAATTTTTTCTTTCCTTTTTTGCCCTTAGGCATCAGTCTGCACTTGTATCCTTAATAAATATGACGTGAAATTAATTAAATAATAGATTAAATAGCCTATATTTGACAGAAAAGTGATATTTTATTTGATTTTTTTTTATTTTTATTTTTCACTCCAACGATCGCAGGCCGGGCCTCCGTTACTTGCCTGGATTCGAATATGACCCTCGGGGGGGAAATAATTGCCCACCCATGATATAATGAGTCAGTATGAGCTGTAATCAGTCAGTGGTCCTGCAGCTGGGTGTGGGGGCAGACACAGGTGAAGTAGCTGTGCTTGAGTACATTCTGCAGCAGTAGAAGCAGCAGTGGAGCTGTCGACGTTTGTCTGGTCACGATGGCTTTCTTTTGTCAGTTTGCCGTGTTTGTAGCTTTTGGCACTCTTGTGTCAGTGAAAGCAGGTAACAGTAAGTCAACAATTTCATCTTTTGGATTGTAAATGTAGCATATCATAACCAAATTCTGTTTACTTTAAAGACATGAAACTGGACTGCCAGCCAGATTCTGTTTCTCTGGTATGGACAGAGACCAGACCACAAGTTGATACTTCGCTGTATCGTTTGGGGAACTGTCTTCCCACCAGTGTAACAGCAACTCAGGCTGTTTTTAGAGTGGCGCTGGATGAGTGTAAATTCAGGCGAATGGTGGGTAGTTGGTATGTTAGAAACTTTAAAAAAAAAATACATATATATAATTTAACGGGCAACGATACTATTTCCATTCTTAGGTCACTGGAGATAGTATGCTGTACAGCAATAATCTAACTTATGTGCCATCACCGGAATCTCAATTTGTTCCCTTTGATCAGTCAGTTACATGTGTATATGAAAGGTATGAACTGTTTCAAGCAAATGAATGTAAAGATGTGCAGTTGCAATGAATTCATGCATAACCCTTCATCTTTTGTGTAGGCCAAAAAACTGGTATCCTATGATCTATAATCCAGTTTTTAGTACATATGGTGAAGGTGAACTGGTTTTCCACTTTGAAGTAATGAACAGTAGGTGTTTTTTTTAAATGAAGTTTTGGTCTAACATCAACTATCTAAACCAAATGGAGGTAACTGATTTAAATGTATTCCATTATGCCCTTTTTCAGGTGACTTTACAGGGCCAGCTGAGTCTGCCACTTTTCCTTTGGGTGCTCTCATTCCATTTAGGGCAAGTGTGCAGCAGGCATCCCATCAACCATTGCAGCTCTTTGTAGAGGAATGTGTTGCTTCCACCTCACCACAACTATTGCCAAATCATGAAAAATACACAATAATAACCAATAAGGGGTACTGTTATGCCTGATATATTACCAGTACTTGCCAATATACCAACTGCTTTAACAGGAAAATTACTTAAATATTTGCAGATGTCTTGTGGACAGTAAAGTCTCACGCTCAAGATTTCTGCCACGCCAAAAGTCATCAGAAATCAACGGATTACTCCAAGCCTTCAAGTTTTCAACTGGGGAACAGGTAACTCTACGAAGTATCTATTCTGTGGCTAAACTGATTTTGCTGTTCTGTTGGACAGGTATATCTTCACTGCACACTTGTAGCATGGGATCCCACTGTACTTGGTACCACAAAAAAGGCCTGCAACTATGTTCAGGGCCATGGGTAACTATTTGGCACTATCAGACTTGGCAATGAGCGGGTAATATGATGTTACACAGGTCTTTCCTAATCTTACTGTAGCTGGGAACTGGCAGACAACCCCTCGTACAGCAATCTCTGTGACTGCTGCGAATCAAGTTGCAATGCAAGAAGGACGAGGAGCACTCGCTTAGGTAGTTAAAATTACCTGCAATTTCATTTCTGCTTAACTTTTCAACTTTTAATTCCACGTTTTGCAGGAGATCGTGAAATGGTTCATGAAGCACTGCTTGGACCAATCACAATTACTGACCGCGTTTAACAAGTCTTTATTCCTATTTACAACTTGATCTACTATCGACCAAGGCTGTTTCTGCTCCTGCAATAAAAATTTTTTATAAAAACTGAAAAGCTTTACTTTTTTTTTTTTTTCTTCCCCAGTTTGCTTACTAAAATGTATAGCTGAAACTGAACAGCACCATGACTGAAGAATAAATAGTTCCAACGGGGAAAAATCCAGCCAACGATTGCAAAATGCCATGTTTGAAGGTTTTATAACAGTCTTATGTATTAAATGTTTTCAATGGTCTGAAAGGAGCCCTGACCCAGGAGAGTGACAGAGAAAAGGCCATTTTAATTATGTCTTGATGGGGTAGCTAGTTAACAAGCTGAAGACGGAGTAAACATTTATTGGAAACAGTGTGTATATTTTTAAAACATTCCTTTGTTGTCCCAAATGGGGAAATTAAGTGCACGTTAACTTTGACAGTGTTCTGTGTATTCTGATTCTGTAGCTGAAATGCATAAAGCCTCATCTGCGCTTGCGGCCAATCACAGCTCTGTGCTCAGACGCGCGCGCCCAGAGCGTACACACGCTGGTGCGCACGTACCTGAGCTCACGTCTTCTCAAAATCCCAGAAGAAACCGTAAATAACTTCAAAAGTAGATTACACGACAGGTAACGGAACCTGAAATTATTTTATGTACAGTGCTACCTGCTTGTGTTTTGATTACTAGTTGACTAAAGGTCAGATATTGTTGGTTTCAGAGCTTGCTAAATGCTAACTAAGCTTATTGTTGGTAAATAGTTTAATATACAGTTATCTTTACAATAGTTTTAACGCTGTAAGACATGACCAATCTATTATAGGGACACAAAATGGACTGGTTTCACTGCAACATGTGTTTTACAAGAACAGCATTAAACTATGCGGTTTCCAGCTGTGGTCACATATGCTGTGAAAAATGTATTACCTCCAGTAAGAAACCTTTCTTATTAATCCCAAATACGCTTTGTGTTTAACCTTTAACATGACAGTTTTGTCTTCTCACAAAGAACAATGTGGTGTATGTAGGTCCATGTGTAGTTTTCTATCCATTAAAGATGAGGTACATTTTTATTGAATATTTGTTGCTAATTGAACATTTGCCAAATTAATATGCATGGTACAACTGTTTAGATGAAGCCACAGGAAAAAGTATTTTTCAAGGATCCTTTAAAGCTCATCCAATCTCGCCAAGAGCACATATCACAGGTTGGTCCTTTAATCAGTCTTCTAATTCATAAAAAAAATAAAGTTAATCCCTATATTTTGTATTCAGATAGCAAGTTTTCAGAGGACTCAAATGGAGAGGGTAACGGCACACTACAAACACAAAGCTGCTGAACTAGAGATTCGCCTGAAGGAAGTGACTGAGCACTGCTACAGGTGATGTCTCCAGTGTTTGTTAAAATTGTTGTCTACTCGCTCTCCCTGTACCCTTCCTCTCGCTCCAACATGTGAAGGAAACGAGTGTGTGAGTGTCTTCAAAATCCCTCAGCAACAGCCCCTCCATCCAGCAGGGAGAGCTGTCACGCTATATCAAGTGGCTAGTGCATAGGGTGGGGGTGTAGACACGGTTTGGGAAAGGGCCTACGTCTCTCGGCTTGACTTTGAACACAATCCCCCCCTGGAAGAGCTGGTCAGTGGTCCTGCAGCTGGGAAGTTCGGGGCACCGTCTCATTTCTTTTTCCTCCCCTCCTGTCCTCAAATCCTGATTTCTTCTGCATAAAATGGTTGAGAAAATGTCAACCTCAGAGGCGAGGAGAGAGTTGAGGAACGAGGCAGAACGAAACACGAGCTGATGATCAAGTGGGACAGTCTTTCCTCAGGGCTGCTCTGCTATGAACAAATTGAGCGTTTTAAGGACTCTACTTGTTACTCTACTCTACTAGTTTCTATTTATATATTATTATTCCAGGAATATGAAATTAAAGTCAGACCATCAGAACATAATTTTAATTGTTTTAACATCACATCAAAGATTACGAATCGTGTTCAACATCCCTGATCCTTTGCTGCTGTTCCTGTACTTTATGTTGCAACAACATAAAATCCTCAATGTGAGGAAAATACATATTATATCTTATGTCTGCCTTCTGAACCGCTCATTTCCTCCTCTGAGCTTTGGAACACCACTTAATTTGGCACATTGGATTGACAGCTGAAGAATTGAGGCGACTGAGAAAGGAAACTCTATTCTATACTTAGGAATAGACTTGATTCTTGATACAGATTTCGATCCCACAATAATACATTTTCAACACAAAATACTATATAACTATGTTTCTATGTGAGCTTATACTAGTTCTGGCAAAGCTCAAGAACATTCTAAAACTGTTCAGAAAAGCACACATTTTGTATAGTTCAAGGCCCTTTTTTTTAAATTATTGATACTAGCTCCACTGAAAATCCAGTTTTGATTATAGTTAGTTTTAGTGTCTGATTTTGACAACCCTGGCTAGGACAGAGAATTGAGACGTGGCCTGGACCTTCCAGCTCAGACGGCTGCCTCCACGACCTGGTCCCAGATGGGGAGGGAAGGTGTTTTCTTTTGTTGTATAAATCAACATTTATGAAGTTAACCTCTTTTTTAACAGACAACTTACTGACCTGAAAAGAGAAAATGCTGTCCTGAAAAAGCAACTTTCTGAATTGCAAAGGGAAACGGCAGAGCTGAAAAAGCCACTTTCACAGAGAAGGGTATATTACTATGAATGTAAAATAAGAGAAGTGTCCTAAAAAATCCCAAATGTATCATGTATTCCTGGACTGTAGGTGTCCCCTGGACAGTTTCCAAAAGATGGGTGAGAAAATTAACTTCTAAGACGTGTGTTTTAGGAAACCTTGTTTGACTGTTGTCATTCTTATTTGCAGCAATCAAAGGATGTCACTTCCTGTGGCCGTCACATCCCCAGGTAAACTTCTATAAAGTTAAACAGTATTTGGACTTGTGGCTGATCTTTATTTTTCTTCATGTTTCTTTTGCTTAGTGACTCCTCGGTTAAGAACTATGAGGTACTTTAACCTTCTTAAGATGTATTATGGTGTTTTATTTCTTAGTTTGATTTCTTCTTTCTCAGTCAAATAAGTTCAGAATCACAGGGATGGGCCAGAGAGAGAGGTGTAGGCATCATGGTAAGTGCCATATACTCCGACATGCACACCCTGATAGCCCATGCACCATTTATTTGTGACTATAAAGTGGAGTTCAAATCATGTCTTGTAAATATTCAGTTTCCAGCTGTTTTGTGTGAAAATGTGTAGTTTGTGAATTCAGCAGATGAATTGACACAATTGGTTTTAATTTGAATGTACTTTTATGTCAGACTCCTGGATCCACGACCTCCATCTCCAGCCACAGCTCTCTTCAGGACCATGGACACAGTAAGAGGACATTGACATTTATTCATTTATAATTCTGTTTTGAATATCATGTTTCTTACAGGAACTCCAACCTCTTTCAGCACCCCTATAAGGTGAATCAATTTGTCTTTTAAAACAGACATTTAATTAATTTGAGTGCTTTAAGTCTAATGCTGGGACTTTTTCAGAGCTCACAGTCAGACGCCTCAGGTTTTTCAGTTTTTAAGTGGATTATCAGTACAATCACCAAGACGCTGATAATATGAAGCCATGATTACAAATTACATTACATAAATTATTAATGTCTTTTTGAATTCAAGTTGTTTGCCATGTTTTGAGGCAATTGTTGTCTTGTTGATATTGTATATTTTTTTCTTCACCAGTGTCATTAGCTTTGAACAAGAACGTTAATGGTTAACAGTTATCTAACCTGTCATTTTAACCAATAAAAAATACAGTTGTATAAGTTTTTCAAATGACTGAATATTTACTGCACAAAATGACAACAAACAAAAACAATACCATTGAAACTACAGCAGTGTAACAAATGCACAGGAATCAGTACTATGCTTGATGTTTTTTTAAGTTATTCTTCTCAATAGATAATTAGCAGCAGGCTCTCAAAGTGCAAGATTAAAGTCATTTTGCTACATCATAGAAACAACTGTAGTACTAAAAATATAGTGAACCAGTGTAAGAAAATATCCTATTTACATGAAAAAGAGAACAGTTTTGACAGTAAAATATATTACAATATCAAGTATCTGGGGGGTAAGACTTAACAGTGGGGTATTTTTGTTAATTGTTGTGTCTATTCCATAGCAACAGTTTGGTCTGGTGAATCCTGAGCTGCAAACCAGTCCCGGACTTGCTGGTAGCTCATTTTTGACTTCTTGCAAAGTGAGTCAAGGTCTTTTTCTTGTAGTAAGCCTGTTGTATGGTAATAAGTTACCAAAGGCTGGATATCGGGGAATGCAGATTTTTGTTTATGGCCAGCCCCGATCCGAGGCGATGAAACATTATTTACAACATTCTGCTGGGCACTAAGTTCAGCCAAGAATTGGTCTCTTACTCCCTTTACCCAGCGTAGCTGGCCATTTTTAACCGCATATCGGGTATCCCCAAACCACTGAATAATGTCGGCACGAGGTAAAGCTGTGAGTTTCACCAGCTCAGTGTAGTCTTCACCTTTGGGCCACTGACAGCGTAAAAAGTATTGCTTCAACGCGTCCAGCTGTTCTTTAGTCTTGCGTGGTCGCCCAGCAGGGGTGAGGCTGGAGGACGTAGAGGCCATCGAGGCATTCAAAAGTGTTTGTGAGGGGCTGGCTTTAGTTGAGTGGACCGACTTCTTTGATGTGGTAATGCTGTTTGAGGGTCGTTTGACTGGCGAGAATGACGGCGTTGGGCTGCCAGGGGGAGGAGATTTGGAAGAGATTTTTAAATTGCTTGGTTCCCATAAGACATCTGTCTCAGCCTTGCATTGTTTGGTGAGTTGCAATGGTTGTTCTTGTTCCTCTTTGATATCGTCTTCACTATCTCTTGAAAGCTCTTCCGACTCATCATCTGTTTTGTCCCTAAAAGCTTCCAAGCTATTAGACAAAAAATTCTGAAAGAATTCTGAATTTCCCATGCCATTGTTTTGAGGTTCCTCATCAACACTGGCACCATTTGGCTCATTATGCTTTTTAGACACTAATGGAAGGGATTGATCCATTGTGTCTGGTTTCAAACTAGCCAAACTAGCAGCAGAGTTGTGGGAAAAGCCCTGAGCAGCTGCCAAAGTCCCTCGGCCAACTCTAAGCTGGTAGCGACTGTCGCTGAACCATTTACGTATGTCATTACGAGTCAGCCCAGTTTCCTCCTGCAGGCGTCTTAGTTCACCCTCTGATGGCCAATTCTCTCGTAGAAAGCTCTTGCGGAGAGATGCCAGCTGAGACTTAGATTTCCTATAACGGCTGTGACGATTTTGTTGAGAATGCGTCTCTGAAATGCTGAGGGTGGGTTCTGACTGTGGTTCTTGCTTATCTTCTGGTGGATGATAATAATATGAATCTTGTGGAGGTGGAAGACTGGAGCTGAAACAAGGAGCAGAAGGTTTTGCCGATTTATAGGAATCTGGTGACTCGCATCTTGATCTCTTTTTTGGGTTAGCCACTAATGACTCCTCCACTTTTCCATCAACCACAGTGTCAGTGCAATTCTTCCCCTTGTTGCTTATCTCTTGCTCTTTCCCCGGTGTTTCAGAAGAATCGTTGTAAAGTTCAGGTACAGACAGCTTTCTGCGCGTCTCTTCAATTTCCTCAGAAGACCAACTGATGCCATATTTAATTCTTTGTACCATGAACCACACTTTCACTTTATCCAGTGGCAGGACACAAACCTTGGCAAGAAGGTTAACCTCACGTGATGACGGGTATGGAAATAAATTAAAGGCCTGAACCAGTTCTGGAATAGAGTCAAGTTCACTGGTCTGATCAGACTGTGTCCAAACCAACTTTAATCCTTCGGACACAAGTGGCAGACACACTGCTGAATTAGTATTAGTGGTGAAACTGGCCATACCATTTTCCACGGTACCACATTTATAACGAGAATCAGACTTTGCCTTGTCATTTCCTTCAATGATACACCTCATCCCCTTGACTTTCAAAGGGGATTTCAGATTCACTGGCTGTGCACCATTGCTGTTTATTTTATTGTAGATTTCCATCTAGGTTATCGGTGGTTGTCCCTTGACCTAGAAGAAAGAAATGGTTTAGCGTCTTTGGTTTTAACTTACTGTAGATAAGTACATGTGTCTGATCTGAAGTTTTTTGCCCATGCGGATGAGAAACATGTCACTCTACCCACGATTGTGAATCCCAACAAAACTCCTGGTATCCCGGGTTCCCCTCCCCCAGTGTTGTGACTGACTTTTGTTGTGCGAGAGTGGGGGATTGGTGGTAAAGGGTGTGGGCGTGAAAATGTTGGAAACGCATTGCAATTAAGTTTCTCACCCTTTCTCTGATCGGCGTATTTGGACCTCCAATACTTCAGTCCAAAATCAGTATGTCCAGATTCTGCAATACAAAGCAAAGAAAAATGTAGGTTATGCAGGTTTTCTTATTCAAATGCTAATTAGGCTCTGTATAATAGTGCATGGAATAAAAGCATGGCTCTGCAACAGGTGTTATTTGATTTAAAAAAAAAAAAAAAAAAGGTTAAAATGCTGATTTCTGTTGTAATGGTTATTGTCAATAATTGAAATGATCAGGTTTAACATTTGTAGAGTTTCTTTTTGGACACATTTTAGTTAGGTAATCAAGAGAAACCCACACCTGGGAGTCAAATTCAAGGATCAGAAAAACACCAATATTTTGGTCAAGCTACAAAATAGCAAGAATAATTTGTATCTTAAGGGCTTCTAAACAACTACCCAAGAGAAATAAGTCGAAGCCTGGCATAAGCTGAGCGGGTGTTTCTAACGACGAGAAAAGAGGTGAAAACTTTACGACAAGAGAGGCTCTTCTAGGCTAACTTTTTGATGAACGTGGCGCAGTGTTATTGCTATAAGCAAACGCTGCAGTCCAATTCAACGGGGTGAAGCAACACAAGTAAATAAACAAACATTAAACTGCTGTAATAAGAAACAAAGCTGGTAAACCTATGGCGTACCATGTAAACGCGTCTCTGCACAGGCGCACTCCGGCCCCGACAGAGCTACACAGAGAGCTGTAAAGTAAAAATAAACTTACCCAGACAGACCTCGGTCTTGGTCGAAAGCCAGAATGATACAAAAAGTACCAAAGCTACTCCATATTCAGCTCTCGGATGCGACGTTTTTCCAGCAACACGACGGAAACAATACCGCCTGACCGTATGTTTGACCCTGGCCTGCGGATTATGTTTGAGGAACAAACATACAAGTTGGTCGCCTTCCCCAAGAGTTGAGTAATGGTTTCCTGTCACAAAACGCACAAACACCCCGAAGGACTTGCACCCGCTCAGTTTATGACAATAGTTTGGACACTTCGGTCGGTCCGCCGTTGCTTTTGTTCTTTAACTCAAGCACCCTCCCGTCCGGTCAGATCGTGGCGAGGCGGGGCTGACGACGAGGAAACCCAAAAAATCCAAATGACTCGACTCTGTGGGTGTGTCCGTCTGGAGGAGCAGGCCGCGGATTGGTCCATGGAGGTGTCTGTAACGTGCTTCTCTCCACTGGGAGCCCGCCTCCTGAAAAAGGCCTCTGAGCCCGCAAAAACATGGGACAATAACGACACTGGGAATTCTCCTGAGCGGTGCAAAAACGTGTTTTCTTTTATGGCCCAAATGCCAGGCTCAAACGTGACCGAATAGGTTATTTTAGCATTTAGTCATTTTTAATTGCATATGTAAAAGGTTAATCAGCACGGCGTGACTGGTTAGCCTTCCAACTATCCGCTATCGATTTAGTGCAAAAATGAAATAGATAGCCTACTCCTTAAAAAAAGAAGCTCTCCCTTAGGGTCAAATGACCAGGTTTGGCCCGCAAACAGCGTAGCTGGGCTTGTTTTCACAGCTCTAGGATACACATTATATTATTACATATAGGATAAATAATACATACACACATGCATTTTTTTTAAACTCTATGTTCCTATTTATTTAAAAATATATTTCTGAAAGTAAATATAGTAAATCCAGCACCCTCACCCTGAATCTCAAAACCAGGACCTAATCTTAACTCTATAACAAGGTCATAAATCACTAGCATATAAACTTACCGTACCTTAGCATCGTGACACTGTCCTGGCATTTTACCATAACCTAAAATCAAAGATCTAACCATAATAAAAAAAATATTGAATACAATTTAGCCAAAATGTAAGAATATCAACCCTTTTATCAAAATTCTCCAACAAACACTGACCGTTTAAAAGAGAGACGTCTAACAAACATGGGAACAGAGAAGGTTGGCAGTGACCAGCACATTCTGACCTTGTGTCCTGGGTCACCCACCTTGACTTGCATCTACAGAATATAAAATATAAGGCGAGATGGACGATGGTTCGAGGATACCACAGGAGCAGATTGGCCAGGAACAGTTCTCCTAAATTTAAGATGGCCTAACAAAATTAATTTACAACTCTTCAAACATTGTGATTGTTTCAACTGTTTATATAAAGTGAAGCTACATTAGTCATTTTAAAACACATACAGCAAAAATTGAGAATTACAGTACATAGCGTGCTACAATTGTAGATCCTTCATAAGCAAAACTTCATAACTTCATAACTTCATTCGTTGATTAGAAATAGTATGACATATTAACACTAAAAACAGTCCTATATTGTTGTAGTGTAGACTCTTACATGAATGCACTGGAATGATAAATAATGCTCAAAAGTAATTGTTGTTCAAAGCAAACACAAAACGTGGCAGTCTTATGAAAGATGGAACCACATATGAGAGCCATGAGAGGTAAGGAGTCCGTCCCAGGTGGAATTTTAGGGAGGTGTAATCCAACACACTGCGCCCTGAAATAAGGAGGTAGAAATAGAAAAAGTAATAATATAAATATATATAAAATAATATATATGATGAATTAATATTACCATCAATATCTTGGATCCCATATAGTCGTGAAAGGGAGGAAGTCATCAGAATTTTGCCAGTCAGAGACATCTGATTTTTATCTTTTGTGGAGAAAATTTTTTTTTTTATTAATGACATTAAACATAGGAAGAATGTGACAGGATATTATTCACTATACCTTTTGCCAAGTTGACAATACACTTGCCGCTCATCTCAGTAGTTTCTCCATTGACAAAAACGTCTGTCATCTATGTGTCCAAAAACAGGTTACTGTTAGTGAGACACTTTTTAGGTGAATACATTTCAGTTTTTTGCTAATTGACAACCTTTGGATCAATCTTTTCTTCCATTACAAACTGTGAGATCAGTTCTGTTTGCACTGCTCCTGGCCAAAGGCTCACAGAAACAACTCCACGATTTCTGAGTTCAAAGGCCATGTCAACTGCCAGTCTGTCACACTTTTAAGAAACCACAAAAAAAATGACTAATTGATTTATTATAACTGTAAAAGCAACTAAATTGAATAAACCTACCGCTGCTTTACCGACTCCATAAGGAACATTAAACAAATAGCGTAAACCACCAAAAGAGGAAATGGTGACAATCAAACCATGCCCTTGAGCCACCATTAAACGTGAGGCAAAGACAGAGAAGATATAGTGGCCTCTGTAACAGAAACACGTGTATGAATAGTGAACATAAGCACAAGGATAAATAACCAACATTACATTCATTAGCTGTGGGCTCACCTGAGACCTGTGTTATTGATTGCATCCCACATACTTGGATCAATTTCCCAAAACTTCTTTCCCATATTATCAAAAATAGCCTAGTAAAACATATAATGGATTCAAATTAGGTTTGATAACATAGGTCCATGTTCTATTGAGACATAATCATTCTTATCTACCTGCACTCCTGCGTAGGCATTATTAACCAGAATGTCCAGTCGGCCTTGTTGTTCACGTTTAATTCGTTCAAAGAGTTCTTCAATATCTTTGTCATTTGTAGAGTCGCATTTAACTGGGACGCAGTTGCCACCTCTTTCTTTAATCTTAAAAAAAAACAAAAACATAAAATAGGTTAGGCCAAACTTCTCACTCTTTCAACCCCAACATCCAAAAGGCCCCCCCAATAATAATTTGCCATCTATTCAAACAAATATGTATTTTTTTTGTTTTGAATTTACATAAAAACATAAATGGTAAAGGCTTAATATAGATTTTAAATAGTATGTTAAAAAATATATTGTGTAATGTTGATTTCAAACTTGCACCCCTGCACTGTGATAGGTTAACACAAAACTGTCTTTTATAAGAAGAACATCGTATAATTATAACAATTAGGCTTATAAATGATTGAAAACTTGATTCTAAAAGGCCGCGTATCATATCCGATACATACTTTTCTGAGACCTTTAGCATCTCCATATAAAAACTTTACAATTTGATACTTGTCTTCGGCATATTTTTGCACTGCAATACAGTATTTGGGCAAATCAGTTTCAGAAATACTGAATCAAATGTTATGTATTGAGAACGCTTAGGTACACAAAAATCAGTTTTATAGATGGCTAAAATAAGGTACTACCGACAATGTCCTGTACCTCCCCAGGATCATCCCAAATTTATTTAGAACCACTCGAAACTGTAGACGACTCCGGGCCAATTTATACCAGTCCAAACCAAATCGGTCTGAGGCAATTCAAGTTGAAACTAGTCCTAACCCAGCCTAGTGCAGACCAAAACCCAGTTTAGACCTATCCAAACCCATACTATGCCACTCCAAAACCAGTCTAAACCTGGCCTAGATGAGTCCATACTCAGGCTGCACCAGTCTGAACCAGTGTAGAGTCTGCCCAGACCAGTCTGAACCCAGAGCAGACAAGTCAAGACTCTGTACTAATCAGAACCCAAACAAAACCTGCTGAAACCCACTCTTGACTGGCCCAAACCCAGTGAACAACAGTCCAAACCCAGACCTGGCCTGTCTTGAAACATTCGATCTGAGTGCAGACCAGTCAAAACCTAGTCTGGACCAATCGAAACCCACGTATTCCGAAAAAGCAGCCGTTCTTAATTGCAGGTCAAATGTAAAAGGTGTTAATACATTTCATGGAATGTGCAATCATAATACAAACAAAAAACATACATGCATTTCGTTTTACATTCTGTTTAAAAGAGCAATAAACTATAAATATAGATTTTTAAAAATCTGGATTTTCTTTTAAGTATTTCATGGGTCACTCTGTTCTTACAGGGCTATGGGGCAGTCCAGTTTACAACTCTGATGTAATCCCGTAACCTAACAGACTCATGCCCTTTACCTTTAATATATTGCGCAAGCAGAAGGACTTTTACCTGAGCGGCGCTTTCATGCAGCGTCTTCTCGCAGCGGCCGGTTATGTAGACAGTGGCTCCTGCCTCTGAGAGCTGTAGGGCTATGCCTTTGCCGATGCCTCTGGAAGCTCCAGTCACCACACACACCCAACTGGACAGGGACATGTTGGAGTCTCATCCAAGAAAAAAAACATTCATATTGGTGATGCAAAGTGCTAAAAAACAACAACAAGAACAACAACCACAACAAGGTTGAATTAAACACAATCAACCAAAATGTAGGCATGGACTATATAAGTTGGATAAAAGTTGTCCCGTTACTAATTCAGATTTAGAACAAATTACGTTTTAACATGCCTTTGCTTCTCAAACGTACGACTAGTCCAATGTAACTATGTTGTTATAAAGGTAACAAGGAAACAGTCTTACCTGCAAATATCTCTGCGACTGTGACAGTGACTAGTCTTACCGAATGCCAGTCCTCTGGTCAGTCAAGCGACAGCTACGTGTTTTCATTATGAATTCTCGCGAGAAAAAGCGAGAATTTTCACAAGATGTCCAACGGTGCCGCAAATGATGGGGTTTGTTTATGTTTCGGCCAACATGAGCTTTTATCACAGGCTTGTTTAAATAGCTAATATCTCCGCCTGGATTGTCGGTGAACGTGGGCAGCTGAAGCCGAGGGGCAGAGAAACAGCCTGGAGGCAAATTGATTAAAACACACCACGGTCTGACGCGCATATCACAAATTACGTGATCTTCATCCATTGTGAAAATGACTTTTAGCACACCAAGATCAGATATTACTTATGCTATCCATACTGTACAACAGCCTGGCCCAATCGGCTCTCTAAACAGCGGTCTCCTGTCTCCGCACATGCTACACAGCACTGCATTTCCCATCATGCATTTAGACTTTGTAGTCCATCAAGGCGCTGCAGTCTCTTTTCATCGGCTTCACCGCGTTGCAAGCCCCCTTAAGCCGGCTTGATCTCATGATATTACAGACTGGCGCTCAGGTGTAGGACCGTCCGCCTTCGCCGTCTTGCTCTGCTTAAATAAGGGTGATTCTATCCCTCTTCCCACCAGCACATACTGCAATAATCATTAGCCTGGCTCCAGTGACTCATCTGTGTGCAATGGTGTGAAGAGGGCTAATGTAAAGTAATGAGCTGTAGAACACAGTTAAATAATTAACCTTTAGATTTATTAAGACAAATATGTAAACTTAAAGTACAATGGAAAAGTCCCATTAATTATTCCTTTTTACTTTTACCCAAAACCTGGTCCAGAACAATTAGAGGAAAAACAAAAAAAAAACAGTCACATGATTGCGTGTATTTTCCTGCTGTACAAAGGGGATGTACAAAAGGTTGCCAATATTGGGGCATTACTCCTTCCCAGCTGTTCCTGCAACACACCTGTAAAAATGTGCTACAAAAATGGGGTCCTTTTCTTCCAAAATGTGTAAAAAATTATTCCTTTCTTCTTCATCCCAAGACTCAAACCACTGGCTCCAAAGTCTCAGCTGGCATTCAAAGATGTTTGGAAGTTTGTCCTTCACCTGGCCAATGTAAAAAACAAGAAAAGAACAAAGAACATACTGTTAGAAATATGGTTTGTGACTTATACATTTAAATCTACCACGTCAACTACCTGAAGAGTACTGAGTGAGTCCAACAGGGTGCACACCTTCCCAGGTACAGCCTTTCCCAGTAGGTCCTGCATGAAGCGCTCCCTTTGACAAGCGTTCCAACCCTGAAACCAGCTCAAAACACACCGCTGCTCCTGGAGGCTCACATAGGACACGGGCAGTGGTTCTTTATCCTGGGGTCCGGTGGAAGAACTGCACGACAGGTTCTCCAGGCTGGGGGGTCCTGATATATGGTGGGGAGCAGATGGAAAGTCTTTGGAACTGGAAGTGGCGCGACCGGGCCATTCATGGGGAGTGATCGTGGGCACAGCTCGGTCTGTTAATCCCTGGAGTTGGTTGAAAGCCGTGCAAAGGCGCCCAGTGCAGTCTGCAGAGTCTGTGTGCTCGTTCGAGCTTTGATGTGTACTATGAAACCACGCCATCGTCCAGAAATATATTTGCGTCTGTCGCGCTAACTTACAAAACGATACGTCAAAGGAATTAATATATCTCACAATTTTCATAAAATAACATAACATCGAAGGCTCACTAACCTCAAACCACAACACTTCATGGTCACTTCCTTAACCCGCTTTTGGACGTTGTCGCCACCTACTGGGTTGGAGCGTAGGCAATGTATAACGTTTGTGAGTTTATAAAACAGTTCCAAAAATAAATATTTGCATCTTGAGTACACTCTTTTATTATGTATTGTCTGGAGTGAATAGTTCAACATGCAGGATTTTTTTATTAGAGCAAAATTTGTCAAAGAGCTCTGACGTCACAGACAGGGAGGCGTCGCTCGCGCTCGGCTCTGGTTAGAGGAACGGAAAATGGCGGATCTCGAGGACGTAACTCTGGACGGGAGACCGCTCCAGTCCCTTCGAGTAGCTGATTTAAAAGCTGCCCTCGAAGAAAGGGGACTTTCTAAAAGTGGACAGAAAAATGCTCTCATCAAAAGACTCAAGGGGGTGAGTTTATTTCTACATAAACAGCTACAGTTGTTGCTAGCAGTGGCTAATGCAGAGACTGGCTGATGCTTTGCTGAGGGCCAACAAATTATAGCTAAAGAGGATCTTTATAAGTATCTGTGGAGCATATTTAACCAACAGCACGCATTTTGTGGAACAAAACCATGCATAATGTTTAAATGTGTTAAGTTTTGTAACTTTGTAGCTTGTGTGATCAGGTGGTGTTGTCATGATCATGTTAGCTCTCGCTGCTACACGTTTGGAGTTGAGCGCTGGCCTTAGCGCCTACCCGATATTTGCGTTTCTCTACAACCTTACATGGGAACACGATGTGCATAAACTGGGTATTTGTTGTTTGGCATACAACACGCCAGTTAAAACGACCTGAAACAAACCAGTGGGATTTTAATGTTTTATGTACGTGGCAAGATCGTTTAACCACATTGCGTGTTGCTCTGTAAACTGTTTGTTTACAGTGCAACACGCAATTTTGTGCCACGGATTTTTTTTTTACGTTATAGGTTCTGAGTATCATTATTAAATACGATTTAAAATGCATAATTGTTGGTTGTTTGTACTGTATTAATGTTCGTGTTAATTTTCTTTGATGGGTTTCCCCCCCTCTACTGCTGTTTATAGGCCCTCATGCTGGAGAATCTGCAACGAACCTCCACAGCTCATGTTGGACTCCAGCCTAATTCTCAGGCATGTCTAAGTTACTTGAATATTATTAATAGTTGTATTATAAGCAATATTTGAAAAAAGGTGACTTTTAAAGTTGGATGTTTGTTTTAAACAGATTGGTGAAGAAATGAGCCAGAACAGCTTTATTAAGCAGTATCTTGCAAAACAACAAGAGCTCTTGAGGCAGCGTTTGGAGAGAGAAGCCCGCGAAGCATATGAAACAAATGGTTAGTAATTAAATATTACCATATTTTTATGTCTGTGATCGCTCTTTTAATAATATACATTTTTATCTCCTGTCTTGGTGATCATATTAAACATTTTAAAATAGATCAAGAAGATCACAATGATGTAAATAACAGCGCCTGTCCTCCACAAGTCCAGGTAAGATGTATTTTTTGCTTTTGTTGAAGTTGATATCAATGACTGCTAGGCTTAAAGTGAATTTAAATAACTTTCTATTTTTTAGGACGCTTCACCTGCTGTGATTGACCATTTCAAACCACCAGGCCCCTCTAGTGGGCAAGCAGTGCCAGAGGGATTGAGTCACAGACATCAGGAGGCTGCCATGTCACGTCCACCCGCCTCTGGCTCTGTGGCTCAAGACAGAAGTGAAGCTCCAGTTGACAGTGATGAAGACGATAGTGAGGATGGAGAGGAGGATGGTGGTGATGATGATGATGATGACTGGGACAATAAAGTTCTCCCCAGACAGCCAGTGAGGGCACCCATGGTCAGGGAGAGATCTGCAGCATCTTGCCAACCTCAACAACAACATATGCCTTCACTTTTGTCCCCTCAGCTGCGCCAGCCAACACCACCACCTTCTCCACCACCAGAATTATCATTTCCTTTACCTGACACTCCTAAACAGAGTCCCCCTAGTCCTGATGAAGCTCCATCTGGTCGATCTCCCTCTTCCTCCAGCTCAGGTTCATCAAGCAGTGGCAGCCGTAGCAGCAGCCCCGAACCTCACGGTGGACATGCTGAGCGCAAGCCTGGCCCCTTGACACTTTTAGCAAGAAAAATGGAGTCCGAAGGTGCTTTTTCTGGAGCTGAGTGGCATAGCCGTAATACCAACAGACAGGACAATTGCTCATCAGTTTTGTTTCCCAATCAAGTTGGTCCTGAGGGTTTGGTGTCCTCTGGCCCACACTTGCCAACTGTAAGCCATGCACCAGTTAATCTAGGCTCAATCAAAGGCCATGCCCAAGTCCCTATAAGTGTATTGAAGGCAACGGCAGAGAGAGATGCTGAAGTTGAAAGGGAAAAGGCTCTCGAGCTCCGAAGGCAAGAGCAACAAAGAAAACTTGAGCAAGAACGGGCTTTGGATGAGGAACGGGTAAGAGCTGAACAGCAGAAAGCTTTGGAGAAAGAACAGTTTGAACAGGAACAAGCTTTAGAAAGGGAAAAAGCTCTTCAAATGAAGAGGGAGCTTGCGTTAGAAAGAGAGAAACGTGAAAGAGAAGTAGCTTTAGCTAAAGAGAGAGAACGACAAAGTGCTCTAGAGATTGAGGTGGCTTTGCAGAGAGAACAAGAGGAGCGCGAGAGGGAAGAACAAGCAAGAGCTCAAGCTTTGGAGAGGGAGAGGGCCCTGGAGCAAGAGAGGTTTGAAAAGAAGCGAGCTCTGGAGGCTGAAAAGATAGAAAGGGAGAGGATGGAGAGGGAAAAGGTTTTGGAGCAAGAAAGATTGGAACAAGAGAGGTTGGAGAGAGAAAGGGCTTTGGAGCGCGAGAGACTAAAGAAAGAACGGATGGAAAGGGAACAAGCTTTAAAACAAGAGAGAATTGAGCAAGAAAGAGCTCTAGAACTTGAGCAAGAAAGGGTGGCCCTTGAGAGAATCGAGCAAGTAAGAATTGAGCGAGAAAGGATGGTCCATGAGATAATCGAGCGAGAGAGAATTGAGCGAGAAAATGCTCTAGAGCGAGAGAGAATTGAGCGAGAAAAGGCTCTAGAGCGAGAAAATGCTCTAGAGCGAGAAAAGGCTCTAGAGCGAGAGAGAATTGAGCGAGAAAAGGCTCTAGAGCGAGAAAAGGAAAAGGCTCTAGAGCGAGAAAAGGCTCTAGAGCGAGAGAGAATTGAGCGGGAAAAGGCTCTAGAGCGAGAAAAGGAAAAGGCTCTAGAGCGAGAGGGGATTGAGCGCGAAAAGGCTCTAGAGCGACAGAGAATTGAGCGAGAAAAGGCTCTAGAGCTAGAGAGAATTGAGCGAGAGATGGCTCTAGAGCGAGAGAGAATTGAGCGAGAGATGGCTCTAGAGCAAGAGGGAATTGAGCGAGAAAAGGCTCTAGAGCAAGAGAGAATTGAGCGAGAAAAGGCTCTAGAGCAAGAGGGAATTGAGCGGGAGAGAATTGAGCGACACAGAATTGAGTTAGAAAAGGCTCTAGTGCGACAGAAAATTGAGCAAGAAATGGCTTTAGAACAGGAGAGAAAAGAAAAAGTTCTAGAACATGAGAGAATAAAGCGAGAAAAGGCTCTAGAACAGGAAAGGGTAGGGCGAGAAAATGAGAGGGCAGAGCGAGAAAAGGCTCTAGAACAGGAGCGGATGGAGCGAGAAAGGGCTCTAGAGCGAGAGAGAATTGCACAAGAAAAGGCTCTAGAACAGGAGAGAATGGAGAGAAAAAAGGCTTTAGAGAAAGAAAAGATGGAGGAAGAAAGGGCTGAAAGAGAAGCAACTTTGGAAAGGGAAAGACTGGAAAAGGTTGAACAGGGAAGACTTGAGCTAGAGAGGGTGCAGGAACAGGAGAGACGAGCATTAAATGAAGACCGAAAAGCCAAGGAAAGCACATTGGAGTTAGAAAAAAGATTAGCTGACAGCTTAGAGAAAAAAAGTACAGCACATGAAAAGACTGGAGCAGAGGAATCTAGGATGACTGAAGTGGAGAGTGAGGAGCATTTTCCTCTTACAGGTGAGATTGGTTTTGTGCCTACTCCTACCCCCCTCTCCACAGGAATATCAACTGACGCAAACAAGCAAGAAGGTGAAGTCCATGGTCCGGTTACCTGTGAAGGCCAATCAGAGGAGTCAAATAAGTCTTCACCGTCCATATTTAAGAAATTCAAATTCACAAGAAACACCCCACTACAACCACATGCAGCCTCCCGGATCATCAGGAGGCCCCGAACATTTTCTGATACCCCAACGCATTCTGCCCCTGTCATATCAGATTGTAATGCTGAAAGTCAACTGCAGAAAGATCAATCTGCAGATGCAGATGTAGATGATACTGGGAGGGTGATATCAAAGATAAAACATGTTGAAGCCACGGAAAGCGTAGAAAAGGATGGTGACTCAAACCTAATGGCAGAAGATAAGGAAGACCATGAAGTGAAGGGATCTATTAAGACGGCTGTAGACAATAAAATGGGTCCTTCTGGTAGGGGAAGAGACACAAAGAAGACTGAGAAGAAGGAAACAAGAAGGTCATCAAATGATTTGTCCTCATCCGAATCTGACTCGTCGTCCTCTCACTCCACTGGCTCATCCTCGTCTGTAGGGAAAGCCTACCCCTCACAACCGCGCAGAGTAAGTGTTCTAGACATTATTAACTTTTAAAAATATTTAATTTTTTGGAAAGACTTTATATCAAGCAGTATGTGTATAAAAATCTACTTTGTTGTAGGATGATTCATCGTTTCTTCAAGTTATTGAAGTATCAAAAGAGCAAGAGAAGATGGCTTCAATACAAATGGAGATTTCTTCAGAGAAGGTACAATTTGATAAAGGTGTTCTTTTCTAGGTCAGCTGATGTTTGCAGAAATAAAATAGGATCTAAATCCACTAATGTTTTCATCTAATCACAGCTAAATGAAGCACCTACCCATGATGCTGGCCAAAGAAGAAAGGACTTCTACAATGAGAATGAAAAGCCTGAGAATAGGTAATAATACACATACTTCAGTCAAAATTGTTGCACAAGAAGGGACAGTCACAGTATATGTAATTTTCACTCACATTTTCATTTTGATTTAATTATAATAATAATAATAATAATAATAACTTTTATTTATATAGCGCTTTTCAGTGACCCAAAGACGCTGAACATAATAAAAAAAGGGGGGGTATTTACAGACAGGGGGGACAACACGTACAGAACACATTAATATACAGATAAAATGAACAAGACAGAAGAAGTAGAGAGAAAAAGATGGGGATGTAACAGGGGGTAGAAGTGTAGGTAATTATACTATTCATGTTACATGTTTTCAAGTGAGACTATATGTAATTGTACTTTTAATATCCGCGGAATATCACATTTTAATATACAATTTCATGTATTGTACAGCCAAGGAGAGTTTGCTGTGTCAGAGCCAGAGAAGGGTATCGAGGGCAACGAGGTAAGGCACTTGTAGCTGTTAAAGTTACTGGTTATTAACCTGGGTTAGTCCATGAGTAGTTTATATTTATTGTCATTGTGTGTAAAGCCTGTCAAAGGCATTCACGTCAAGGGTTGTCTCATTGTGGTTGACTTTTAAACCCCAAATGATTGCTTTGTTAAAAGGTGGTCATGCTTCTTCCATTGCCCATATTGGTACCTGCATACTGCTACCACTTCTACTGCTGCCACTTCCACACCTGTCCACTGTCCCAAAGAACCCAGAGTTGACATCAAGCCTACCCCCTAGCCTGCTCTGCAGACTCTGGAAAAGGACTAACACCAGTGGCTGGCTATCTTATTAAGCATGGATTAAGATAGCAAAAGCTGCCCTGTTCCTGAAAACTCAGATTTACCCATGAACCCATGAACATTAAACCAGCTTTCTCCTGACACTATTGAACTTTTCTGGTTGCATGTAAAGACAGTTGGCGTTGTTTTTCATTCATGGATTATTTTATTCAGTATTGGACTTCTTATTGATTTATCTACTACACAAGATTGTGGAGCAATGGTGAACATTCATAATCCCTCACTAATACTTGATTGCGTTGAACATTAACGGTGGCAGCTTACACCTGCATGCTGGATACTGGATATACTTATTGGAGCTCGTCTATTTCTTCTAAGCTTCATCTGCACACCTGAGTTTGGACTGCTTTGAACTGAAACATTTTGTGGCGCTCTCTCAATGAACTATTGAATACACGAAGCCAAGCAACCTAAAGATTTCTCAGCCACCTTGATTGGACCTTTGTTGCCTAGATCAGTACTTGCAGTCAAGATTGGGCCATATCCAAACCAGTAAGGATCAGGTGTCTTTGATTCAAGGGAATAAGTAGACAAATCACAACACATTACTTTTTTAACACTTAGTCTTCAGCTACTTTCAGTGGTTACCACCAAAATCTGACCGTTCTACACATTTGATAATTTGTGATTTCATATAAAATGTTCACATTCATTTTCAAAGTGTTTTTTAGACATATTTTAAATTGAAGAAAAACACAGTACTATGTTTTAGATTTTTGCACCAGTATCTTCCCAGTTGTGTTTGTGGTATGATTTGGTTATATCCTTTATTTTTTCCCCACAATTTCCTACTGACCATTTCCCATGTGCTCTTGGTCTTGTTTTATCTCCTTTTGTTACAGACGCCTAAAGCCTTCTCAACTCGTAAGATTTCTCTTAGCAGTGAGTAACCCTACCCTTTCGAAATAATATTTACTTTTTATTGTAAACTATGCATTTACATGAAGTCCTAGTTGTAGAAATTGGTAATTGAAGATAATGTTGTGTTATACAGGCAGCAAATCATCTCCTGGCAGCACAGAGAATGATCATGAGTTGGGGTCAGCGGGTGGCCGCAAGAGGAGGTGGGGCTCTAGTACAGCCGTCACTGCCAAAAAACCTTCCATCAGCATCACCACAGATTCTCTTAAGGTAAGACTGTATGATGTTCATTTTGCAAAATGGCTGGTTCAATTTTAGATAACGTGTTATTCATACTGTTGATGTTTGAATTTAACACCCGTTTTATTTCTTACAGTCTTTGATTCCTGACATCAAACCTGCCTTAAACCAGGAAGTGATGATGGACCTTCACCCAGAGGATCCTGTCCTGTCTGAAACTGAGGATGAAGACAAGAACCATGCTGACCAAGAACTCCAGATCTGCCGAACAGTAACACAAGTTAGTTTATAGTTTCTGCAGAAATACATTTGATTGTTGTATATTTTGGTGATTTCCCCTTCATATCTGAGTTGTTTTTTTAATTGATATGTAAAGGTTGTAAATGTGGAGAACCAGGAAAATGGGCAAAAAGAAGCAAAAATAAGGCGAGAGGAGTCAGATGAGGAAGATATGCAAGATGAAAAGGAGACCAAATCTTATGACGAGGACCCAACATATTTGCAAGCCATAGAGGCCCCTTCACCATTGCACACCCGTCATAAAGAAGAAATTAACACTGGTATTAAAATAAACCCATATATTTAAAGTATTCATATTTCCTTCTTGTTTGTGGTGTTAACCTTGCTGAATTATTTGTTTAATTTCTTTTTGCAGTGACTCCTAGTGACATCCCCTTTCGTCGATCAATCAGCCAACAGAAGATGGGCGTCTCCATCACCATTGATGATCCTGTGCGCACAGCCAGGCAGCCATCACCTCCTCGGGGAGATGTTTCTAACATTGTTCATGTCTGCAACCTGGTAAATGAACTACTCATTCACACAAAATCTTGCACTTCTTTTTAGAGGTGCAAAAGCCCTGACCAAAGCTGTGTGTTTTAGGTGAGGCCATTTACCCTGGGACAACTCAAAGAACTGCTTAGCAGAACAGGCACTCTTGTGGAAGATGGCTTCTGGATTGACAAAATCAAGTCTCACTGCTATGTCACTGTAAGTTGCATGTTTTTTTTTGTTTTTCTACCTTAATCTGTCAGAATATTTAAACTAACTGCTATCTTAATATTACTGTTTAGTATTCTAGCTCTGAAGAAGCAGTTGCCACACGGGCAGCACTTCATGGTGTTAAATGGCCACAAAGCAACCCAAAAGTTCTTCGAGTAGATTTCTGCCATCAGGATGAGGTAAAGCCTTATGACATGCTGTTTTATGTTCTTGCACTTGTCACTTTTACCTTCTAAACATAATTTTTTAAATATATATTTAGCTGGACTTCCACAAAGGTTTAGGTTCAGGTGAAAGACCTGGAATTGGAGTGCAAAGTCATAATCAAGGGCTTCCTTCACTTCTCCCTGAGCGAGACCAATGGGCTGAGCGCGAGCGTGAAATGGGCCGCAGGGAGCGAGCACGAGCAGAGCGGGAATGGGACCGGGATAAGGTCCGAGAATTTGGGAAGAGTACGGAGGAAAAAGAAGCAGGTGCGCAGAGATCTAGTTCCAGAGAGAAAAGCCGCAAGGAGAGCGCAAAGGGCAAAGAGAAGAAAACTGAGAAAAAAGGTAAGTTTGATCTTTACAAGCAATAATTAATGAAAAGGGGCATTGGTTTACGTTGTTTTGGGGTTTTGACAGAGAAAGCAGAGGATCCACCGGCAAAACTGCTTGATGACCTTTTCAGAAAAACTAAAGCAGTTCCTTGCATATACTGGCTTCCCCTCACAGAGGAACAGGCAAGATATACATATTTTGAATTTAATGAATAAAATGATCAAGCAACTAATTTTATTTAGTTTTTTCCCTGTAGTATCTTCAGCGTGAAATGGCTAGAGTTGAAAGAAGGAAAGAACGAGAAAAGCAACGCAAAAAGGATGAAGAGGAAGCTGAGCAGAAGAAAAAAGAAGAAGAAAACAAGGAGAAAATGAGAGCTGGAGGTGGAGGTGGCATTACAGTCGACCGCAGTGAGAATGAGAATGACAAGATCAGAGACCGAGCCAGAGGCCGAGGTAGGGACAGGGAAAGGGACAGGGAGGTTGACAAACGCAGGGAGGGTTATCGTAGGCCTGGTGGCTATGCCCCCCCCAGTGGACGCCGCTCACGCAGCCGAAGTGACCCCCGAGAACGTAGGCGCTAGTGGAAAATTGCTTAATGGAACTCGAGAGACCATACTTCCATTTGCCTTTCACTACATGTACTTTAATATGACAGAGACCCTAATGGAGGACCAACTGATGTCACAGCATCTCTAAAATAATTTCTTTTTAAATCACATCTACACCTACATGCGATCATGCTGAGAGGGGACCATTATTCTTTTGCAGTGTTTTCCAGAATGCTGTACGTCATGCCTATGTCAAGAGTTTTGTTCTCTTTGTATGTTTGCCTTATTTTGTCTTGACAGCATTGCGTTATAGCACTGGGTAATTATAAGTATCCTGATGTTCCCTGTTGCTGCTTAAATGTAGGTGTTGACTAACTTGCAATCAGTTGCCTCAAGTGTTAGCAGCTCAACGGTCCAAGGTTCAGTCCTTCTGTTGCTGTTGTCAGAGGATGTCCTGCAGCACTGGTCTAAAAAGAACAATTCTCTTTTCAGCGACAAATAACATAAATATTTGGAGAAAACAGTTTTAACATTTTGTACAGACAAAATAATCAAAAGCCAAGTCTGTAAATGAGGCAGCTTTGGAATATTTTTGGACAGGTGTATATTAACAACCAAGGTATTTAGTAATTGGTAGTTATTTCTCACCTTGAGCCAACTCTTTACAGGCTTGACCTGTTTATGATTATGTCCTTAACATTTAATCTGTTCCATTATTCCCCAGCACCTCCTCCTGTAGTGTTCATACAGGCTTCAGAGGGAGTTCGCTCACTGATGGGTTTTAATATTGTTTATCATTTTAGTACAAAGGTTTGTTTTTTAATTTTCTTTAAGTACGCCTATTGGTGAATGTACAAATAATAAAAACTGAGACTTAAAATCATTTCATTATTTCCTAGTTCACTGTGTGCGGTGCTATTCTTACACTAAAGCTGTAAATAGTTTGTCTACTTATAATTGATAGCGTGATAGCATATACCGGTAGTCTAGAAATGATACAGAACTTAAGTTATCCAAATAAATTCACATTAAGTTTTTCAATCCCATCTGCATAAGCTGTCCACAAGGTGGCAGACATGCTAAATGGCTTTGTATAGACAATGTCAATGAAATGGGTTTACATTTAAATGGTTGCTTTTGAAGATATAGGTTGCATTCATATCAAAATTAAGTTTCCAAATGGTGCGGACAGCATTGGCTTATGTTTCTTAGGATTTTTTTATACATAATCATTTTTTATATTTGTTATGAAGAAATTATTGTGTCACTTTTCATTTAATGTGGATGGGTCCCGTAATGAAGGAAAAATACATCTGCAAAATTACTATCAGAAAATTCTACTATAAAATTGGTGTCCCCCTAAAACCTATGCACTTGAAATATGACCCAATCACAACCCAAACTAATAACTATGTTCTCTCCTAATAGAAACTGGTACAGGTGAGGGAAATGGTTATTGTTAGAGCCAATAAATCTTGCATAACCATCTTGTTTCCTTGCAGAATGACCGTGGGTTTGACGTTAGTCTTGCAGAGCTCAGCAGTGCTGCTATGTAATTACAGCTCTGGTTGCTGAGCTGGACATTTTTCTGGCCTGATGCAACTTTACTTGTGGACACAATGAGGACCAGTGAATCCTTTTGAGGACCAGTGAATCCTTTGCGAGCGTGTGTTATATATATATATATTTGTATATTTGTATATATATATATATATATATTTGTATATTTGTATATATATATATATATATTTGTATATATATATATATATATATTTGTATATATATATATATATTTGTATATATATATATATATATTTGTGTATATATATATATAAATAAATTTGTGTATGTATATATATATATATATATATATATATAAATTGATAGATATAAAATTATATTTATATATATATATATATACATACACATAAACATGAATATAATTTTGTTGTTGATCATCATGGAACATGTTTCTATCAATCACTTAAAGAGGTTTGGTGGTTCATTGTTTACAAGACAAGATATTAATGTTCTCTTTTTCCCTCCTTACAACTGACACATTAAAACAATGTAGGTTCCAGTGAACTCACTGACTTGGGGATCTTAAAGTGCTTAAGTGAACAAATGTATATATCAAGAAGATTTCAAATATTGTTTTTACAGTTGTGTGGCTTTTATGGAACCAGAGTTGACAGCTGCTTGACCACTGCAGACCACCAGACTGTAGGGTTTAGGTTAAATGTTCAGGCCTCTTGAGGTCTGTTTGACCAGGCACCAGCTGAGAAAGGCCCCTCTTATCCTGATCCAAAACAATGTAGGTTGCTTTGCAAGCAATATTTATCTTATGACTGAAGTTAAACCTGACCAGTTGTTGTATGGAATAGAAGTCAGCATTTCTTTTAAGATCACTGATAAGAACCCAATATCAAGGGGTGTACTAGTAATGGACAAATTCTGGATTTTTACTCAAGAAAAAAATTAACACATATTGATTACAATTTCTTTTAATTTGTTTTACATATGCATTCATATTTTTGGACAGTTCCATTACAAACCTCAAGACCAAACCTAAGCTTTTGGATTGTTAATACTATCAAACTACAATATGAACTGAGAAAGTACAGGAAGTCTTTTGACCGTTAGATTCCCCAAAAGTTGCAGTGTTGAGAACTTGCTGAAGCTTTGGGCTGTCCGCTCTGAGTCAGCAGGATGGTGGGGTTTTCCTGTGGGGCTTTTGACACCATGCTGCATCAGGTTTTTGGGGTTATTGTGGATTGTCCACCTTTTTTGGCACCTGTATTTCTAACTTCAACACCAACACTTCCAGTGTGTCCCTCAAAATTATATTATAAATTGTTTTAAAATGCTGGTACAATGGAAAAAGTATTAGATACTGAAAAGTATTCTTCCCATCATTGACTATGGTTTTGGGTATAGTTTTATTAAAGACAGACTGGGCCTATTACTTTACTTTAAAAATTGATTAATCTATGTTATAATTGTGATTGAAAATAGTCTGTGTTACTACCACACACAGGTTTAGTATGTTTCCCATTTGGCTGTAGCCTTTTGCTGCTGTAACAAACAAAAGCCTCCTTCAGAGCTCGAACATGGGCTTGTTCTCTTTGTTTTCTTTTTGAGATTTTCTTCTTGTTTTTCTGTTAGTGCCAGCATTGTGACTTATCTGATGAAAACCATGTGTAACCACGGACAACTGCTGCCCCCCTTCATACTGAAATCTCACTATCGGAGCAACTTACACCTCTTACAATCCATGATTTATGAGTTATTTTTAATTTGCATGCTACTCACTATTTGATTTGTATGAAAATGTCATTCCTGTTGGCTATTAAGGGCACAATAGAAATGAACGGGACATCCCCTGAACGGATGTTTCTATTCATTCATGCCAGATGTTAAGTGGCAAAGGAAATGTCTAGCAATGTGAAAGACTGAGTAGCTCGGTTCTGTTTGACACAGAGCTGTTTAGTTTATAAGTATGTAAGCTATAGGCTCACGGATATGTAGTGTTCTATAGGTTGTTTGACTGGAAGATGCTAAAAAGAAGCCAGGGCATTTTGGTGTGCTGTGCAGAGGCGTCGGACGGAAGATAATGGTTCTACAGTACAGTTTACCCAGGCCCCAAAAAAGTCTTTAATGTAAATGTATCATAGAGAATATGTAGAACAAGATGGTTTGTATTCAGGGCCTAGAAACTTTGTCTCTGCTCTATCTGAATAAGATACAGGAGGTAATTTATTCTGATATAATAGCATTCTAAAAGTCAATTTAAAAGTGCACTGTGGAACTTTTTTGGTGGTCTGCTTGTCCCCATGGATATGTTATTGTTTTGCCTAGAATGTTCCACAGTATGGCATGAAATTTACCTATCCCCATGGAGACAAGCAAATGAAGGCACCAGGCTTAGTTACAGGTCATATCTGTGGAGAGGCACGCCCACTCACAAAGACCCCTAACCGTTTATCAAGGATTTTTAATTTTTTTTTGTTAAGTTTAATGCCATACAGTGGAACATTCCAAATACCATCTTCAGGGAGCTGATGATGGACACTAACAAAAAAGTTACATTGTTACCTGGCTTTATCTATGGCTCCTTTTCTAATTAGTGTCTACTTTTAGTATTTAGTATTTTCTCTTCTTTTTTTTGATAACCCTTGTCTGTTGTTTAGGTTTCCTTAGCCATAAAGGGAATTATTTAGGTCAAAAAGGCTCTGCAGTTGTGAAAATGTGCTGATGCAATTCTTTTCTTTACCGAATCAGCAAAAAACAAAACTAAACATCAAATAAGTGACTTGTGACCACTCTTGATTGTATGATTTGGGACAATTTTCGTTGTCTATTTTGACAACTGGGACACTTGGTTCACTCACTTTGAACTTGCACCCATCCCCCACATTTCACTGCTGGATCCCGCTGCGTAGTCGACCATAAGATGCAGTTGGAATTCCAGATGTTGTTCATGGAATTCTCCTCCATCTCTGGCCTCCAAATGTTCCCCCTCCTTCCCCCTCGGCCCTCCCTGAATATAAAATGTCTCGTGACTCCTCTGCACCCCCAATTCCAACAAAACACTGCAGCTGAACTTGAAACAAATGGTTGCTCTAAATTGTCTTGGCTCCACGTGGAAGTGCGTCATTAGTATAATCGCCATATAAAGCCCTGTTGTTGTAATCATAACATATCGACCTCCACCCGCTTTTATTGTCAGTAAACCTAAACCGCTTTTCTACGTTTTTCATTATAGTAGACAAACTATGGTTGCTTTCTATGCGTTTTTAGCTGGCCTTACAGTTTATTGAAGTACATGTGTTGAGAAATACAAAATGTGTCCATATGCAGGCCTTTATAATTAATTAGAACTATGCAGTCCTTTTAAAATCAAGTACATTTACATTACCAATGAATGTGGCAACAATATTTGTACACTATTTCTTAGTCACTGTAACAATTTAAGCAGTCTTAAACAACATATGCCCACAGGTTTCACTAACACATGGACTGTAAACCACACAGTGATTTTCATATAAAATACTAAGTCTGAACTATTAGTTTACTCTAGATAGTGTTCTCTGCTATAGCTTTGATGCATTTTCCTGATGTGCCGAAAGCGCTTGACAATCCTCCTGATCTGTTCCCACTTAATTTCTGGATCCAGTCTGAGTTTTCCGACCTAGTTTTATAGTCTTCCAGTTTCCGACCCCCACTAACTCTCAATGGAGCATTTGGGGGCAAGAAACCTAGAGGTCCAGAAAGACTGGGAGAATCATTGTGATAAATGATAAGACAAGATTATTGTTAGTGCAGTCCAGAAGCTTTCCAATGTAGTCCAAGAAAACAAGTGCAAATAAAGGACAGGGTAAGGTTTGCATTGTTTATTTTTATTTTGCAATAAAATATAACTGAAAACCAGTTACAATGTTGGTACAAAATTATCATTATTAATCGCATCACTAATATTACCATTGTTGCATACTAATCCTTTGAATGCCATGTTAGCACCACAGTAAGAACAAGAATGAGCCGTTTTATAGTTTTCTTCTTTTATTATTTTCTTTTCTCCATATAATTAAAAAAAAACAGTCAAGTTTCAGGAACATAATACCCTTTTCCCATTTTCCCCACATATAAAATTAAGGCCACTTTCAAAACTGTATGTCACTGTCCAGCAGGACTTTTTGATGACAATGTACAAAATCATTCTTTACAAAGAGGACAATAACAATAATAGTAAGAGTCATAATAATGACAACCACGTTATCACAATAAGAGTCACTAAAGACATGAAAATAAAACAGCTGTGCTTATTGCTTGACTCAGGGGTGTCCAGACGCTTTTCACCAGGAGCATAGCCAAACTTCTCCTAAACTGGTGGTCAGTGGACACCCCTAACTTCACTCCAAAAAGAGTATCCCTCATGCGTATCCTTTTCCTTTTCAGTTTCTAACTGGCTCTGTTGCATCACGGACTGGATAAGACAACACAGGACTATGTGGCTGTTGTTTGGAAATGTGTGTGACACTTTGAATCGAGTGTGTACAAGTGCAGATTGTGTTCAGATGAGTGCTCGCACAAAAACAAAGTAACAGCATGCTAGAATGGGGTCGTGACAATGCAGACTGAAGCAGACGTTCACACTGAAACAAACACTGACCACTCAGAAAAACGTTGTGTAAATCTCTGAGAAAAAGCTAGGATAAACAGCAAAGAGCTGGCGTCAGTAACCGTACGGAAAGAAGCAGAGAGAAAAAAGGGGAAAACAAGTGATAGAGCAGAAAGAATTTTGCAGTGGTAAAGGATATTTGAATTTGCACATCTAGCACTCCTCGCTGCTCTGTCCCTTGTTTGGTCTCTCTTATCTGTCCTGAAACCGCATCTCTTTTCTTGTTATCCCTTTGTCTGCCGTTTCTCTCCTCGCCTCCCTTTGTTTACACCTTGTCCAACAAAGATCGTTGGCAGTAGAGGAGCCGGCGTGGCGTGCCATAGCGTCGGAAAAAGACCAGCGCTGCCAGTGTCGCAATCACACAAACTAAGAGGAACAGAGGCACCACCACGGCTGCAGCTCCGCCCCCACCACTTGCTCCTCCGTCCTCATCCACCTCAATAATGATCACCTCCGTCTCCTCCTCCGTCTCCCTCTCTCTCTCCCGCTCTCTGTCTCTGTTTCTGTCTTTGTCCTCGCGCTCCTTCTCCTTCTCCTTCTCGCGCTCTTTGTCTTTGTCGTGTCCATCGCCGCCTCGTCCCCCGTCAGTCTTGGGGTCCTCGTTGGGACAGCCCATCCAGTCACGCAGGGCGGATTTGGGGTATCCTGGTTCCACTCGCATCATCTGGTTGTTGAACTTCCAGTACTTGTTGGACTTGTAGAAGTAGGTGTATGCTATAATAGGGCAACATAGTAATAAGTAATCTTCTCAAAAAAGGAACGAGATCAGAGTCCTTACCTTGGTCTTTGCTCATGAAGGCGGCCTTAATGTTGTCAGGAACACCCTGCCACGTACTAACAGCTTTTGGATAGCCATCATCAACAGATTGTGATTGCTCGTTAAAGCGGTAATACCTAACAACAATAAGAAGTGTTGTTATTGCAAGAAATTGGTACAAAGCTAATAATTATTCTAAACAAGAACCATTTTTATGTATATCTTTTATTTTTGTTTAAACCTTCAATTTCAAACCTATGGACCCAAGTTTCTTTAAGTGCATGTTGTTATAGTAAGGCTTCACCGTTTGGTCAGATATATGGAAGTGGAATTTCCCTTGCTGACCTATTTCTGAAATCATTTCTGGCATATGATGCAAAGAGAATAAGGAGGTGACTAACTTGCTTCCTCTGAAGTAGTATGTTTGTCCTGTTGGAGTGTAGAAGAGTGCAGCGTCTATTCGATCTTTAGGAAGTCCAGAGCCCATTTCAGTCAGAGATTTTGGATAACCTGAGTCTAAAATGGACTCACTGAATACCCAGTATCTGTCACCTGCCAAAACAGTAAAACTTTAATACCAAATACATTGGAAACATTGACAGTCTCAAAACAATCAAATATCAATACAATTGTTATCAGAATACCTTTGAAGAAAGCAAATTTCCCATCTTCCCTTTCAAAAGCAGAATTTATATGAGTGGGCATTCCTCTCCAGAAGTGGCCAATGGGCATAGGGGATCCATCCATCACATGGTTGTTTCGTACTCGCCAGAACCATTTATCCTGAAGGGATGGAAATGGCATTTACTGTAAGTAACTCTCCATCAAACAATTGTTCTGAACCAAAACATATTTTTGCTGACAGACTCGTCTGTGTACCTTGAACACAAACATTTCTCCTCTCAGAATGGCGATTGTGTCAAAGTGTCCTTCACAGATGTTTGGGCCATAGCGGGGTTTGCCAGGGGAATAAGGAGGATGTGTTGGTTCATATGGTGTGTGAGGTGTAACATGAGGCGAACCAGAGCCTACAAACAAAGCAGAACAAATGTTGTGTAAGATGCTATATAAATATACTGTATATACACATACATGCATCATTACCTGTACCATAAAGTTGCTGGATCCCTTTGCGGTCATCATCAGGAAGTACAAAGTTTTCTGTGTCCATCCATTGATAGAAGGGCGCCATAATCGCAGAGGGGTCGTTGGAATGCTCCAAACCCATGGCATGACCCAGTTCATGTACAGCAACCAGGAATATATCATTACCTTGGAAAACAAAATAATGTACTTTTGTTTAACTGTGCTTACATTAGGAAAGTAATATTAATTGAATCGGTGTGACATATGATTCAGAGGATTGCTCAGATAGCATTGTCAACATTTCTACTTCTGCTTTGTCCCAGGAATAAACACTTCTGCATTAATGTGGTAATAACTAAGAAGGACTGGACACAACATGTCTCTTTAAAACCATGAACACAAATGGATTTGGACTACTAAAGAAACTCCGTGTATCTATGCACACGATGAGTCACTAGTTTAAATAACATTGGCTAATGAAGGAAAATCCCTTAAACGTCATTGCATTTCAACACAGTCTTACCCAGCAGGTCTTGGTTTCCAATAGTCCATGGCTCAGCGGCATCAAAGTGAGTGTCTCCACCAATGCCATTACCAGGGAAATAGGCATGGGCCAGGAAACCCCCCTCTCCATCAAACGGACTGCTGTCACCATGAAATCCTTCAGCAAAGAAGATCATAATGTCGGCAAAATCCTCCACTTTGTCCCGAATGTAACTGTAGGGGATTTCCCTGAACCGGAGAGGGGTCACGCTCTCCCAGACCTTGAAAGCCCTCCGGATTGCTTCATGGGTCTCATGCTCACCCACCTTTGGAGTATAGTTCTGGATACTGCACAAAAGGAGAATTAAAGATGATAAATTGTTCAAGCATCATATGCACGTACAGCAGATTGGGTCATTTTATTGTCTACTTACGAGAAAGTGATTTCATTTTTGTTCCATTTCAAGCCCTGGGCAGCATATCTCTTCCTTCTAAGGTTACTTTTTAGTTCGGCACCAAACTTATCAGGAACACCACAGCGCGGCCGTTTCATTGCCCTAAGGGGAATTAAATTATGTCAATGTATGACACAGTAAAGGCTCTTTTGTCCATGTGTACAAAAGTACTAACTCAATAGTATTTGAATCAAAGCTGCCTGTAACAGTGAGGCCGTAAAATCTCTGCATGTTGGCGATTGCTGAAGTGATGGAGTTTGGGGAACGCAGAGAGTGGGTCCGCAAATCTCCTGGGGGCAGATATCCATACTGCTGCAGCCATGACTGTTGGGTAGAGAAGAAGATGAAACAACATTAAACCTGATTAATTGCACTAAAATAGAGAAATACTTTCAGATTACAGTTTTAGAACTGACAAAGCAGCAAAGTACATCATTTTATGGTAACTTTAATGTGTCGGGTGATAAAAACACATTCCACACTGAAAGCAATAATAAGCTCTTAAAATATGACACTGTTTTGAAAGCAATTGAGAGCAACAAAATGAGCTAGTACGGTAAACTGATATTCAACTCTCAGTAATAACTGCTTTATATAAACAATGTCAAAGCTAAAAAATCCTTGATTGATTTTTACCAAACCTATGAAGAGTTTCAACATAAGAAACACAGACATTCACATTATTTGGTAAAGACGTTGACATACAGTCCTTGTTCTGCTTGTATTTTCAATCTTAAAAGCACACACTCTAAGTTCTAAACTATTTTCCTCTATAGACTGAGGAAACCAAGATCAGAGTATAACAGACAGCTTATTTTTCACCTTTAACTTCAGGTTTATGATTTCAGATTTGTTTATGGTGTCAAAAGGATTGTTTCTGTTGAATAATCATCTTATTGTCTTTGGATTGCAGCCAATAAGCAAAAAGCAGAGATGGAATTTGAATCCCGCAGCATTCAACAGAGCATAAGACCATGGGAGTGTCCAAGGGTGAGCCTAAGGCCTTGGGCAACCTCAGCTAGTGTCTCCAGTCCTTTTGCAGCGTCAGACAGTCATTTTTTTTCTGGGAATTTTCTTCATCAGATCCAAACCTCAAACTCTCTGCCTATACTGTATATCCATGTCTTTGGCACTCCACCCCTTTGCAATCTGTCTCTCGCTAGCGTATATACCAACCTATTTTAACACCACACCCAGAACCAACACTTGATGTAAATCTCACCTGGTGTTTGTATTGTTGAAAAAGAGAAATGTTTTAGTTTCATGAGTGCAGATTTAGTGACTGCATAAACAACTGACCCACTCCTTTGGACTTGCAGAAAAACATGAGACGAGATGGAAGCAATTACAAAACATAGACTAACAATGAGTAACCTTGCACATGTTTGTTACGACTTTTTGAACCCCGAATCATGGACAGACTATAGACTTTTCATACTAAATGAGCGCTTTAGGAGGCCTTATTATGTTCTAATCTCTGCCCCTTGGTCGGTTAAAGGGGAGCATGGAGGTCTGAGTGGTTGGCCTTTGAATGAGGCTTGTCTGGTTGTGACTCACCCGTGGAGCTCCAGTGGACACATAAAGGCGCAGTGTTAGAGCTCATCCGCACCAGTGCCAAAGAGAGGAGCACAAGGAGGAAAGGCTGAGGTTAGTCAGAACAAGAACCTGCCCTACTTCTCTAATCTTCTCGTAATAAATGTTGATTTAGTCAGTGATTCATGTATAGTCACACTGGCATTGCTGTAAAATATAGGGCTCTTTCTTTCTTCTTGATTTTAGCTCGGCAAAAGGGGCCCATTGACACATTATACCTGTTTTAACTTCATGACTCCCACGCCTCTTGGATAGCTCCCATAGGTGGACCTGACAAAGTCTCATTCACCACTATAACCATGGCTATTTTGGACTACAGAAATGACCTGAGTATGAAGGAAAAGTCACTCTTTCCTGTGTTACCGGAGCTGACAGCACATGCAAATGATAGTCTTTGAAGTAATTATTGTCAACATTGTTGCGTGATGAAAGTTGATAGTTTTGAAGGGTTAAAACGTTTCAGTTTGAACTATAAGCTGAGTTTGTGTGCGGTGAGTTTATTGTTTAATGTAATATCTACAAGCATAAAGCAACGGTTGCTATGCATGTCAGAGCCGTGCAAAGGACAAGGAAAAGTGACAAGGATCGCATTTCAGCAAAGAAAGAAGTCAGTTGTTCCATTTACTTAAAGCCAATAGGAAAAAACCCAACGATGATGAGGCTAAGCTTATGTATAAAAACCTAGTGCCCCACATCAGCACGTTGTCTGCAAAACTTTATAAAGCAACAAAAATGTAATAAATAAAACCTACTTATTGTCTTTGGGGCTTTTACTGTCTGCACAATACGTCACCTCTTCTATATGTGCGTGTATAATCAAACCAGCTGTTCCCCATAATGCATTTCTGCGACTCTTCAAAATATACCACAGACGTTAAATTTGGCTCTGTACTCTTGCGAATGGGAAATTAAGTAATGATTTTACTCATTACCCCATTTCCCTTAACACCTTGTATCTTTGTTCAGGAAATGGCCCAGACCACCCTTTGGTGTTGACTCAGGAGTAATGCTCACTCCTCCTTCCTTGTCACTTCCTCAGGATAAGAGCTTCATTCCATACAAAATATTCAAATACATGTATTTGTGCTAAGAGTGTCAAGATTACTCTGTCAATCTATAATTGGGATTATTTAGGTCACAATGAAAAATGTATCATTGTGATATTCGATCTAATAAAACATATAAATATAAAGTCCTTTTTTATCTGGCTGTTTTGTCACAGAAAGTTACATTTTATAAAGCTGGTCACAAACTTGAGAACGTTTAGAAGAAAGTTTCACACAGTTTCAGTAATAATCGTGAGTAATCATTAAATCGTGATGTTTTTCTCACAATAATCGTGACACAAAAATTTGACTTCCCTAATTTGTGTGCATCCTTATTCCTCCCAATTTGCCTTTGTCTATTCTATTCTCCCCCTAAATTACATAATTTTTGGCTACAATGCCTCCCTTTCAGTCATAAACAGTGTTCTACTGTATTTTCTGCTTTGTACTTCTTCTTTCATAACCATCTGTCGGCTATGTATGCGGTCATTGCCTTCTAATCGTTCCAATGCCCTTTTATGTGTATCTCGCTGAGGAAGGAAGAATTTAGAACAACACACCAAATGAAGGTAATGTCCTGTCCATTGCCTTAACAGTAGAAATTCATTTGTGCAGTTTTACTGTTCCCAAAACAGATATTCATGCAAGTGTTGTCTAAATAAGACGATGGGGCAAGATTCATTTTGCAACAAAGAGAAAAGACTGAAGTGTAGTGTACTGCATTATAATAAAGTGTTAACATATGGGTATCATCGTAATGAAAAAGTAAGGATATTCCTTCCCTGAATCATTTTGGAAAAATATTTCATTTTTATTTTTCTGTTGTAGGATTCTGTTCAAAGTTTTCATTGTAAACACATTAACAACAGGAGCATTAACATTCATGAGAAGACTGAACTGCAAAACTACTACTAAATAAAAGAATCCCAATCAATAATAATATGTAAAATAAAAAATAGTTGCTGAAGAAATTATGTCAGCTAAATGATTTCAGCCCTTGCACTAATTTGCAATTTATAGTTTTCTTTTTTGTTAAGATCTTGTTGCCTGTAGGCTTTATTAGACAGGGTGAAATTGGGTGAGAGACGGGAAGACATGCAGTAAATCGTCTGAGTCAGGATTTGAACTCACGACACTGTGGAGCCTGGCATACTGTGATGTGACTAACAACTCGACCACCGGGCAGCACGCAAAGTGTAATTTCTATTTGATTGGGATATATCTTGCAGCTCTTTGTAGAAAAAGCTGTAGGGAAGAGTGCTTATATCTGTTGCTCCTCATTGTAGGAAACTTGACACTAGAACCAAAAGGAAAGTAAGAAAACTCATGCTGAGGAGGATGGGCATCACCTCTAGAGAAAAGCTCAGATAAAGAAGTGAGTGTTTTTTTTTGCTCTATAAAGGTTACTATACCAGTACATCAAGGAAAATGTAATCGCAGACTCAACACAAGACGTTTAAAACATTAAGATGCTGATCAAATGGAAGAGGGAGAGCTGATGACCTCCCATACGCATGACTGTGTTGTCATTAAAGTTCGACTTGAGAACAATCAGAGTTCCCAGGTATAATCATATACAAAAGACGCAGTATTCATAATGACCTTTGTGAACTTTACCCAGCTTGTAGCTTTAGTAGGTCAGTGAAGCATATTTCACTGTTACAGATGGAAAAAACCCTTTTGACTTCAATACCACGCACTGATGTGAAATTTGATACTGCACTGGATACAATCATTTGAAGACCGTGTAAAGAAGGCCAAATGTGTAAGAGTAACCAACGTAATGGGACAAATGTATCAAACACTTGACAAAGGTTATCATATAGACTGACCTCAAAGCTGTTCTAGTCAAATAAATCCATATCAATCAAACCAAATCTAAAATGTTTATGCCCCTAAACCCACCTCCCCCACTGGTCAGACCATAATTCAGGACAGATGTCAACTATTCTACTTGCCCATCCCTCTACTGTGCTTCTCTCTCTTTTTTTCCCTTGCCACAAAATTCACCCCTGTCTCTGCCCCTGACCACAATACAAGCTCATGCATTTCTTTCACATTTGCCTCACTCAGATTTCTTTTGTTTTGCCATCTCAGCAATTTTTCTCGGTTCTTTTATGAGCGCAATCATCATGATTCTCTGTTTGCTCTAACCCTGGGTCACACTCAGCCCGGCCCAAGCAAGAAGATCATCTGACATCATCATCCTGGAGCAGAACACCACAAACTGTATAATGCACTTTGAGATTAGATGACTGTTTGTAAATCACACAATGTAAAGTTGTTGATTATGCCTGTGCAATACCCCAGTCTTTCCGGGATCCCTTTGCAACAAAACTAGATTTAATATGGATTGTAACTCAAAAATTCTGGTTTACATGATTACTTGCAAATTCTTCTAATTGTCCTGTTTATGATCATGAATTATTTTGGACAATGGGCTCAGCGTGGCATAAACAGCAAATGTTTGAAGCCACTGCCAACAAGAGCCAACATGCTCTGGTGGGTTGTATCCGGACCAGAAAGAGACTATAAATACGTGTTAAAACGTAAAATTAATATCTATCTGTGCAAATAAGTAAAATAATATTATCTTTCAATACAGTATAATACATAATAGTACTATCTTGTGGAGCCTATTCAATGGGTAATTAGATCAAATAAAACATCTAAAATGCACCTGAACAGGAAACATCACATGTGGTTTATTGATTTTTTTTCCTGGAGGAGGACGCTTAAATCGTCATATTGCCTATTTCTAATTTTAATACTGAAAATGTATTTCTCACGTCAATTTATTTAAAGATTATTGTTTGTTGCCTCCAAAGGCAACTGTTACCAAAACTTTTTGTAATGCATTTAAATGTGTATGCCAAACAATTAACCATTTAATTAGGTAAATGCGAATCATGCCTTCTCTTTCCATACGTACTTGCGGGTTGATCTGTCTCTCCGTGGCGCCTTGTGCGTGGATCTCCCAGGACAGAGCCAGCAAAAGCAGTCGAACTAAACTCTTGAGCCGAGGATTCATCTTTTTCTCTTCCCCCACAAAAAAAAATCTACACAACGTGAATTACTCAAACTGTTATCTTCGCTGGAATGTTTCTCCCAACATCTGTGACGTTTGCGCTTTGCACCACAGACGTTACCAAGTTTATCTTCAAGAGGAACAATCGGCCAAAATCAACATTATATCCACCGTCTTATCAGATGTCCTGACTGGAGCGGACGGGACGGGACGGGACGCGCTGTTGCGTTGTGGCAGACGCTCTCCAGAGAAAAGAAGGAGCGTGCGCTTTGTTCCAAGTGGTGCCAGCTGACTTTGTGCGCACGGGGTGAGTCTTTAACTCTTTGCTGCTCACTCCCTCTCCTGATCGCCCCCGGCCTGTTCTGATCGGCCCATATTCTTCTTCCCCTTCTTTCTTCTCTTTTCCAGTCAGCGCTGCGGACGTGGTAGTGGACAGTCCCGGGAGACGCGCGCGTGAAACGTCCCACTCCAGTCAGCCCGCCTCTTCCAACACAATCCAGGGAATGATTACGACAGATTATTCACCACCATTGTACGATGATTGCACGTTTTATGTTATAGATGTGTAATTACTATTAGACCATTGTCGGGCAAATCTAGACATAGCAAATGACCATAGCCTATATTACTTTGCTACTTCTTTTTTATACAGACATACAGTTTCCATAGTCTTTTAACATTACTAATGCATTTTCCCTGTCATAGCCTATTGTAAAAAAAAAAAAAAATGTTAAAAAACGAGTGTATTTTCTTGATACTCGATAGTCACGTTGCGCCCTCTAACGTGCTGTTTGGTAACTGCACGTCATTTGCAGAAACGTGCTCCAACATCAAAACGTGTGTAAATAATAATTTGATGCACAGCCACTTTTTTTGTTTTAATACTGGGAGACTGCAACATACATTTTTGAAGAGACAGGCATTCGATTTTTCAATTCATGGTTGAGTAATATCACAAAGAGGCAGTTACAGATATTAAGGTCAAGACTTACACTGAACACCTTATGCTCACTGATAACAAGCAACAAGACTGTGCTTCTGGCTTGACGATGAGTCTATTGAAACAAAAGAAATATCACCTTGAAGCATTAGTTTATCTGAACTACACATTAGATTACAAGAGATTCTGCACAGACACTGTCTAGTTTTGATGATGATGCAAAGTATATTTTACAGGTAGGTAGCCTATTTTGACAAAAATATGTCACACCTCCTGGATAAAAGAAATATTAAAACTATAGATACAGCAAAGACATTAGCAATAGTCATAACTAATTCAATTTAACATACAGACAAAAAAGAGGGAGAGGGATCTGACATGGTATGAAATATTCTATCCAAACATAGGACACCATTTACATGTTTTAAACTCGTTAAACTATTTTTACCAGTTTTACCCTCCCTACGAGATTTGAGTACTAGTCTGGTTTTTATTAAGGACGAGGACAAACATTAAATTACAATAACTGTCAGACGGCTTGATTCATGATTAAAAACAACACTACACAAAAACTGTTTCACTATACAGCAACCCATTGCCTACTGCTCTATCACAAAGAGCTCATGTTTCATCCTCTTTATGAGCTTCAACAGCAGCTCTTGATTCCGTCCTGGACCTGGCAGATGAGCGCACAGACCGGGAAGGCTCACTCTCCCCCTGGCTGCCCAAAGGAGCATCATGAGTGTCTGCACTGGTGTTGAGGAGGGTTTTGTACTGGTTCCAAAAACTAGCAGAACTCCTAGTTGCAGGAACATTCAAGGAGCTCACTGGAGTTTTGACTTGATCAGAACTTGAGCGGCTGCTGCGCACAGACGGGCGTGTTTTTGAGTACACTCCATGATGTTTCATGTGACCCTTGAAAAAAAGAAAGTTATGAAGTTTCCTTTTATGCACAGTACAAGCAACAAACTATGTTATATAAAATATATAAATTGTCATTTTTACCTTTAGGCCGCTGCGGCTGGCATATTCTTTCCCACATTCGGCACAGCAGTACGTCTTTTTCTCTGGACGAGACATAGGTGACGGGAGTGTTGGAGTTAGACTTATGGGTACAGAAGTATCTACTGCTTCACTAAACTCCACTGTGTCTTCCTTTTCATAAGATGAATAATTAAAGTGTAGAAGAGCAGAAGATGGTGGACTCTTTACTTCATCCCTAGCTGGATCTATGGTCTCCAAAGCAGATGGTGTTTTTGGATCTTGATCAGACACGTGGTCCGTTTTTGGAGTTCCAGATTTGGAATAATTTTCAATCTCAGCTTTTGCAGGTTCTGGAGATTTGGACTTTGACAGAATTGGTGGTGTTTTAAGCAATGTTTCTTGACTCTGGGTTGGGTCAGGTGTTAAGCATGCCAAAGTCTCACATATGTTTTCAATGGAAGATCCAGGACATGGGAATAAATCAGAGGAGGTAGATGCCTCAACTTCTTCCAAATCCATTTGGGACTCCATGGTCTCTGCTGTTGGAGACATGGTGCTTTTTGCAACGGAAGGTTCTGGTGATGCGTTAGAGAGAGACAGCTGAAACTCAGTGTTAGTCTGCTGCTGATCACTAACTCCTGTATCTTGTTCTGTTTGCTGGTGCTCAGACGAAAGCATGCTACAGGTTTGATCCACACTTCTGGGAGGGGTGGGTTGTGTATTAGGACCTGAAGGTGCATCAGAAATGGGCTGTGTGGTGAGGGAAGGACTTTCAGATGTTGAATTGCATGCATCTTTTGATTTTGTATCATGAGCAATGTTGACGGTGGGTGTTGCAGAGGTCTGGTTTTGTGAATTTGAGGCTGGGCCCTTTGGGAGGTCTGTCTCAAAAAAAGGTCCTTTGCTTGTGCCTGGGTCAGTAGACTGGCTCTGACATTGTGGCAATGATTTATCAGTACACTGCTCGGAAGTTTGACCTACAGAATCATCTGAGCTACCTGGGGGCAGCTGCCCACCAAGATGCATACGTATGTGGTGCTGAAGCACAAGGGCGTTGGTGAACTTGCGTTGGCACAACGGACAGGAATTCTGGACACGGGCATTGGCTGGTCGAGCGTGGTGTGTCGCCAAATGAGATCGCAGACTGCCTTTGGTAGAGAAAGATCGACCACATAACTTACAAGGGAATGGTCGCTCACCAAGATGTGTAGCCTGGTGTAAGCGCAGTGCCCGTGGACAACTCATAACTCTTAAACAAACACCACACTGATTGGCCACTAAATTGCTAGTCAGGCCTACCATATTGTATGCTGAGAGCTGGCCTCTCGCTAAATTGTTAGATCCATTTGCACTCAATCCAAGAGCTGCAACTACATCATGGGCTAAGTTTGAAACCGAAGTATTACCCAGCGCCGAGGATGTTGGAGATGCCATTACATAAGTTGTTGACGTGCTGGCATTTGTGAAACAACTGGGTAAACCAGAAGAAGTAACAGTGCTGCTAGATGGCAACCATAACGATGCAGTCTGAGAAGACACTTTCTCTAGTTTCTCCACCAGTCTTTGCAATTTGGATGTTTCAGATGTAGGTGTTGAAATGGGCACTGATGAAGACAGAGAGCATTGTGCTGTGGTGGATGGACCGGAGGGTCTATCTAAAGACGAAGATGTAAATGCCATTGGAGGATGACTAGTAGAGGTGAGGTGGTGCAGGTTTGTATTTGTAGGTAATGGAGAGCGCAGGAACCCTAAAGCAGGATGACTGAAAATGGAGGCGGCAGGTGAAGAGGACACAGATGGGAAAAGGAGCTTGGAATGTTGGGCTAGTTGGGAATAAGGACCAGGAGAAAGAATGGGAACATGGGGAGGAGTATTCTCATCAAAATGCTGTTGTTGCTTTGAACTCTTGAACACTCCCGAGAGTGTAGAGGGTGAAACCAGTGTAGGGTTGGCGAAGAGGGAGGAAGACAGAACAGAAGAGCTCGAAGAGGAGGCAGTTGTTGAGCTAGCTGTTATTGAGGCTACAGCGGCTGCTGCTCTGTTAAGCTGTAACAAAGAGTGAGATAATAAAGCCAGGTCCACAGTAGGAGGGAGAGGTAAGGAGGAAGGTGTAGATTTTTCGTTTCCACCTCCTGATAAAGTAGTGCTCGTACCACTGCCCTCTGGCCCTTCCTCAAATCTTTTTTTCATCTTCTGATTGTTCCCACTGCTCAAGCTTTGTCCAATATCCAAACCTCCACTACTCCCTAATGCCATCCCAAACAAAGATGGAGGAAGCAATGAAAGTGAAAGTTCTGGGTTCTGCTCTCGATGGCGCAGGAAGTGTACTTTCAGGTTTCCCCTGGTGGTGAAGCGACTGAAGCAAACTGGACACTGGAAAGGACGTTCACCTGTGTGTGAGCGCAGATGTATCTGCAGGCCTGAGTCGCTGCTGAAAGATTTGCCACAAAAACGACAAACATGTAGAAGGCGGCCAGAGGAGGTGGATGCAGAGTCTGCTTCAGAGACTATCTGCTGGGAGTGTTGACTATTAGATACTGATGCAGACATAGAGTTTTGTGAGGATAGACCACTGTGCCCACTATAGGAGGTTGTATTTGAGGACTTCTCATGAAGGTGACGACTGGGCAGAGCCAAGGTGAGGGCCAATGGAAATGTTGAAGAAGCCATTGGAGAAGAGGACTGAGCGGTTGATTGAGAACTAACTTTTGGAAAGCCATAAGCTCCAACACTTCCACTGGAGCCATCTACAACAGGTTTGTGAGGCTGAAGGATTTGAGATAAGGAACTGCTTTGTTTTGGGGGTTTGTTGGCTGACTGTGTGGGAAGAAGGGAGGAAAAACATGCCAGCAGAGGCGCCACAGATGTGGAAGGTTGTGATCCAGGTGATATGATTGCAGGGCTTGTTGCACGTTTGTCTCCTTCCAAGCAGAGTTGAGGGAGCGTTGATAAAGAATGTTGGGAGGGTGTATCTATATTGTAGGAGGCACCACCCAATCGTAGTACTTGTCTACAAATCTCCTCTGTTATCTGCATCTGATGAATCTGCCTTTGCTGCAGCACCCGCAGTTCCTCCAGGATTAGGGCAATGCTGAGCTGCATTCGAGGTGGTGCAGCAGCTGCAGATGTCACTCCTGGGCTTGGGACAGGGGTAACTGGACTTGGTGGGCCCTCTGGCACGCGGCTGGGGCTTCCAGGATGCATTGGAGGACATAAGGAGGCACATGGTGATGATGAAGAGGAGGTTGTGGTGGCTGATAGCCCCAACTTTGGAGAAGCCATCTGTGAATTAAAGAATATTTCTTTTAAGGATGAGGTGGAGGAGGCAGACGAGATAGAAGGCTTAGGAATCTCTTGAGTGAAAACAAGAGACAGTTTTTCAAGTGGTTGAATTTTACAGCAATTTTCTGTTGCAATTTCTGTGAGGCAAACACTGTAGGGTCTTTTATGAGCTAGACAGGAATCAAGGGAAAGCTGAGTTCTTTGCAGTGTGAAAGATGAGCCCAAAGAAGTGTCTGGGGTAAACGATGAAGAGTGTGACTTCACTGCCAATGGAGTATCTAAAAGAAAGAAGAAGAATTTACAATAGTCATTGCAAAAGAAAAAGTATATAATTATAACTATCACTCTTTTGCCCTTTGTCTTTTCATGCTCTCGCTCCCTGGTCCTGGGACCACATGTGTATAGACATGCAGACTTGCACTCAAACGTACACTGACTTTTGACTATAACAAAAAGACAAATTGTTTCCAAGACAATTGGATGTCAACCAAATCAGAATCCAAATTCTACATTGTGCTTAGTGTGAAAGATTTTTAGAAAGCATGTCCGGAAGTCGTAGTAACAGTAGAAGTAGGTCACTAAGAGAATAAAATTGCGCTTACAGACCTACACTACACATAAACTAGGCATAAACCAAGTAAATCAAGCACGGTAATCAGAGAGGGTGCACACACACACTGACCGGTATGCACATGCTTCAGTGCCTCGCAACAAAGCTCTAAGATACCAGACTTTAGAAAGGCCAAAGGCTTCAGGGCTACGTTAGTATTGAGGAAAGGGGCCATTAAATTAGCAATTTAATATTCTTTTAGTGTTTGGATTTGCAACTGTAGCATTAAAAAACACTTAAACTGTACTATAATTATAGTGCCATATTTGTGTCAAGTAAGAAACATTTAAAAATAAAAGATTGCAAAAAAAGCCTGAAAAAAAATAAATCATTGGCCTTTAGTAAATAAACTTTCTATAGTCTATTTCTCACCATTTTCAGGTATCCGACCGGCAGCAGAGGGCAGGTTCAAAAGCTGTTGGGGTTGTTTCTGTTTCCGACGGGACATGCCTCTGCAGGACTGGACCCACGCAGGGGATCACTTGCCACCAAACAACCTTAATTTTGTCTATCTGCACACCAAAAAGTAGGCAACTACATTAATAAAAATGTACAAAAATTAGGATATCTATGAAATGTGGCATCCCGCTTAGGAAAATGTGTGTCCACATTAGTGGCACAAAAAACAGAAAGTTTGAGCATATTGAAGACGAAAGAGCCAGTTGACATGTGTGTCAGTGTCTCTCAACAAGTCTCCCTTTTCACAAATTTCACCATTGGCTCTCTTTCCCTTTCTCTCTTTACACACAGCTCACTTGTTCATCCACTACTTTACATTCAAATGGCGAGTGCATGCTCCTTCTTTTGAGCCAAATGTCCCCTGCCTTTTAAACGAAAGCCTATTGCAATACACTTCATCACCTAAAATCCTGACTTAATATGACTTACACAAGTAATTTGTGTGGCTGTGTAACTTTAGTGGGAGGAACAGCACAAGTGAACTTTGGTGTGCTTAAAAATGCTTAAATCTTTATAACAGAACAACAATATGGTTATGCATGTCATCAGTGTTGTGTGGAGGTCTGCCATAATCAGTTAACAGTGTCTTGAATTAGGTGGAATTTTGGAATTTGCAACAATGCCATGGAGGCACCACAGCTGAGTGCACATCACCCTCTTGGAGCCTCCCCAACACATAAGGCCACTGACTGGACACAATGCCCCCTTTTTATCCTCATCTCACAGCTTAACACGTGCTGTAAGTCCACACGATGGAGGACAGAAATGTAATTTCACCCTCTATCTATATCTGCTATAATAACTGATTATTATATCTCCATGAGATCATAATGTATTTCTATATAAAATACACCCGTACAAAATTGTATAGGATAATAGCCTAATGATGGTATTAATATGATTATTACAATTGTATAAAATGTACTCATGTTGTTTGTAACAGGCTTATAGTCAATAGTAGGCCTGTGGCTTTTCCAGAATGGGCAAATAAATACACAGAGATATATAAACAGATATAAGATGGATTAATTTAAGTGCCCATTATTTAAGACTAAATTGTGTTCCGTGTATTTTCTTCCAGTAATAAGTTGCTCATTTTTGTTTTATATCAATTATTATTTTTTAATAAATGACCCCGATCCCCACAGCCCAGTCAGCGCAAATGTTCTCAACACTTTTCGTCAAGATAAAAAAAATCCTTTTCAAAGTTGAATTTGTACAGCTTTTTATTCTATGACTAAGTTGTCGTATTTTTTGTCGTGCCATTTTGTCTGTTGGCTTGAGATGTCTTCGACGCCTAACCTTAGTTTTAATCCTCACTGGAGGCGCGCTCCAACAGGATACTGTACTGCGACCTGTTGCGCGCAAGGCGCGCTCCCATATCATAACAAGTTATGATTCATAAAATTATGACTTCTCACAAATACAATCCCGGATGTGCATTTCCCCACTAGACCATCGTCGCTGAGCATGTTAAACATAAGATTATATCACTCACCATGTCGGAAACGATGATCTTAGGTAAAAAATATTGGTGGCAAAGGGTCAAAAAGCAGACGAGGGTGTGCGATCCGCTCCTCAGCCGGGACACTGGCGCTGCATTTCCCTGTTCACTCCCTGGGATGCGCAGTCGGACAACCGCATTTTCTGGTTCAATTATTTATCTCCGTCTCCAATAGCTGTTTAAAAACACTCGGGGACAAAGGATTTTTATGTCTGGGTGTTTTACCTTATGTGCACCTATAAAAAAGCGAGCGTGTGCAGAGGCTAAAAGCTAACCCATCAGCAGCTAATGGTGGGGGGTTCTTTTCTCTGTTCCACCACTCCCCGTTTTTGTTTGAGGGCCCGCTCCTGTGCAGCCTGTCTGTTTCCTCTGCGGTACCGTCTGTCTGTGTGTCTGTCCGTCTGTCTGTGTGTCTGTCCGTCTGTCTGTCGGTCTGTCCGTCTGTTATAATGAATGGCCCTCTCCGCCAGACGCTCCTGTGGGAGACGGTGACCACGATGTTCCTCAGTCTGAGACCTCACGGGCTGCACTGTTCAAACACAGAATCACTGTGGCATCTGCACTCGTGTCTCTTCACAGTGCATGTTTATTTGTCGACGTCAGTAGGTCTGTTACATGGGCTTGTCATTTGTTGGCCTAACACTTCTGGGCAGGACTAAAGAGCTGCAGCGCTGAAGCCTGTGTCTTTAATCAGAACAAAAGGAAGACTCTTTAGGCTTTAGGCTTTAGGCTTTACTGGTTTCAAGGCCAACACCAGTTTGCTGTACTGTTTGGCTGATGACGTTGTATTGGCTTGTTTTGTTCAGTTAAAATAAATGAACAAACATTAATTCATGTATTGCTTAGTAGTGGCCTATTTCTAACAGCTATGTTGCAAATTAATTAATTTGATGACTATTTGTTTTCAATCCATCTATTAATAATTGGATAGCAAAGGGTAAGTATATTTCTTTTTTTGTATCTTCAATTTTGACCATGAGATACTTTTTACAAGTTAATGTTAACAACATTAACTTGGGTCTGAAGCTAACCAGAGGCACTGCTCTGTCTGAAGCTCTGTTCCTCAACTTAGACTTTAATCCATTAACACACACTGACAATAAAGAACTGACTCTACAACTGAACATCAGGTGAGTTAATTTGTTCTTAAATAAGTCTCTTTCAAATAACAGTATGGTCACTGGCTAGTTAGTTAGTTACACAGGACCATGTACTGGCTCCTCAATTTAGTTTTTTTTTTTTTTCGTGAGTTTTAAGACCTCAAAACCTGGTGATGGTGGAACAACCCTTCATAGAAAAACATGCAAATCTCCTCCGGCGTGATGCAAGGAATCAATACTGGTGGTCTGTCCTGGAACCACTTCCCTCAACACATGCAATCTGTGTATAGTCTCGATAAAGATGAATGATTCCTTGAGTAGTTATCAATTATTTCCATTTATCCACTTGCTTTTGAGCAGGCTGATTAGAGATTGATGACCACTGATGACCAAATATGGCACAGGGCTACAGCACATTCCATTCAAAGCAATTGCATATGCAGCATACTTAAAAAGAATAAATGTTCAGGGTTTAAAATCACCTGATCTTTCTGTGTCTTGACAGAAGCAAACACTAGGATGAGGAGACTTCCTCCAGGATTAACTCCCTAAGCACTCCAGTGCCGCTCTGCCATGGCCAAAGAGTCACAGCTCTGGGACATCAACAGGTAATGCTTTTCTTTGTGTCTTCTTTTTTCAGTGATATTAAACATACAGGTGATGTTTGTTGGCACTGATGCATGTTGGGGTGTTTGTGAGCTAGGCATACAGAGCATAAGAGGTAAACTGGGGTCAATGTGCAGTCAGTCTGTGGTGATCCTGATCCCTTGGCCAATAATCTTCTTGCCTGATTGAGCTTTCAGATGCACTCGATTATACAAGATTTATTTTGACCTGTTGTCTAACAATGTAAAGATGTATTTATTCATACATAAGCATTGCAAACACAAAATCAACTATTTACCTGTCTTCTTTTTTCTTTTAAAATTGTGTAGATTCTTATAGGTGCCTCTCAGCTGCTGACTCACAATGGCCTGTGTGGAGGAAGACCTCGCTTGTTCTGTTTGCCGGGACCTCTTCAGTCAATCTCAGCCTTTGCCATGTGGACACAGCCTGTGCTCATCTTGTGTCCGTGAAGCCTGGATTGGTTGCAAACGCCTGACCTGTCCACAGTGCCAGGACGAGCCATGCGAGGTGCCATGTGACTGCTGCCCCCTTGAGGCAGCAAAGGCATTAGCTGTGAAAACCTGTTTGAGATGTGAAGTGTCTCTGTGTAGCCAACACTTGCAGCCTCATCTGGAGCGGCCAGCGTTTAGCAGTCACTTATTAGTGGATCCACTGAATGACCTCTCCCTGCGAAGATGTCCAGCTCATTCAGAGATATACCGCTATTACTGCACTGATGAGCAGGTGTATGTGTGTGGGGACTGTCTGCTGAGCGGGGCCCATGCAGAGCACCAAGTTAAAGCCTTGAAGCATGTCGAAGACGATGTGAAGGTCATGTCTTAATTTTTCATTTCTCGGTTCTCTTTCATATTTCTCGGTTTCTCTTCTTGACTTTTTGTTCTTGTAATGACTTGCCCTATTGATTCTAACTACAGAAAGGAAATTCAAAGGTGCCCTTTGTAACTTTCGTGGTGGGTAGTAGCTACCTGCCTGTCTACATTTACTTTGCCATTTATTCAAGTATATGTGTTTTTATTGCTATAAAAAAGGGCAAGCATGCATTCTTACTGTGCCGGGTCGTCTCTGCAGATCTGACCTGTAACTGCTTGTCTCTACAGAGATATGTAGGTTTAGAATGTGACAGATCCTCCACCAGAGGATCTTTGAAGCATGTCTCATGAATTTCTTTCTACTCTACAGTTCTCTCATGTCAGTTTCAATTTGCCACCCTTTACCTGCTTGACTTTGCAATTGTATACTATTAAAATAATAGGTGGGCTCTTCATATAAACCTTACTCATACCCTTGTTGTGTGTTTTACAGGCCATTCTCAATGTGCTGCTTCAAACGGCAGAGGAGAAAATTCAAAATGCAGAAAGAATTCTCAAAGAACATGAAAACAGTGATTGCACTATAATTGTAATACAACAACCCCTACATCATTTAGGTTTGAGACATTTGTGCACAGGCATGATCCTTTGTCTCTGGTAGGAGTCGTTGAGGGAGGACGATGCCCAAGTGGAGCGCATGGGCTCAGACCTGGAGGCCCAAGTAAAAGCCCTGGTCCTGTCTCTGAGGGATCTGACCGAGAGACAGAAGCAGCAGATCATTGAACGCGTCCACAAAGACTGCACCAAAGTGAGACAGGACGTGAGCCAGACACAAAGCATCCAGGAGTACCTGTCTGTGCTGCAGGCAGAAACAGACCCCTACCTCCTCATTTGGGTAGGGACAGTGCTGATCACACAGTCTTGTAAACCAATTTATCTTCTCAACAAGGGGTGTAGGTTTATGAAATGCATCACATACTGCTTTTGTGCCACTTCACGCTGTGTTTCTGTGCTATTTATAGGTTTAAGGAATTTGGATAATTATATTAAAAAACAGGGCACATAGAATTTCTAAACAAATATTATAGTTAAGCCCTCTGCTCTCAAACAAACACATCAACAAGTTCTCTATTCCTATTATCTACTTTATTAGCAACAAAGAATTTCTAAAATGTTTTCCATTCTTTCAGGCCTTTCAGTCAGATGACACAAAGTGAGTCTCACCATTGAATGTTTTTGTGCATGTAGTGTCTTCAGGTGCGATAGTATGCACTGTAGCATGACATAGTACACATTTTATTCGTCTCAATGAAGTTGTTGAAAGAGTTGTTTGTCTGTCCTTTGTATTTAGGCTTTTATCTGACTTGAACAGCCCTCCATTCCGTCCGGACCCCATCAGTTTGGACAGAAAGCCTGTCTTAGAAGAAATAGAAAGCAAGTACAGGGGGTTTATCACATCCACTCTGCACTGCCTCAGTGAACTCAAGAGGGAGCTCTGTAAGCCCATGCTTTTGATGAGATTTTTGGACAAAAAGTACAAACACAAACTATTATTAACTGTTGCTTTACTATTTCCCTGCATCCAGTGACAAGTCCGTTAACCCTGGACTTGAACACAGCTCATCCTCTTTTGAATGTCGCTGAGGACCTCCGCTCTGTCTCTCGAATGAAAAAGCGCCTGTCCTGTCCGCCGCATCCCGAACGCTTCGACCACTGGCCCCAGGTCCTCACAGTTCAGACCGTCTCCTCTGGGACACACTACTGGGAACTGGAGGCCGAGGGCTTCTGGGACATCGGTGTATGCTACAAAAGTATTGGCAGAAAGGGCAAACAGAGCAATGCCTTTGGGAACAACAAGGTGCACACTCTTAGTTATATACCGTTTTATGACATTTATACTGTACCTTATTTTATTTTCTGTTTCCGCTGAGACTACGGTGTCAACCCTTATTTGAACGTGTATATTTATTCAAATTCTTCGGGTTCAAATTGTACGGATTGCCTTTATTTGATTGTAAAACTGTTTTCAGTACTACTTTTTTTAATTTCTTTTAAGATTTGAAAACATTCCAACAAACCCCTGGTTAGGAAATACTGGTCTACTCTACTTTGATAATGGGAAACACTAAGTCAATATACTTTCAAAAGCCTAATATTTTGTTTCACTCTAACTTTAGCTTTCTTGGAGCTTAACTCAGCAGCACGACAGGAAACTAGCTGCCTGGCACAACCGTAAGAAGACCCGCCTCATGCACCAAATGACCGGGAATCGAATTGCTGTTGCGCTGGACTACAGTGCGGGCACCATCACCTTCTCTGAGGTGGGAACCTTTGGAAACCTCACCCACGTTCACACTTTCTCAGCATCCCTCACTGAGCCTGTGTGTCTGGGCTTTGGACTGTACAAAGTTGAGCTCAAAAGTCGGATATCCATTGTAAAATTTTGAGTTTTCATGAAAATTGCTGTGGAGAAAGTGGTGCATTTTGTAGCCCTAATCTTACTCACTTTGAACAATAAATCAAACAAAAACGTCAACTTTTACTGTATGTCGTTTTCTAAGGAAGCAAAGTAAACAGATGGCCAAGTCTGTAGAAGCAGCTTGTTGTGGGTGAACAAATGAATGTAACTGGATATAGTTTAAACACTATGTAAGATTGATTATTTTACTCTACATGAAAATTACATTAGATGCCTTATTGGCTCAGTGGGTTAAATTACAACCTCCTGCCTAATTACATCTTGTTATGTTCACTTTTTCTTCACATATTTCCCTGCCTTTATGTCTATTCATAATAACAAACACTACACACATTTAGATTTGACATATTTCTGAGTGTGCCACAATGTGAACGTGACACTTGAAACTAAGCTTGTTGGAGCACATAAAATATTGTTGTAATTTGTGGAGGTATTAAAGCAGTGAGTGGGCGGTTGGAGCAGAGAGTGAGAAAGCAGCAAACAGAAGAGGAGCGGCTGTGAGATGAAGACACACACACACGCACACGCACACGCACACGCACACACACACACACACACGCACACACACACGCACACACACACACACACACACGCACACACACACGCACACACACGCACACACACGCACACACACGCACACACACACACAGGGAGGTGAGAGAGTGAGGCGATCAGACGTATGCCGCCTTTGTTAAGAATACTGCTGCTCCTAAACACAGAAGGACGAAACACAAGTGCTTTGGACTCAAATATCTTCATTCAACCAAACAAGGTAATTATTCATTTACATAATACTAAATTCACAACTAGAGAGACTGCGGAAAATTGGGGAAAATAGTTCAGATATTTCAATGATATTTGTAGCATTGAAATATCTGAACTATTTTCAAGCATTATTTCTTAATGTAAGAAATAATGCTTGAAAATATATGGCTATCACAAGCTAAATTGCTGAGTACTGTCTTGGTAGCTAAAACAAGAGATATTTATTTATTAGTGACATACTTGATATAGAACTCCAATTAATATGAGCTTTTTTCCCCCCACAAAGTCTGATTATATAAAACGCTGCCAACCCTGAAACACATGTGATTCTTATATTAGTTTAGCAGCTCTTATTGCAATATTTTTCCCAACTGAATGCATTGCCTGTCCCTGTCAAGTTTAAAAGACAATTGAAAATAATTGATTCAGGTGTTTCTACTCCAGACTTATTGTTGGTATAAAGCTTTTTCTCATTCTGATGTAAAGTAAAATTGTGAATGTGTTGCTGAATGGGTTTGGGAGGGGCGAGGGCCGGGGGATACTGTACGTGTATAAAAAGCAGATGGTCACGCCGTGGAGTTGTCCTTAAAGCTCGGTCTCCCTCTGCCTCCCTCCTGAGTCCTGCATCTTTCCCTTGACACCCATCCAGATCCTTACCTCATCTATTTCACCCACTTTCTCACCCAACTGTTTTCTCTTTAGGCTCATTCTCATCTTCTTGTGTCTTTTTCTTATCCACAGCTACATTCCTTCAGCCTCGTTGACAGCGTGTGTCAGTTTTTTTTTTTATAGATATATATATTATTTTTCGCCAAACAAGATCATTTGGAGAGGCCTGACCCATTCAAGATAGCATGGTTAAATCCAAGATTAGGGTGAGTGAGTGAGTAGACAGATTGGAGCAAATAAAAGGATTTGACTAAATACTATGACTCATAAAATTTGAATAATTTAGATACTGCTTCCACAATTTCTTGTCAACACTTTGCTGGCACTAACTTTATCCATCCAATAGTGTTGTGTACACTTTTCACAAAGGAAAATTCACAAATCAAATCTTCAATCATAGCATGTCTTTCAATTGTCCATAGTACAGTTGCTGAATTTATCATGCATCCCAGGCCTCTCCCCTTTGACCTCTCTTTACTGCTGGTTGTGCTTCTGCTGTGGAGAGCCAGGGGCCAGAATGACACTGAGCCCATCGTACTTGAAGGAAAGTGTTTGGTAGTTTGTGACTCTACTCCTTCGTCCGAGCCAGCCGGTAATGCCCTGGGAATGTCGGTGCGCTCCGGCTCAGGGCGGGTGGCTTTCTCTGCCAGCCGCCAGACCAACCACGAGCCCACAGACATGAGCAACCGCACCATGATCATCTACTTTGACAATGTGAGTCTCTGTGCAACATTTTGGATATGAAAATAAACTGATTAAAATGGCATTTGATTTGAAAGTTACGCCTCACTTTTCAATTTGCTTCACTCTTTTAAGATGTAAGTTGTAAAAAAGTATATCCACTGTTTTTCCTTTTTTGTTCAATCAGATTTTGGTGAATGTCGGCAATCACTTTGACCAAGAGAGCAGCATCTTCCTGGCACCAAGAAGAGGAGTCTACAGCTTCAGCTTCCACGTCGTGAAGGCATACAACAGACAAACCATTCAGGTTAGATTATAATTAGGATTCAAGTGATGGCTATGGGCTGTTATCTAACTAATAATGCTGTTTGGTTTTAGGTGAGCCTGATGGTGAATGGTTGGGCCATGTTTTCTGCTTTTGCCGGAGATCAGGATGTTACCAGGGAAGCTGCAACTAATGCTGGCCTCGTTATCATGGAGAAGGGGGATAAGGCCTACCTAAGACTGGAGAGGGGCAACCTGATGGGCGGATGGAAATACTCAACTTTCTCTGGCTTCTTGGTGTTTCCATTGTGAGGAAGAACAACATCAAGAATGAACATCTCTCTATAACATGCATGAACAAATGTGTGTAACCTAATGTACATCAATAAGTCATAACATTTTAGCTACTGATGAACATGGGATCTTGTGAGTTGTTGCTGTATTAAAAATAACCCGAGGAGGCGACAGAGGTCAAATTCTTCAGAAGTGGTTATATAGGGTTGGCTAACATCCCCACGCACACTGTAGCTCATCATGTTATTCCTTATTGTTGTATGTTTATATTTTTGATTGGATTTTATAATAGAAGTAATGATTTAAGTATCCAAAAATATATTGTAATTATGTGCAATTCTGTGTTACAACTCCTGTTGCTCACTCTTTGTTTATTTAATCCATCACTGCTGTTTGCCACATGGCCCCCTGTTTATCTTAAAACCATGCCAAGTTTGTTCCCTATTCTCCTGTGTTGTATGACTGGAGCCCTCTATATCCTATGCCAAAATGTCTATGATCTGCAACAAATGTCTATATATTGAGAGGTTTATTATATTAAATTATACTATTGAAATAATTGTCTATGTTTTATATCAACGCACCACATACAGCCATGATCACAGTTTATAATACTATTTCGTCTGCTGTCTTTCTCTTTGTTGTGTTTTTTTAAAAGGGAATGAGCATTTTTCTAACTTCCTGTGTGTAAATGCAATTAGCTCTTGTGTGGTTTATATCAGTTGCCATTCCTGACGCTGTCTCTTGAACCAAATAGGGAATGATGGATGGCAATGGTGATGTCCCTCCCTGCCTTAAAGAAAATAGCTCAAGTTTCTATGAGCACATAAGCACATTTCTTTCTCTCTCTTGTGACTCCGCTCTGTGCCATGGCTGATGTTTGCAAATATAGCTCTCACCAGCAGAGTTGGCGTTGGCGTTTACCAGGCGCACCGGCACGAGTCAGCTTGGTGCTGAACAGCGGATACTCCACGCAGGGCAGCGGACAGATGGAGGCTTTGGCGGAGCTCTGCAGGACGGCCGTGGATGAGGGGCAGTGTGCTGTCACATGAAGTCATGTAAGCTTCCCTGGGTTATTAAGAGGACACAGTTTCCAATTCTTCTTTTTTCATTAAAAACATATTAACTCTTGTGTCCATATCATCCTCAAAATGTAATTACAACCCCTCCTTAAATTTACAATACGAATTCCTGTATTGCCTCATAGTGCTCCATTTATGATATAGTTTCCTCTATTTTAGAAAGCAGTTTGTATTTTATTTTCAGAACACGAACATATTGGCCTGCGTATAAGTAAGACCTCTAAAATACAAATCTGCTTATTTTGAATTTCAATCAAACATATTTGAAATACTCTTTTTGGGGGGAACTTTAGTGGCACTTTATGCCTCCAAATTTTGCTGTAGTTGCTGTAGTTTTAGATGTCTGAGTGATACAAGTTGATAGCGGTCTTCCTGGTTGGCCACTAGATGGCACTAAAACAAATACCACAGCCATCAAACAGAAAAAGCCGTCTCTGTGTGTTGACATGTATAATTACCAACGCTTCTAATTAGAGAAAATACAATACGTCCCTTTCTGTTGTAATTGTTTCTAATATAATTTAAAAAAAAAACTACATCTTGATCACAGATTGCTTCATGCATCGATAATGATTCCTATTGTACAGCTTGTGTAATGAATATGAAAAAGACAGTGGGCTAATAAGAAGATCACGAGGTTGGCTTTCACCATACTTCTGTTACGTTAAATTTGGTAAATATTTGCAGCTAGCCAAGTAAACGTCACAATTCGGCTTAATGGCCGTCTTTGAGCGTTAATGAGGTAAGTAGAAGACCATTCAGTCAAATGATCCAAACTAGGCCGCATTTACTGCTTCCTCAACCGAACATGGCAACTGTCCCTCCTTTAATTTCTCGTAAATTTTGTTGACAATCAAATTAGCCAATAGAATGTCAGTGTGTTGCCGGCTTGGACCTAAACCCACCAATTGCTGTTGAGATACTCGGAGGACACGCCCACTCTGCTTTCTCTGGCAAGAAGGTTAGTTCCTGCTCTCCTCTGGCCGTTTCCTGTAATCGTACAGTGTTGTGAGACGGAGAAAGCCATGTGTGTCGATGCAAAGGTAAATTTAGCCCCAGAAATATCACTGAGAATGTTAGGGCAGTTGATATGATGCTAATTTTCAGGTATTTTTGCCGAATAACTGGTGCAGGTCAACCGAAAGACTATTGCGGCCTAAGCCTAGTCTGAAGGTAGAGGCAGTGGTTATTGTGGCACGCTGCTTTGGTTTGGTCCGGTTTGTTGATGAGGTTGAAGCAGTCCCGGAGACTTGGTGGTCGATGGGAAATGACAGTGAGGCAAACAAATCACTCCTAATGTACAAACTATGCTATTTATTGTCACCAAAACGAGCAGTTTGTATATGGACTTGTGTAATACAGGCACATTGGTGGCGGCACAAGCTAATGCTAACATGGGTTTGGGATAAAGAGCAAAGCATCCAGCTCACAGCATCAGTACCTCCTCGCTGACCCCACAACACACTTTTCATTCATGGTTTTTGAAGTGGGTTCGCCTCTTTATGACGAACTTGGGCTGTATTATTTCTGTGATCCTCGTGTTTTCTAAACAATAATGATGTAGCGTAAATAAGACTAGCTTGGTGTCTCGCACTTCGGAAAAGTAAGTTTGAGTAGTACAATGTTTTGGTGCCTAGGAAAACCACAATGATTTCTCATTTGTCAAACTAACAAACGTATGTCTATATGTTTTATTATATTTCATATAATTCATATAGATCGATTCATCACGTTGACCAAAACAGTTCAAGATTTGTAATCAAGTGGCAACATTGTAGTTGTTATTGTTATGCTGTTCCTCATGTTTTCTCCTCTGGTATTTTATTGAAATAATTTATCAATTTTCCTTTTAACCCCTTCCACTCTCTGTTTCAGTTTCTTTAGTCAAGACAAAGAGCTGGACAACAAATTGTAGCTTCTATCGCAGCGTCTCTGTAGTATTGTGCCCGTCTCCCTTTGTGGAGGGGGCAAGATGGCCGATCCAATCATGGACCTTTTTGAGGACACACCTCTGTTCAACCTGGACGCCATACCGGACGACTCCTTCACTCAGGGCTCCTCAGACCCCGTGGAGGAGGCACTAAAGCTTGCGCTGGGTCAGGTTGACCCACCCACTGAGTCTGAACCCACTCCAGAGCTCACGGTCAACACTGGTCTGAGTATGCATGCTCCTGTCATCCCTGATCCTGTTGCCATTCAAATCCCTGCGCCTCAGCCAGTTCCGATAGCTCCTGCTCAGACTGTTTTAGCACCAGCAGCAGTGGAAACTGTTCAGCAGATACAAACCTCTGTGGCCACTGGTAACACTGTGCTGCTGAGCTCTCCTCTGACTGTTTCTACTGCTCAAACTGCCACCACTCTCACCTCACAGCAGCTCACTCAGATCACGCACCAACTCACGCCCCAGCAGCTAGCCGCTATCACACAACAGGCAGGCGGGAAAATAGTCATCCTCAAAGGACCCCAAGGTCAAGCTCAGGTGCTGCAGACTGTGTCAGGAGGGCAGGCCGGTGGAAAAGTTATTCGACTGTTGTCCGGGACGTCCCTCAAACCAGGCATGTCTATCTTGCAAAGTGGAACAGTCTTGAATCAGGCAAATGCAGGACAGACTCAAGTTAAAGTGGGCACTGCTGGGGTACAGAGGCTGCTACACTCTCCCAATGGGCCAGTTAAACAGGTTCTGCTGACCTCCATGCCCCAGCAGGTGCAGCAGACTCAAGGCCAGTCCATTCAGGTTCAGATTCCAGCGGCTTCTCAAGTCTCCCAGGTCCAGCCACAGGCGGTCCAGGGTCAAGCCCAGACAACTCAAATTCAAGTCCAGCCTCAGGTCCAGACCCAAGTACAACTCCAGCCTGCCATGCAGCCCCAAACTCCAGTAAGTTGCTCTTCCACTGCCTTTCTGTGTCTGTGTCTGTGGTGCTTTCTTCTTACGGTGTCATGATTTTAGGGAAGTGAAGCAAAGCGCATCACACTCGTCCTCCAACAGCCGTCTCAAACCACCACGGCTGCATCAGGAGCTCAACAGCAGCAGGTGACCCAGGTCCAAGTGACTCAACAAGGGCAACAGCAGCAGACTCCCACCAGACTCGTGCTGGGGCAGCTCCCTGGAGGAAAACTGGTGCTACAAGGGAGCCAGCTAGCTGCCTTAACCCAGGCTCGGGGAGCCGGGCAGGCAGGGGGACAATCAAAAGTACTCACCATTCAACTGCAAGTGCAGCAGCAGCCCAACCAACAGGGCGGAATTAAGGTAATTAAAAATATGATATGGCTTGTTGGCACTGTGCTCTCAGGTTCATTGCCCAAAATTGTGTAGAAATGCATATTATTCCTTCTCTACTGGTTACTGCATATAGATTAGGGCTGGGTATTGCCTAGTACTTCACAATACAATATGTATACCGATACCGGGTCCACAATAAGATATAAATCTTGATACACGGAACTTGATATTATGGGTATCCTTAAACCAGTTTATTAAAGGCGTAATGGACGATTTTTTGGCCCAAATCTGAGTCTTATTTCCTCGTGGCGTGGACTGCCGATTAGTCCTGCTATGTATCAATCATAAAACGCACCTACTGTTCACCTGCAGCCTCGTCGGCTCGTCCCCAGGAGAGCAGCACGTTTACCCGTGTCTAAGCGCGTGGATCTATCATCATAGTTCCCTCAGTGCACAGGACAAAATGAAGTCAGAGAAAGACGTTTCGAGCTGGCTCATAAGAGACGGAAATCTATGGAGACGAGAGACGCGATGCGATCCGTCGCGCTAATAAACAAACGCACGTGTGTGTTGTATCAGTTCGCACGGGTGGAGTGCGCATGCGCACTTCCGCTTGAGTTCTCAAATCGGCAAAAAATTGTCCATTACGCCTTTTAAAATTATGTTTTGATAAAGTAGAAAAACAAAATGCATTAAAATTTCACGCTGTCCTCAATATCAGAAAACAACTGTCCTTTTGATTAAGTCACATTTTCAACTCCTCAGATTCAGCCTTGATGCAGCAGTCTATAGGTTCAGATGTGTAGAACTATGCAATTTCAAAAAGATACGCATCTCTGTATCAATACATGTATTGCCAAGAATTACGTCATAATATATCACAGCATCGATATATTGAGCACAGCCCTAATAGAGATATTGTTTGACTTTTATAGTATCAGCTGGTTTCTGGAACTGGCAATACTGGCAGCCCACAAGTTTTGCAGATATCCCAGGGCCAGGGAGGACAGAGGGTTGCATTGCCTCTTAAAATGCTTCTGCAGCCACAGGTAAAACGTCTTTGTTTTTTGTTTTTTTAATGTTGAGGTTAACAAGAATTACCAATTTCCCTAGGTGAGCTCAGCATCCTCTGCAGGTGGCACAGTTTCTGTGGTGAAGGTAATAAACACCTCCGCGGCTGGAACCTCCACTACGACCACTTCTCCATCCCAGGCCATTCGCATCATGAAGGCAAGTGGGGAGCCAGCCTCTGTGCGTCGCGTGGAGATCTTGTGCAAGCAAGAAAAGGCTAATCGCATCGTGGCTGAAGCTATAGCCCGGGCTAAAGCTCGAGGTGAGAAGAATCTGCCCAGAGTCCTGAACCAGGATGAACTTCCAGCCTCACAAATGTCTCCAGAAATAGGCGGCACCGTGACTGTCGTCACCACTCCAAAGAAAAAGAGCAGCGGAGGAGGGAGTAAGAAGAAAACCCCTCTAAACTCAACACCCAAAATGGGAGCAGTGGCCGATAAAAAGGGCAAAGCAAAGCCGTCCGGAGGAACAGTCACAGTGGTTGGGGGCACAGGAATGACTGCATCTGGAAACAAAAGCAAAAGCAAGACAAAACCAAAGTTAGTTTAAACTAATTGTTGTAAAAATAAAAACTAAATGGTCTTTGCAGAAACAATCATTGAGTCAATATCTTTTTCAGCACAATTACTCTGGTTGGAGCAAAGAAAAGAAAACGCAACGGGTCTTCTGACCACTCAGATGGAGAACTCAGCCCAGCCTCTCCTGCTATGCTTGATGATGACATGATCATGGTATATATTTGACAAGCTTCAAAACGTCTTGTTACACTGAAACCCAGAACACAGGAACTTTTTATCTCATTCACATTCACAATTGTTATTCAAATGTTGTAGTCTGTTTCTCTAATCTTTGTCTCGTTTTGCCTAGAAGAGGCGTTCCAATCGAGTGGTAAAAAGAAAGAAATACACTGAAGACCTAGACATAAAGATCACGGACGATGAGGATGAACAGGAGGATGTAGATGTGACTACAACTGCTGCAGCTGTAGCCTCCATCAGCGGTGTGCCTCCTGTTCACATCCCTCAAGAAGTGGAGCTGGATGGTGATGGATTACCCAGCATGCAGTTCTTTGTGGTGAGACTTGTCGTTCTAATTAAAAAAGATGGAAAACCTCAATTTTCTAATTGAAGTATGTATTAACCTGACTGTTCACAGGAAAACCCAAGTGAGGAAGATGCAGCTATTATTGACAAAATATTGTCTGTGAGGTTAGCTAAAAAAGAGGTATGTTTTTATTTTTATCCTCCTTATTTTTCATGTAATTCAACCCGGTTTTACCAGGCAGAACATGACATCAATGTTTCTCTCTTCTACAGGTGTGCCCTGGTCAGTATACCAATGTTGAAGAATTCTTTGTCAAATATAAAAATTAGTAAGTCTCTTAATTTATTTCCCCATAGCTTTAACTTTAAATGATGCTCAAACGTAATCAATACATTTGTTTACAGTTCTTACTTACATTGTGAGTGGGCCTCTATGGCGCAGCTGGAAAAAGATAAAAGGATAACACAAAAGATAAAGAGATTTAGGACAAAACACGCTCAGATGAGGCATATTTTCCAAGAGGTACGACCCTCTCCATTCAAATGAGTATTTTGTTTTGTTTTTTTGATTTACATGAATGAGGTTTACACACTCTTTCAGGAGGAGGAGGCTTTTAATCCAGACTATGTGGAGGCGGACCGCATACTTGATGTATCCCACAGTGTGGACAAGGACAATGGCGAGGTGAGGAACTTTGAAAAAATTGTATGATTTTATTTTCCATATGTTTGTCTCATTATTTTGCTATGCTCATTTCCTCCACCAGCCTGTCATTTATTATTTGGTCAAGTGGTGCTCCCTCCCTTATGAAGATGCTACCTGGGAGCTTAAAGAAGATGTGGATGAGGGCAAAGTTGAAGAGTTCAACAAACTTAAAAGCAGACAACCTCGTCTGAAAAGAATGGTTTGTTTTAAACATCATTTCTTTTTATTTTATTAAGAACCCCAGTTTTAAGCTGCTCGCTTCATGGTTTACTTCAGGCCAGACCACCTGCTGCATCATGGAAGAAATTAGAAGATACCCGAGAATACAAAAACGGGAATATTCTCCGAGAGTATCAGCTCGAAGGAGTTAACTGGCTGCTCTTCAATTGGTACAACAGGTATTCAACTTGTCCTGTAACATTGTTCTTGTGACTCTTTTGTGAAATGTCAATAACAGTGTATTTCTTTTGTAGACAAAACTGCATTTTGGCAGATGAGATGGGTCTTGGAAAGACCATTCAGTCCATTGCGCTACTGTCTGAGATTTACCATGTCGGTATCCAGGGCCCGTTTCTGGTTATTGCGCCACTCTCAACCATCACCAACTGGGAAAGGGAGTTCTCCACATGGACCGACATGAATGCTATTGTATATCATGGGAGTTTGGCCAGTAGACAGATGATCCAGCAGTATGAGATGTATTTCAAGGATGATAAGGTAGAGTTGACATTTGAACTGAGTGCTACATATTAAGCTAAGTATTAAATGTCATTATTAAACATGATTCTTTGGCGTCTGCAGGAGCATTTGATTCCCGGTGCGTACAAGTTTGATGCACTTATCACCACCTTTGAAATGGTGCTGTCAGATTGTCCTGAGTTGAGGGAGATTTCATGGCGTTGTGTTATTATTGACGAAGCCCATCGCCTGAAGAATCGCAACTGTAAGCTACTGGACAGTCTGAAAATGCTTGACTTGGTGAGACGATAAACATACTAAAAGCACATATTAGTTGAATAAAATTATGTTTACTCAAAATTATGGAACATTTTGTCTTGTTCTTTATAGGAACACAAAGTTTTATTGACCGGCACACCGCTTCAGAACACTGTGGAGGAACTGTTCAGTCTCCTGCACTTCCTAGAACCTGCCCAGTTCCCATCGGAGTTTGAGTTTCTCCGAGAATTTGGTGATCTCAAAACAGAGGAGCAGGTATTTTCAGTGCACACATTTAAACATGAAGCATTTAAACATCTTCTTTTTCTTTACTTTACTTAACTTTTGACTTTACTTTTACTTTGAGTTCATTGTCTTGTGTCAAATTTGGGGCTAAATCTTCAGCTGCAGTTTGCAGCTTTGCTCGCATCTCTCATGGACATATTCAGCCATCCAATGGGACCATCCAAAACACTTCTGACTGCACAGGAATTCACTTTTTACCAGGGCTTTTGGGGTTTGTCACAATTTGTCTGGAAGAAAAAATTTTTTTCCCCCACCTCTCAAGATAAAATTTCTACACGGACTAAAAAATCGTTTTCATGCTGTCCAGACAATGCACCGTCATTGTTGACTTGTTGGTCCACATGGACATTTTACAAATTCACAAATCAATCTACTCTATAGCACATTTTAGCATATTTCATACTTTTCCCTCGTTCTCCATTTAAAACAACAGAGTTCCCGCTCGACTGGAAGTGCGATTACAATAGAAGTGCTGATCTGTGGCAAAAAGAGGCAAAAGTGGGCGGGGCAGAATAAAGTCAAAAGTCATGTGGGAAAAACTGGGGGAATTTGTTGGCATTCAGTTACTGTTAATGTGAGACACATATTCCTATCTAATACCATGTCTGATCTTGTTTTACAGGTTCAGAAACTACAGGCCATTCTCAAACCAATGATGTTGCGAAGGCTCAAGGAAGATGTTGAAAAGAATTTGGCACCTAAACAGGAGACTATAATTGAGGTTAATAGTTATAAAAGCACACACATTCATCATAATCTGAGTTGTAGTCTTATGTGTATTTTTTCTGCTCAGGTTGAGTTGACTGATGTTCAGAAGAAATACTATCGGGCAATCCTTGAGAGAAACTTCAGTTTTCTCAGTTTGGGGGCAAGCAGTAACAGCAATGTCCCTAATCTGCTCAACACAATGATGGAACTGCGCAAGTGCTGCAACCATCCCTACCTCATCAATGGTGGGCATCAGTTTTCATTACTGTCTTGATGTCTGTATATCTACTAAAATACTTCACCGTTCAATATGAAATATATAAATGAGTCTCGTCTCCTACACACAGGCGCGGAAGAGAAGATTGTGGCGGAGCTGCGAGAGGTGTATAACCCCACTGCCGCCGACTTTCATTTACAAGCCTTGATCCGTTCGGCCGGAAAGCTGGTGCTACTTGACAAGCTGCTGCCACGTCTTAAAGCTGGTGGCCATAAAGTGCTCATCTTCTCTCAGATGGTGCGCTGCCTCGACATTTTGGAGGACTACCTCATTAACAAAAGGTAACTTTTTTTTTCAAATCTGCATTCTGGTTTAATGGTGTGTGGGACTACTTTATTTACCTTTTGTGGAATCCCAACTTTTGTAGGTATCTTTATGAACGCATTGATGGCAGAGTGCGTGGGAACTTGCGTCAGGCTGCCATTGACCGGTTCAGTAAACCTGACTCGGACCGCTTTGTCTTTCTGCTGTGTACCCGTGCTGGAGGCCTGGGTATCAACCTCACTGCTGCTGACACCTGTGTCATCTTTGACTCTGACTGGAATCCACAGAATGACCTGCAGGTACTGAATTATTTTTTCAAAACTCAAAATGTATCAATACTTCACAAATTTTTGTGTTTTTGTTCAATTTCCAATTTTACAGGCACAAGCAAGATGTCACCGAATTGGCCAGTCCAAGGCAGTCAAAGTATATCGCCTTATCACCAGAAACTCTTATGAGAGAGAAATGTTGGATAAAGCCAGTCTGAAGCTTGGCCTTGATCGTGCTGTTCTGCAGAGCATGAGTGGCAGCAAAGAATCCAGTGTTAATGGGGTAGGATTTTTACATGGTTTACTGTTGATAACTTGTAGATATTTAAAAAATGTAATCACGACAATCATTGTGTGTCAACTATTACAGATCCAACAGTTTTCTAAGAAGGAGATTGAGGATCTTTTGAGGAAAGGTGCTTATGCCGCTATTATGGACGAAAATGACGAAGGCAGTCGCTTCTGTGAGGAAGATATCGACCAAATTCTTCAACGCAGAGCCACCACCATCACAATTGAGAGTGAGGGAAAGGGCTCCACTTTCTCCAAGGCCAGCTTTGTGGCTTCAGAAAACCGCACAGACATTGCACTGGATGACCCTGAGTTCTGGCAGAAGTGGGCAAAGAAAGCCGACATAGACATGGACTCCATGAACCGAAAGGTACATTGTCTTCAAATTATTTTTGATGGATGGTTTTTGCAATGTGTTGGACTATTTATTCCATCTCATCTCTGCTTTGCTCCTAGAATACGCTTGTGATTGATACTCCACGAGTGCGCAAACAAACTCGACAGTTCTCTTTGAGAGGTGAAGGCGACGGGTCAGACCTGGACAGTGATGACGAGTATCCACCAGCCAATTCTCGACAGTCACGAGCCTCGAGACGAGCGGAGCGCCACAGTGGAGGAGGCTACGGGCGCACTGACTGCTTCAGAGTCGAGAAACACCTCCTGGTTTATGGGTATAAAACATTTTGGATGTGTACATTTTAATTTATGCTCTACAGATTAGCTGACATTATTTAACTTCCAGTTGGGGGCGCTGGAGAGATATCCTGTCCCATGCGCGATGTAAGAGGCGTCTGCTTGAACGTGATGTGGAAACCATCTGCCGAGTCATCCTTGTGTTTTGTCTAATCCATTACCGTGGTGATGAAAACATCAAAAGTTTTATCTGGGAACTTATCACGCCTCCAGAGAATGGACGGGAACCTCAAACTTTACTCAACCACTCCGGTAAGGCTTTGAAAGTAGCGTAACAGTTACACGAAGAATTGGGTTTTTCATTAGTTCCTTCTCCCAGGCTTGTCCATCCCTGTACCCCGAGGGAGGAAGGGAAAGAGGGTGAAGGCCCAGAGCACTTTCGATGTTCAGAAGGTTGAATGGATCCGAAAGTACAACCCAGACACTTTACTGCTGGACGACAGCTATCGTAAACATCTCAAGCATCAGTGCAACAAGTAAGAGAAGAATTACATTTTGAGTGAATTGACATGGCACATTTCAATTTGGATGTTATTCAGAACATTTTATTTATTATCTAAAAAACATCTGCCTTTTCAGAGTGCTGTTGAGGGTGCGTATGCTTTACTATCTAAAGCAGGAAGTTATAGGGGAGCATGCGGACGCCGTCCTTAAAGGAGCTGACATCAGGTCAATAATTTAGGACCAATTTTTCCCAAAAATATTTCCGTTTGGTTCTGAAACTAATTCAAGGTTACTACATTCACAGAGATCTGGATATCTGGATGCCAGAAATGGAGCAGACTGAGGTGCCCTCTGCGTGGTGGGACTCTGAGTCGGACCGCTCACTACTTGCAGGTGTATTTAAGCACGGTAAGCTTTTGTTTTTTTTTGCTCCTGATGTTTAAAATGTCCGTTGTCTTTAATTATTGTATATTTTTTTCAACAGGCTACGAGATGTATACTACCATGAGGGCTGATCCCTGCCTCAGTTTCTTGGAGCGAGTGGGTCGTCCGGATGACAAGGCCATTGATGCTGAACAACACACTGGTGATGCTGAACTTGGAGACGAGTGAGCGCTTCATAGTTCTATTACAAAAAATATTAGAATTTTGTTCTTTTCTCAATATTTCTTTAAAGTAACTAAATTTATGATCAGATTTTCATATGTTTTTATTTAAATTGCAGTGCGGATTTTGACAAGTATTCTGAGGATCCAGAGTTCAAACCAGCATCCAGACTACCCAAAGACCTCTATGATGAGGTGTGTTATTAGTCTGCATTTTATACAGAAATCCACTTGAAATATTTGTAAATACTTGATAATTAAGATAAGATAAGCCTTTATTTGTCCACACAATGGGGAAATTAATTAATATTGCCAAAACAATATGACAGTGATCTTTATGCATAGTTTAATTTACTGATCTATTTTTTGCCTAGCCTGACTCTATGAACATAGAGGATGAAATTACAGTGGAGGACAAAGCGGGACCAGTGTCCTCAGAGTCGGCACCTGCGCAGAGCGGCCCCTGTCAGTGGCCTTCTAGTTCATCACTAACGGCACGATTACGAAAGCTGATCACTGCGTACCAGCGCAGCTACAGACAGGAGCAGCTTAAGATTGAGGCTGAGGCCAAAGGCGACCGCAGACGGAGAAGATGTGAACAAGCGAGCAAGCTCAAGGAAATAGCACGACAGGAACGCCAGCAAAGGTATAGTCCCATTTATGAGGGGAAGTGCATTGTAAGACTCAGAAATGTTGCCAAGTACCGTGTAGAAACATTGAAACATCTTTAAAAAAAAATGTTTTAGATGGACACGCAGAGAGGAATGTGATTTCTATCGAGTCGTGTCCACTTTTGGTGTGGAAAAGATGTTGAAGGAGCCAGGTTTTGAGACCATAGGAGCTGAATTTGATTGGACTCGCTTCCGCACGTTTGCACGTTTGGACAAAAAAACTGATGAGAGTCTAAGTCGATACTTCCGGTCATTTGTTGGAATGTGTCGGAAAGTTTGTCACCTGCATCCAGTTCGTTCAGAAGGTAACTACATCTAAAACACAATGCAAAAATATTTATTAATTTTGTTTTTCAACTTCACAATTGTTTTTATTGTCATTTTTAGATCCACCTGAGCCCTCTGTAGCTGTAGCTCCCATCACTGAGGAGCGTGCTTCCCGTACCCTTTACCGTATTAGCCTTCTTCGCCGCCTCCGTGAGCGAGTCTTGCCTCATCCCTCTGTGGAGGAGCATCTGGCCTTGGCTCCTCCCAGTGCAGAGCTTCCCGCCTGGTGGAGCACTCCAGAGCACGACCGGCAGCTGATGCTGGCCGCATCGCTGCATGGCGTCAGCCGTACAGAGGCTTCCATCTTCCCAGACCCGCAGTTCACTTTTACTCAAGCTCGAGACGAATTTGTCCTAAATCAGCAAGCGCCGCCTCTTCCACCACCACCACAGCCCCAGAGCCTAATGCTTCTTGGTCAACCAAAGTCTGAGGACGAGCTGGCCACTGTGAAGGAAGAAGGTCCTGAGCATGACGCGCTGCTCAGAGCTGAGCTGTCTGCGGAGCTGACGAGCATGCCCCTGAGTCACAGTGTAAAACCTTTAGACCAGAGCTGGGGGTTTAAGAGGAGTAAAGTGAAGTTGAGTCGGAGGAAAGAGGGTGGCGGCTCTGACTCCGACTCCGACTCTGATTCAGGCTCATCCTCGTCTGATCGCTCTGGCAGTAGCGACGACAGTGGAGACAGCGACGACGAGAGAGATGGAGGTAATATTTTTCTAAACTGTACAATGAGGTTCATCCTGCTTTCTTTGTGTGTTACAGTTATTTTTATTCCAGCAGGCATGAAAATGAGTGATGAGAATAGTTTACTGTCAATCACTCAATCTCAAGATGGTAATCCACCGCCTGTCAGAGTCGACTGGCCCAAGGTAACAGATACGTTTTGGCTGTACTGGTAGAATTCCAGCAGACAAATAAAACTGAACTTGTGTACCGTTCTTTCAGGACCGTGTCCTTATCAACCGACTGGATAATTTGTGTAATCTGGTGCTGTCGGGCCAGTGGCCATCAGGGCGGCGCTATTTGCCTGAAGTCCAGCTCAACCCCAGCTCAGACTTTGGAGGTGATGAATTGTACTACACAAGGTTGATCCGTAAACCTTTGCCGATTGGCCCAGGAGCTGAGGGAGAGGATGGAGAGTTCACAGTCAAACTTCTCAAGGTGAGAACATGCATTATGAAGTAACGAACGTCAATAGTAGGTAATTAAAGTAAAGCTGTACAACTTATACTGTGTAATACATGTGTTGATTTTTGCCCTTCCAGGAAGAGGGATTGAAGCTAACCTTCTCTAAACAGGCTCTCATGCCCAATGGTTCAGGAGGAGAGAGCAGCCGCAAGAAACGCAAGGACCTGGAGGTAAACGTGTATTTTTGTTGGAAATGTTTTTATTATTTTCTTATGTTTCTTTTCTACACTTATAAATATAGTTCATTTTCTAATGTTACATTTTTTATTTTTAGTTTTCAGACCCAGAGGGGCTCCTTGATCCACTGGAGTGTACTCCTCGTCGTAGAGATCCTCCCACGTGGCTAAAGGAGAACCCAGAGTATGAGGTTGAGGGAGACATGCTGGAGGTACGGTTGAGACTCAGACTGTACTTGGTAATAATGTGTAGTTGTGTTTTCACTGCCACCTCTTTGTGTTCAGCTTCTGGTGAACAGGAGTAAACGGAAACGAAGACGGAAGGCTGACAAAGTGTTGACAGGCACAGAAAAGGTCAAGCTGATTAACATGAGGACGGGCAAAAAGGTATGGTTTTATAATTCACTCAAACTAAAAATGATATATAATTATAATAAATGAATAACTTGGTCACCTATAGTATTTATCTAAATTATGAAACGAGAAACGTTACGTTGTGGTTTTCCTGCTCATTTTGGTAATTGGATTATTTTCCTGCAGGTTGGAGCAGCTTTCTGCCCAATGATACAAGACCTGAGAGAATATCTAGAGGAAAACACAGATAATGCTGTGGCACCAGATTGGTCTGAAACTGTGCGCAAATCTGTAAGTTGTTGATTTATTTCACTTAATATGTGGTTTGTCTCATTTTTGATGCACTTTACAACAACACGTGTTATTTGTTTCCAAGGGCTTCCTGCCTGAACATCTCTTCCACCGACTGCTAAATGAGGATTCAGAAATTCCCAAAAAAAGCAAAAAGCGGCACCACCATCACCACCACCATCACCACCACCACACACTGGACCCTGCCCCCGAGGAGCCTAGTCTGGACGGTGTGGAGGAAGAGACCCTGGTGTCAGACGGGGCCTACATGATGGATGAGGAGGAGCTGGAGACGTCCCACCACTTCCTTACCAGTCCAGACTTTGACATGAAAATGGAGGGCGGAGACAGCCTTTCCCAGGACTATGACAGCTCAGACCAGGAAGCTCTTTTGGACGACGTCATCTTGCCTCAGAAAGACACCGACTCCTCATCCAGTTCAGAGGATTGAATAGACTCTCAACCCCGAACAAATCAGACTGTGTCCCCATCATGTTATTCCTCATTTATTTTACTGTGTATCAACTAATGGATAAATGTTTTGTTGCTACTTTTATTCATTTATTTTATATAGGAGTTTTTCTTTTTCATAAACTGATGTTTGCACCCATCTAATTTTCATGTTTACTACTTTCGTCCTTCTCAAATCTCAAAACGCTGACTAATTTCATGACTCCTCTTCCACCAAATCTTGAATTCCGATCACATTCCCAGCTGTGACCAAAAGAGGATCCCTGCTTTACCAATCCCCTTTTCTTATTTACAGACCCCAAAGCTGGTTCTACATGAAACTGGACATGCGCTGCGCAGAACCTCAAACCCATCACATTCATCTTCTGCTCTTTGGTCGGTCCAAGAGGAGCTGCGAGCAGCGCATGAATGAACTGTTATTGTTTTCATGTGGAATGTTTGGGGTGAAGATGGAAAGAAGCATATAGTTACTGAAGCAGAACTAGAAGGATGGATGTGTTGTAAATTGTAGAGCTTGTCAATTGTGTACTATGGTGCAAAGATGACAGCAATGAGTTCCTATTCTTGTTTTATGACCTGACTGTATCTGTGATGAATAACAGCGATCTACAGTGAACACTGCTTTGTGTGAATTATTGTGGTCGAGGAGTGCGTTAGGAGAATTATACCTGGCTAATTTTTGTTATATTCATGTGCTACATTCAGTTTATATGTTGTATCGATGTTCATTCAATAGATATTTATAGAACAAACACTACCAATAAAAAATAGGCTTGAATGAGAAATACATTAAACATAAGTTTGCTTTTCTAACAAATTATTTATAAGCTCATGCAAGTGGGCTGTAATAACAAACAGTGATGGGGGGGGAGTAAGTTTGAGTTATTAGAAATTACTAATGTAGTTTTAAACCTAACTATTTGGTTGGTTTGTTCTGAGGGGGTTATGATTGGTGGCACATATTCAATGTATACAAATTGCTGAATAGAACTTATTTTGGGGGGGTTTGACAAAGGAAAAAATATTAATCAGAACATTTATGTATGCAAAAATGTACCTCATTTCATAATAGATCCACGCTAAATATTCAGTGACATTTTGGTGTTAAAAGATCCATCATCTGTTCGTTCCATGGATCTATTATGGTTCGTTCCAATAGATCCATGGTTCGTTCGACAAAGGAAATATGAAAACAAAACCCTAGCGCCCCCGCGTGTGCAGGCGGTGAGACTACTGTGCATTCAATCAATGCCATGGAGGGCGAAACACACTGCTCTGGTGATGCGTGCTCATTTTACTTACTTTTTAGCCTATAATTACTACATATAAACCTCCAGACTTGCACTGACTCTGGGCATAAGTGCTATATGTCGCTAGACTGTAATAAACATCATAATTTTGACCAGGAATTTAGTCAACATGAGCCCAGTCGATTGCTAAGCTAATAAGCATGCTAAGGGTAAGTGGGCTAAACTTTGTCAACTAAAAACAAAATAAAACGCCTACTTTATCAGGTGGACTCCGCGTTATATAGTAGCACAGTTTCGACATATTCGCGCTGGAATTGTCAAACATGGACCTTCATTTTTACTCTGAACTTTCTGACACCCAAAACGTGGATACTGAGTTTTTAAACCCACAAGCTTTTAGTGGTTACTCTGAGGAGAATAAGGTAAAGCCATCTCCACATCCATTTTCAAAGCCTTTCAAACATTGCTATTTATTCTATCCAATAATGGGAGATAAATGCTGTTTTCAGTTTTCTGGGGGAGGAGACAACTATCTTACAATAGATGGAGGTGGTCATCCTTTCCTCTCTGCTGAAGTGAGTGTGCAAAAGTGCACTTGAGTCATTATTCCATCATGGTCTTTTGTGAAGTGTTGTTTTGTTATATTCCTGTGTCTGTTCTGTTTTGCTTGTCTCGTACAGCACACCTTTCATACACCCAGTCTGGGTGATGAGGTCTTTGAGATCCCTCCCATCTCCCTTGACCCGGATTCAGCCCTGAACATCAGTGATGCTGTGTCCACCTTTGAGACGCCCGGGTCCCGCAGTCTTGTGAGCAACATGGTGGTGGAGACCAACGACCCTTCATTCGCTTCAACCTTTTTCAACTCGGGGTCCCAAGGCATGGCCCAACAGAACCTCCGGGGAGAGGCACACAGTGAGGGAAGCGTGCTCCTCAGCTCCTCTGCCTTGGTAAATATTTAATCTCTCTATTTATATCCCGATAACAATAGTCAGATAATATTATGTCAATTTAACTTATGTGTGTCTTTAATTGTTGAGGCTTAATTATCAGACGAATGTGAAATGTATTTTCAAATGAATATCACTTTATTCCCTTATGCAGCAAAACCTTTTCCTTTTTTTAATCAGCTCTTTTTGTAGTATTTTTTCGATGAATATCATTTTCATTATTATAATTTAGCAGATCGTCAAAACAACCTTTATAATTGTTACCTGAATTTCAATATACGGTGTGTAATTCTGTTGAGTTATTAAATATTTGTAATTATTGTGTGTCTGGTTGTAGGAAATGGGAAATTCAGCCTCGCATTTTGGCAGTTCCTCTCCAATGACGATTGATGTTCAGCTTGGAGATATTGAGCCAGGTCTTTTGGTAAGCGGTCAACTCGGCACTATAAACCCATCAGTGCTGACGCTGGGCCTTGGCGACATCAGCGAGAGGTCAGAAGTGATGCCCACAGCACCGTCACCCACAGGCTCCCTACAAGACGAGGACATGGATGACTTCAAGGTTATATCATACATTGTTGACTAATGGTAAATACTGGAATGACTGTAGCTGATGCAATAATGATTTTTATTTCAGAGGAGCGTTCTTGCAGATTCTCCTCTTTCTGTTACCTCATCCGCTGCCGTTTCACACATGTTGTCCCAGAGCGGCTTGGCAGCTTCGACAGCCCGGAGAGGTGGAGGGAAACCTGCCACTTTAGCCTCGCCGACAACAGTAGCAAAAAAGCCTCAGAAGCCAGTGTCGGCATATGCTTTGTTCTTCAGAGACACGCAGGCGGCCATTAAGGGCCAAAACCCAAACGCAAGTTTTGGGGAGGTGTCCAAAATAGTCGCTTCAATGTGGGATAGTCTGGCCGAGGAGCAGAAACAGGTAGGACATTGTCACACTTTTACCGTTGCCTATCTTTATACATGCAGCAATATACAGTACTGGAACAAGTATTATGAAATGATGTTGATGTCTGAAATGACATTTCATAATTTTAATAATGATAACATATCTGCTGCTCTATTGGTTAAAGCCCCAGTACGTAACATTATAGCTGAAAAATAGACTAAATGAAAAGCGCTTTTCAATTTCAAATTTGTAGTTTTTTTTCCCGCTGGTTTTTGTGGTTGTTTTTTTGTTGTTTGTGACTTATATCCTATTGTGTGGTATAAAACATATTGGAAAATGTTCCTCCTCCACCAAGTTACATAATGTTTCTTCAGTGATCAGGTCAGACATTTATGTTGTGTTATGTCTTAGGTTTACAAGAAAAAGACAGAGATGGCTAAAAAAGGTTATCTAAAAGCCCTCGCAGCATATAAGGCCAACCAGCTCTCACAGGTACAGCAAATACCACATTTTTTGTTTTTAAAACATATTTCAAATAACATCTGGTTGCACTAACTCACAATGCTCTTAACTTAGTGTATCTCTGAAGAGATGGAGGCCGAGTCGACGTCACCTCAGGGTGAAGGCAGTCCCCATTCAGCCCTCTCCTCCACAGAAGAAAGCACTCCCAACATCATATTAAACACAGGGACAAAACCCACAGCTACGGCGCAGTCTCCAACCATAACTAAGATTATTATCCCTAAGCACATGCTGCAGCCCGGGCGCCAGGTGTTCACTGTGTTGCCAGGTGGGGTGCACATGTTACAGCCCACCACGCTCCTGATCTCTGGTGCTGCTCGTGGGCCACCTCCACTGCAGCAGATGCAAAACGCTCCTCCACCTCCACGGCTTCAGCAGATGGCCCCGGCCCCTCCGCGGCTGCAGGCCAAGCCCTCCACAGCTCAGAGCGTGTCTGTCTCTGCCGCGCCGCCGCCTCTGCAGATCAAAATAGTGCCCGCTTCAGTGCAGCCGGCGACGGTGGAGTTGGTGAGCTCCGCAGATGAGCAAGGAAACACCGAAGATGACGATGTAACGGAAGTGGAGCCTGTGGAAGAGGTGCTCGGCGTTTTTATTTGTAGAAATATTTAAAGCAAGTGTTGTAGTATATTTTCAGAGATGCTTTTTGTCCAATCGCCCATGGTATAAAAATCGATACCCAGATATTAATCGACACTAAAACTTTAATCAAAACAAGATACTTATTCAAAACGAGTATCGATACTGACAAATCACCCAGGACAAAATTGGAAAAGTTGTAGAATGGTCTTTATCTATATCAGAACTATTATAAGATCACACATTGTTTTGTGTTGAATATAATAATACTTAACATATTTTCTTCTATCATTAAGGTATAATTGTTATCGCATTCACAAATTATTTTATTAAAACGTATCTATAATCACTTTATAAAACAATATAAACACTGTATGGAACAATATATTTAAGGGTTATTTTATTATTGTGATATTGTTAGTCGTGATATTTTCTGAACATATAGTACTTGAAACGTGTTATCGTGACTACATAGAATTGAGTATATGATCTGTATTGTCAGGATGTGATGGAGGTGAGCGCGCCCTCGCTCAGATCGAAGATGGTCTGCCTCAGAGCCGGCTGTAACAAACCCGCTGTGGACAGTGAGGACTGGGACAAAGAATACTGCAGCAACGAATGTGTGGCCACTCACTGCAGGTAAGACACACGAGAAGCAGAAATGTGCTCAAATAAGAGTTCCGTTACTGAGCCAAAATATCCATGTTTGAGGCCAGTTATGATCAAAGTATTGCCTCCAATATAAATGACCGGGGTTGTAACGACTCAATAATGTTTGTTTCCAGGGACATTTTTCAGGCGTGGTGCTCCATCAAAAGCCAGTCTGTTGCGGCTGTGAAGTGAACTCTGCTCCTACAAAAAACTCATTGCCAGTATTTGTTTGTTAGTCTTACTTGTATTTAAAATATAACGTGAAGGTCATAGTTTTCGTATTCATTTGTACATTGCACCGTTGAACTTTCATCAAATGGCACTGCAATAAAACTGGTCCGCAGTGGCACTAGATCAGTAACTGAAGACTTTAGGCAGCTAGAGATTTATGTGTTCAGACAGTAGACATTTTACCACAATTGTATTTGACTTGTTCTTACAGTATTTTTCTATCTGTGAATCTGAATAGTAATTTTTAAAAATGTGTTGATACTGTTCGCATTTGTGTTGTTGCTCTTGGTATCAAGGCTGTTTCTTTCATACATGTTCTAATGCAAGATTCATTTTGTACAAAGTCAGACATTTTTATACAAAACTGTTGGATTCTATGACCACCAAAGTGCTTAATTTTCCTGATTTCTAAATAAATGAGAACAAACTTCTCTCGGTAGTTATCTTTTTATTATTTTCATGTGCACACACATGAATAAATATGACAAAATAGTGTTGCCTGCAGTCAGTTTTATAATATGGTTGCTCATCTTATTTTATTAAATCGGTGTTTGTCTAACGGTGGTACACAGGCTTTTTTGTTTTGAATTCATTTATGCCTTTAAATTGGGGACTTGGGCCTGATTACCCAAGGATTCAGTTCTGGGTTAAAGCTGATCGAAGCCCTGTTTTAAACCTGGTACAGTCCATAGTTTTTTTTTATTTAAAAAGTCCTGTTTTTCAAATATGAATTGATATTTACAAAGGGATTCAACCTGCATCATTAGGTCGTCCTGTACTTGGTGTTGTGCTACACATCTCTGCAACCAACTGTTCAATTTAGAATCAAACTTATTCAGGCTTTTGTCCCACTTTGGCTTACTCTTTTCATCGGGAACTACTTTAGTCCAACTTTTCATTATGATTCTTTTCTTTGGTAGTGCTTGGGTAAAAGTAAATAATATATTATTATATATTATAATATTTTATTTTCTTCATTAGTTGGTTACAATTGTATTTATTTATTTTATACACGTTAAAAACAGACAAGACAGACAAGCCTTTATATAAATATCAGCTTAACAAATAAATGCTTTTCACTCCAGTGTATTTTAACACCACACACAACCCTGTCATTACAATCTGCCGTCATGTTTCAATTAAAAATAAATCCATTGTAAGAACCTTTCACAATTACGCAGAGCTACTCAACGCCAGAGTACATCATGAGACTGGGGTTTCTCTGACTCTAAAAGCCTTCAAGATGGAGGCCGAGCTGGAGAGTTCAGCTCGATACAGTCCGAACCCGAGGCACACCGGCTCCGTCAGGTCAACACTGAACTCATGAAGCTTTGTCACTTTGCCTTCTCCGGTGCTGAACGCGATGCTTCCTCTGACAAAGTTCACGGTCACTATTAAGCGGTTGGTCTTTAGACTTTCAACCAGAGCGGTTTTCTCTTTGTTGTGAAGCACGTACAGTTTGCCTTTATCGGTGTGTGCGAGGCTCCACGACTTTGCATTGTTCCCAAATGAACTTGTTTCTTTGATTTTGCGCTGGATGCTCTTGAAAGCCACAGCGATTTCCCAGGACCCGTCGGCCTCCACCTCCCAAACGTGAGTCCCGGAGGTAAAGCATTGGGAGGAGAGCACCTGGGGGACCGCCATGAAGCGGTGTCTACTGTTGGGGTACTCCACCTTGGCCTTCACCCGCTGCACCGTCTGCAGGTCCTCAGACACTTTCAGGTAAGGACTCACACTGTCCAGGTCCAACATCAGGTTTTCTGGAGAGAAAGAGAAATATGAAATGTTTTCCATAAATGTAGAAGACTCTGGTCCAAAAAAAAACAGGACAATAAAAGTCCTGTTTGTTTTGGACGAGTGACAGGTGGCTTTAACCCCTAAGTGTGTGTGTGTGTGTGTGTGAAATATCAAAAGCGGCAGGTACTTTCAGTTAGCTCTAAAAATACTATCTGGCATAAATATCTGCTAAATAACACTTTTACTCTGCTTATCCATAATAACTCAACACTTCTTACCGATGTTGAACTGTTCGTAAGAAAGGATCAGTGAAGTTATTCTAAATGTATCTCTTTTAAACAAAACGTTGTGTTCAAACCTTTTTACCTTCATCGTGACTCTGTACTGGAGCTTGCCATCTGCACGAATAGTCCTGGTCCAACTTCAGCTCTATGCAGGACAAACAACAACAAAATGTTACCTATTTCATAATTATTGATTTTTCATGAAACCGTGCAAGACGACCACCTGCTATTGTGGAGTACATTTTTTGCACGTGCGTTTCCTGCTTTTCCCACTTGTCGGTCAGTTTATGATTCTCCAAAGAGTAGTTGTACGCTGCAGGGAAATGGATAAAACGATAACAAAAATCTGTATTCAGGAGCCGTTCGGTGTCGTTGGTTTGATTCTTACCGTAATACAGAACTATGAACCACAAACACAGTAGGACGACCGTGACGCTGTTAAAACAAGAGTCCAGGGAGTTCATTCTTTTTCTCTGTCAAAAGAATTTATACAATTTATCAAAAGACATGCACAGAAGATTGGTCATTTATTATTGACAGTCTGATTGTCCGGTGTTAACCTTCTTTAGCCATTATTTTCTCTAGTCACTCAAAATAGAAATACACTGCAAAAGGAGTGATTTTTTAAGTCATCTGCTTGATTTTTGACTTTGTGAAACTCACGTCTCGATGGATTTCCTCTTGGAGACTATTAACAGAAGAGGTAGATTCCGACAGCTTTTCTTGAAGTACTTTGAGTTGTCCATTCATGTACTCCTTATAACAAAATAATAAAATATATTAGCGCCAGATTAGTAAGATAAGAAGTCCCCGGACTATACAACTGTGTAACAATTTAACTTTTTGGAGGTTTTTGTTGAAAGATGCCACAGCACACCATCCATTAAAACATCATATTATTATTATATAGAGGTGTAAATAATGTCTGTGTCGCTGCGGTGCTCTGTGAATGTTGCATTAGTGGTCAGATTGTGTCTTCTTCTGGTTGATATGTTTGATCAGGTTTCAAGACTCTCCAAAATGAATATCTGTGTGAATTTGTGAACACTTTTCTCTTTTTTAGGCGCACCTGACAATCCCGCAAGGCACACTGGTGTTCCCTGGGTGAAATCAAGAAAATAAACTATTGTCTAGACCAGGGGTGGGCAAACTACGGCCCGCGGACCACATGTGGCCCGTTTGTCTTTATAATCCGCCCCGCCAAGCCAAACATGCAAAGTAATATTTTATATCTTTTTTTTATTTCTATTTTCGTTTTTTGCCCTCAAGCATCTTTCTGCACTTGTATCTTTAATAAATATGATGTGAAATGAATTATGAAATAATAGATTCAATAGCCAATATAGTTTATTTGATATTTAATTTTTTTTTATTTATTTTTTTCACACCAATGATCGCGGGCCGGCCCTCCGCTCCTTGCCTGGATTCGAATATGGCCCTCGGAGGAAAATGATTGCCCACCCCTGGTCTAGACGTTTGAGCACAAAGACAGCGGCATAACTAAATCAAAATGGCACAAAATTAATTAAAAATGTGTAATTTTTAACAATGCTAAGTGTCATTGTACAAAAGAAATAGTCATTTTACTAGTTAAAAATATACTATCTTGAGCTAGGTTTGGTCACCACCGGACAGAACAATTTCCCATAGTGCACCGCAGAACCAGGAGGAAACTACATTGTGAAGCCCTCAGACTTACAGTGAGCTGCCTCTTCATCACGTTGCAGGTCTGAGTTGCCAGGTCATTTTGCTTGGTTTTGAGGGAGCACAAGTTGCATATGTACTTTCTGGTGATGCGACAGTAGTATCGGAGCACTTGGTCGTCGTGTTGGGGACATTTGCGCTCGGGCAGGTCGCTCAGGGGCTCGACCAGAGGGTGTCCCGTGTAAACCGGCAGCTCCAGGTGTGATTTGACATGCGTTTGGCACAAAGACACCTCACACTTCAGACATGTTTTAACAGCCAGAGTCGAGTTATCAGGGCAACAGTCACAGTAGACGTTCTTCTCCTCTTTCTCCTGTGCATAGAAAACAATATAGTGGTTATAGATCAGAATGAACGCACTTTATACAAAAAACGATACTCAAGTAAAAAGAATTCAGCAGACAAATCATGGCGTAGTGAACCAGAACAAACACTTCTGGGATGTTTTAATTTAAAAACTGTGCTGCCCAAACAGTGAACTGACCGTAAAGTACAAACGTACGTTAATTTATTTGTATTTTTTCATGAAGGTTTTTTGCAACTTTTATCACATATTTCTAAAATGTGTGAAAATACAGACCTCAATATTTATATTTGAATGGGATAATGCATATTATTGAACGTCTGTAACAAGTAATTGTAGTGAAATTAATCAAAATTATAGCAAAGAAGCTCATTTCCATCAGTTTTCAATTTTGCCAAATCTGATATTATTTTGTAGATATTTCACTTACATTACCCTTGCTCCTGTACTCTTCTGCGATACCAGACAGAGTGTAGTTGTTTTGGATCTCCACGACCAGTCCAAAGTCAGCCCTGCAATCAGGACAGCGAAAGGGGACCCCTGAGGTGACCATCCTCTGCACACAGGTGAGGCAGAAGCTGTGGCCACAGGGCAGTTGCCGTGGGTCTTTGAAGATGTCCTGGCACACGGGACATGTCAACAACTGCGCCAACTGCAGTCGCTCATTCTCGTCAGTGTTTGCCATGATGGTTCCACAAGCTTTATTTCACAGGAGAGACAGTACAATATTAATCCACTGCCGGAGTTGGTACTGAAATGTGTACTTCTGTATTGAATGGCCAAGATTAGTAAATTATATTTCAAACAAGTTTGAAATGATTCACACATACCATTTTAAATTACAGAATGATGAGTCCTACATAGAAAAAACATTTAAAATCCTACTGCACATTAAAGCTGGGGTACCCGAATGTTCACACTGCAAAACTGGAACACATTTTTAAAATGTGTTTAACTTGTTCCAAGTTCTCACAAACTCTTTGGCACACCATTAATATTCACAAGCAAACATTTTCAGGCTTGTGTGCACGGCTTTACGCTTAACGCTTTTTTCAGATAAAACTGGGTGGACCACCAAAGTAAGACCAATCAGAACGCTGCTTTCAGCTCCTACTTCCAGATTGATGAGATATAAAATATGTTGTTGTTGTTGTTGTTGTTGTTGTTGTTGTTATTATTACATGCAGACAGCACAACATACTGCTCTATTCTTAGAGGAACAACACTAAATTGCCTTATTTAAAAAAAGAAGAAGCCCTTTTAAGAAGCAGCTTTTCAGGTGCCCACCACTGACGTGATATTATTGCCTTGTCTAGATTAGAATGTGACACAGATTTGGAATTAAATCTATTTATAATCTATTTAGCTTTATTCAGTTACAGGCATTTTTATAGCTGAAAAACATATAGAAAAACGGATTTCATTCTGTGAGTGGGGTTGCCTCTCCACAGAACAGACCTGTATCTTGGCCTAGCATGCTGCTAGTCTTCGTGAAGCTGGATGTGTTTAATCCCATAGTGTGGAACATGCCAGGCAAAACAATAACATCTCTGTGGAGACACCAGTAAAACTGCAGAGGGCAACTTTAATATTCAGATTCGTTCATATAAGTGATAACCAACCACCAACTAAAGGAGTTTGTGAATGGCTCATTCAATCCTAAAATGAGCCTGAGGGATGTTTCAATTACATTAAAAGCGACCACAAAAAAAAAAAAAAGTTCTAAAACGTACAAAATAGCCGTGCTATAACGAGAGCATTAACGGAAAAGAATGGGCTATTATTGAAATGACAACTTCAAACTATAGGCAATAAAAACAGTTTAAAAGTCTAACCATAGAATCATACCATTTATCGTGAAGCAGTAGTCTTGGTTGTAATATGAGTTGTTTTCTGTTTCTCTTGCTGTGCGTTTGAAGCTCAAACCGAAAGCGCTGCTGCACTTCCTGTGGGCGTGGTCTCAGAGGTGGTTCAGACTGTAAATGTCATTTTATCATTGTTTATCTACTAAAGAGATTAGACTTCACCAAATATAGAAGTTGCTGTTTATTAATTTACAGTAAGGCATAAAATAATAGTTGCTCATGTGTTCAACAAGGGGAATATTATTAGTGTGTCACAATCTCAGGGACAAAGGTCAAACAGATTCTCAGCAGTTCAATAATTTAATAGATTTATATGTTTATATGGTGTATACAACGTAACCTACTTATTTGTTTATACTATTTTGTAAAACACAACAGCTCTTATCAGTGGTCTTTGTAATTTGTACAATTATCATTATTCTTTACTTTTTCAACTCTGAAAACTCACAAATCTAAACAGAAAAGAAAAGTTGCGCTCACTGTCTGTGACCTGAAAGCCTAACTTGTGCCAACCACAGATAAGATAATGCAGCTATGACTACAGCTTTATCTGACTGATAGGAACGTCCCAAGGCTGTGCCACATTTAATATACCCCAAAAGTAAAATATTTGAAAGGTGCAAGAATTGCACATTACAATCATTTAGTATTTCTCTTTTACTCTAGTGAACTACTGTACACTAAGTATACAATATATTGACTGTTAAGTAGGAGTAAAATGGTAGCTGAAAACTAGCAGCAAGTACAATTTTATTAGAAACCCAAATTAAATTTGCTAGTACATTTACTTATTTACTCACCTCTGACTACAAGGAAACCTAAAGTATGGCATTATATAATGACATATACACTTCACAAAATATAAGATTTTATTACAATTATGATCACTCTTTTACAAAAAGGATAGGCACACAAATCAGAGAAGCAGAAAAGTATGCTTTAGCATCACTATAACCGAGATTAACATGTTTCTATTAGTGTAAAATTAAACAATTACAATTCCTGATGAGAAGAACAAAGCTCTTTAAAAAAAAAAAAAAAAAAAAAAAAAAAAAGGTCCAGAAGGTTGCTACTTTCTCATGGGAATGGATTTTAGCATTAAGTAATTTAAGAGAAACTCCAGTGTAATGTGTAATGTGTAATTATATATATATATATATATATATATATATATATATATATATATATATATATATATATATATATATATATATATATATATGTTGATTTTATAGATTAATGTAAACAACAGATTAACAATCTGTTAACAGGAAGAATGTTCCAGTGTAAAGAATGCATATATAAAACAAACCTTTCTACGGTTTATAATCTTCAGTATCATAGTGTTCTTAAAGTTCATTGTCCCCCTGAGGTAAAGCTGCACATGTTCTGTGTGTGGTGTGACGCTACAAGCCGGCGATTCTCCTGAAAGAAGGAACAAAGAAGCTACACTGGCTCAAGGTGTGTTTCTCCAAGTTCTTCTGAATCCTGAAGGTTTTACCACAGGCCGAGCAGTTGTAAGGCTTCTCTCCAGAGTGGAAGCGGACGTGAGCTTTCAGGTTTTCTCGGAGCCGGAAACACTTCCCACACTGAGGGCAGCTATGCGGCCGCTCGCCCGTGTGGAACCGCATGTGCCTCCGTAGGCTCTTCCTAAGGGCAAAAGGCTTTGAGCAATGTGAACACTCGTAGGGCTTTTCTCCAGTGTGGAAGCGCTCGTGACGGCGAAGAATCTTCCTGTGCTTAAACGTTTTCCCACATTTGCTGCATGCGTAGCCATTTCGACAATGAGTAACAATTTTCTGCAAGCGCCATACGCCGTTGTCACACTTTGTGAAGCAGCACAGACGATGGCCCGTGTGAAGACTCTGGTGAGGCCGGAGGTCTTTGGGCAGACACCAACCCACTTTCCCATTCACAAACCCATCCTGAGGTTTGGGAACACTCGGAGGCACTGACAGAACATTGACCAGTTGTACCACACATGGTGTTAGTAACTTCAAATCCAGAGATTGCAGCTTAATCGCGAGTTGGTTCTGGGGAGACACAGCAGCCTGAGCAGGGGTGATGGTCCCGTCGGACAGAGACGGGCTGTGGGCTCTGCCTTTAGCTGTGCTCACTTTGGCTTGCTGAGGCTCTGCTTGACACGACTTCCCTGAGCTCTCAGAATCTGCTTTTACAGAGCGCGTCTTGAGGACTATTGGGCAAACAAACTTAGTCTGGTCCAGCGTGCCATCACTGATATTCTGTTGGATCATGTACACCTTATTTTTACTGGAAGAGCGCTGTGGACTTTTGAGACATTTGTCTGTAGATGCTGGTGGGGGAAAAAAAAAAATGTTTTTGAATATAAAGCAACAGGTATATAAAATATATTTGCTTTTGCATGCTTATGTTTAATTACTCCAGACATCCTCTTCATGTTATGGGACATTATTTTTAATGCAAATACACATGGTTTAACACATACCCGTGGGTTCATCCTGAGGTTCACTTTTCATGTGTGACTCTGTCTGGGTGTGACTCTGAGCAGTAGGTTCTATTTGAAGAAGATTCTGCAACAAGTCACCAGCCTCAAAATCCTGAAACCCACACAAAAAAAACAAGTTTAACCTCTCCCTCAATGTTTAAAATAATAATAATAATAATTCATTGAGACTGAAAGCTGGTGAAATAACATTCTCAGGATGATTCACATTCCCAACTGAACCACTGACCTCCTGTGTATTCATCGGTGACCATAGGGGGTCTGTGGGGGCTTCATCTTCTCCCCGTAACAGCCCGGAAGGCGTGAGTCTCTCCACCCTGAAACCATCCGAGCACAAGAATGGATCTGCAAGAGCAAGGGGGAGGGGAAGAGACAGGGCTCAGTGCACATTTTGCGGAACATGGGATTCCAGAGCAAGCAACACTCACCACAAAACAACATTAAACTTGCACAAATTCATGCAACAAAACACGAGGGAGTGAATGCATTTCTATTCAAATCCAGCATGAGCATAACACCGACGCCTGAAACCGTGTATTAAACCAGGAAGTAGCCCATTGAAGAAAAACAAAAATAACAATCAACACGTACTAGGCAAGGACGTCGACGTACAATTCACTTCGTCCACTTGCACTCCGACACTTTGTTTTGCCTTTGCAGCGTTTAAAGGGTCAACCGCCTTCACACTTCCGCCGTGGCCCGTGTCCGTGGCTACAGCCGTGGCTAAGTACGTGCGCTCGAACAATTTGGTCAACTCCACCGCGGCCGCCTTCACCAAAGTCCCCAGCAGCGTCTCCACCTGCTGCTGCAGCTCCACCGCGCCCCGGGACTGCATGCTGCGCCTGGGCTTCGTGCAGGAGCTCAAGTAATACGACAACAAAATATAGCTTTCCGTTAAATGTTATTTACCATCGAAGACCACCACATGGCTTAGGAAGGAGGCGTGTCCACGGACCGCGCAGGCGCAAAGCTCATACTGAAGCGCAACGACTAATATCAGAATAGGGTTTGTTTCTATTGCCAATGGACAACATTCACGAACACAGGAACTTTCTTTGGTGGTTTGGTGCGACATACAACGATGAACAATAATAAAGCAACATATATATAAAATCAAAAAGGGATTGCATTAAAGAAAAACAATTTGAATTTACTATAGGTTTAAAAATAGGTTTTAAAGAGGATAAAATAGGTTAAATTTACAGATGTAGTGCAGAAACTGAACAGTGCAGTGAGTGATTAAATTGTAGTTAAAGTGGCAGGTGTTTTTTTTTTTATATAGATTACTTTTTTACCTGTAGCCTTTACTAGACAGGAAAGGACAGGGTAAAATGGGGATGAGAGTGTAGGGAGGACATGCAGCAAACTGTTGGAATCACGACTCGAACTCACAACACTGCCGTCGTGAGTCCAACGGCAGATTCAGGTCTGGATGGACCGTAGCCTCCTGCCTGAGGGGAGCGGCTCAAATAGTCCATCTCCAGGGTGAGATGGGTCAGCAGTGATATGACCTGCACGTCCCAGAGTCCTGGAGACGTACAGGTCCTGCAGAGATGGAAGTCTGCAACCGATCACCTTCTCAGCAGAGGGCAATGAGCTGTAGTCTCTGTTTGTCCCTGGCTGTGGCTCCAGCGTACCACACGATGATGAAGGAGGTGAGGATGGACTCAATGATGGCTGTGTAGAACTGCACCATCATCTCCGCTGGCAGCTTGGCTTTCCTCAGCTGCCTCAGGAAGTACATCCTCTGCTGGGCCTTCTTGATGAGGGAGCTGATGGTGAGCTCCCACTTGAGGTCCCGGGTGATGGTGGTGCCGGGAAA